>NW_027069468.1:1442636-1892305 GCF_002906115.3 Quercus suber | reverse complement strand
AAAAAAAAAAAAAAAAAAAAGAGAGAAAGAGTTAGAATAATAAATAAAAAAAAAATAAATAATACGCTATATATACCCATATATAAATAATACGCTCAAAATCAGTGTAATGTACCATTAAGAAGGGACATATGCATTTCGAAAAAGGAAAGTAAACCAATATATATATATATATATAGCAAAGGAAAGAAGCAAAAAAGAAGGGATACGCACCTTAAAAAAGAAGGGAAGAAAATCTGAAATCGGAAAAGCAAAGAAGCAGCAGCAGAAAACTCAGACACAGAAGAGATAGGAGAAAAAGACCAGAAAAAGCCAAATGGGGATAAAAATGAAGAAGTTAGGAAAAGTAGAGGTTAAAATCTGCCTTGGAAATCGTTATTTATTATTCTAACTCTTTCTCTCTTTTTTTTTTTTTTTTTTTGGTGCAGAGATGACGAGTAAATTTAATAAGGATATGTATGCGAAGATCAAGGGGAAGAAGAACGAACCCCTTTCGAGCATTGGACAGAAGACTCTGAAGTTCACTGACAGAGAAAGAGAAAAGGAGAAAGAGAAAGAGAGGGAGACGACGGAGAGGGGCTCGTCTACCCCTACTTTGGATGAAGCAAGGACAGCTTCCCCAGCAATTTCTCTTGAAGAGGTCCCTGCTCCAAAGAGGCAAAAGACGAGAAAAAAGGGTAAGGAAAAGGTAGGCTCCTCCATTTGGGAGGATGCTGACACTGCTGTTGCCCGGGCAAACGAGTTCTTTACTCTTGAGGAAAAGAGGGAAATTTCACTTGTGCCTTCTCATCAAATGGTGAACCAGCACGTGCACAAGCTTGTACAGGTATCTTTTGAGTTGTCTTTGTCATTCTCCAAAATTTTTTTTTTTTTTTTTAACTTAAGTTTTTATCCACAGGTGCTGAGGGAAACTATGCACCTTACCTCACAATTTTTGGCAAATGAGGAGAAGGCCGTCATGGCTACTTCAAAGGTGGAGGTTCTGGAGGCCGAGGCTTTAGGTTTACGAAAAGATTTGATTGCTGCGATGGACGCTCATAATACCTCCATGGAGCAGGTCAAAGTCCTGACCGAGTAGCTCGAAGCTGAAAAATCTCAAGTGAAGCAGAAGGACGAGCTTCTTGCTGCTGCAAGCCAAAAGATGAAAGCAGTTGTGGCCAAGGCCGTCCTTGGTTTCCAAACGACCGATGAATACAACACCATTCTATTTCAATGGTACTTTAAAGGTTTTGAGTTGTTGAGGAGATACTTGGTCAAGCACGGGCAGGGGGTCAATCTGGACGATCTGGATTTCGAAGCCGTCGATAAAGAAATTGAAGCGGACGAGGCTGCCTCGGCTGCTCAGGCTTCAATGGCTTCAGGTGAGGACCCTTTGACGGTTGACGAAGGTGGAGACGATGCTCCTGCACAATAATTTGTTTTTATATAGTGTACCTTTTTTTGTGTGCCCTGTGTGTCCTGGGCTGTCATGGTGAAAACATTTCTTTTGGTCCCCGTATGTTTTGGGGTTTTTCTTTTCTTTCTTTTTGAACAATCTGCACCTTCGGGCGTATATATATATTTGTGTTATGTTTATTGCTTCCTTCCATATATGTTTTCAAAATTTCTTTTCATTAGACTTAGAAGAATTTGAGTTCTTCGTCTCTTGAAAAAATTCCCTTCGTCCCTCTTTGGACTTGGATGATTTTCATGGTAGTTTATTTGGACGATGTATGTCTACTTGGAAAATTCTGCCATTTGTTTTTTATTAGGGCAATGTGTGCCCTCTGAATGAATTTCATCGTCTTTTAGATCTGGACAATGTTTTATCCCTGGTGTGGGTTTCATCGTCTTTTCGATTTGGACGATGTATATTCTTTTTTGAGGAATTTCATTCCTTTTGTGAACTGAGTGATGCGCGCTTTTCCACGGGGTTTGTCTTTTTGATCTGGACGATGTGCATCCTTTCGAAAGATACCATTGTCTTTTCGATTTGGACGAATAATCGTTTAACTTTGGGAAAAATAATTAGAACACGACGATTTCTTTGAACGAGACTATTGAAATGCTGAATAATCACTTATAGAATCCTGAATAATTACTTATACACTTTTTTGCATAAATATATAACTTGTAGTAAAAAGCATAGAAATAACTTGCTTTAATGGAAAATGTGGCATTAAATTGTGGTAATTGCTTACAATGAGGCCACAGATTCTTTCTCATAATACCTTTTTAGGTGCTCGACATTCCACAGACGAGGTAGCTTGTTTCTGTCCAGATCTTCTAGATGGTAGCTCCCTTGTCGTGAGTAGTGGACGATGTGGTAAGGCCCTTCCCAGGTTGGGCCCAATTTTCCTTGTGCAGGGTCCTTCATTGCTGTAGTTACTTTTCGGAGGACGAGGTCACCGATGCTGAATCTTTTCAACTTTACTCTTTGATTGTAGTATCCTGCCATCTTTTGCTGGTACCTGGTCATTCTTTGGGAGGCCTGGTCTCTGACTTCGTCCACACAATCTAGGTTTAATCTCAATTGGCCGTCATTGTCCTTCTCGTCAAAAAATTCTGTCCTGATGCTGGTGAGCCCCACTTCGAATGGAATGACTGCTTCCGTGCCATACGTCAGGTTGAAAGGAGTTTCTCCTGTTGGTGTCCTTGCCGTCGTCCTGTATGCCCATAAGACGCCAGGCAGTTCCTCAAGCCATGCTCCCTTTGCCCTCACTAATCGGGACTTGATGATCTTGAGCAAGGTCTGGTTTGTTACTTCCGTCTATCCATTGGCCTGAGGATGTCTTAGTGAAGAATACCTGTTTTTGATACCTAAGTTCGAGCAAAATGACCTGAACTCTTGACAATTGAACTGACGACCATTGTCTGATATGATCGTCTTTGGAATCCTGAACCTGCAAACAATATTTCTCCATACAAAATTCTGTACCTTTGCCTCTGTGATCGTTGCAAGGGCTTCTGCCTCAACCCACTTCGTGAAATAATCAATTACGATGAGCAGGAACTTCATTTGTCTCTTTCCTTGCAGTAGGGGGCCCATGATGTCGATCCCCCATTGTGCAAATGGCCAAGGTAAGGAAATGCTTGTCATCCTTTCCCTTGGGACTTGTTGAACATTCTCATATCTTTGACAACTATCACACTTCTTCACGAAGTCTTCCGCATCTTGTTGCATCGTGGGCCAAAAGTAACCCGCCTTCAGGATCTTCCTCACGAGGGACCTTGAACCCATATGATCTCCACAAACTCCTCCATGCACTTCCTCGAGGACATATCTGGCCTCTTCTTCTTCAATGCATCTTAGGTATAGTTGAGAGAAACCTCTTCTATAAAGTTGATCATTCAATACAGTGAATCGGGCAGCTCGTCTTCTTACTTTCTTGGCTTTTTTAGCATCTAATGGTAGTCATCCATCTTTGAGAAAAGACAAGATTGGGTTCGTCCATCCCTAGATGGCGTGCACGGAGCAGGTTTGTAATTCTTTGATGCTGGGGAGGTTTTGTTTTTCAATTTTCCAGTCACTTGACTTGTCATGGTTATCTGCTGATGCGCTGCGAGCTACCTCGTCGGCTTCTGCGTTCTGTTCTCAGGGAACCTGTATAAACTCTACCCGGCTAAAGTTGCTTACCAGCTAATTTGTTAATTTAAGATATTTTTGCATCCTTATCTCCTTAGCTTCGAAATCTCCTCTGGCTTGTCCTATGACGAGCTGTGAATCACTTTTGACCACGATTTTTTCAGCCCCCAATGCCTGGGCTAATCTGAGCCCTCTTAACAGAGCTTCGTACTCTGCTTCGTTATTAGTCACGGGGAATTTTAGCTGGACCCCATACTTGAGGACATCCTCTTGAGGGGAAACGATCACGATGCCTGCTCCACCTCCCTTTTGCGTGAACGAGCCATCAGTGTTAATCATCCAGACGTCTTCCCGATTCTCTTCTTGCTCCTTGATGGTGAATTCTGCTACAAAGTCTGCTAATGCTTGGGCTTTTATGGTGGTTCGTGAGCGGTATTTGATATCGAATTGGCTGAGTTCGATCGCCCACTGTACCATTCGTCCAGCTGCCTCAGGTTTGTTCATTGCTTTCTTGACGGATTGGTCTGTCATGACTTTGATAAAGTTAGCCTGGAAGTAAGGACACAGTTTTCTGGAGGCTATTATTAAGGCAAAGGTAATTTTTTCTATTCTTGGATATCGAGTCTCAGCTCCCTGGAAGGCCTGGCTGACGTAATACACAGGAAGTTGTATCTTGTTTTCTTCCCTGATCAAGGCTGCACTTACTACTGTGGCCGACACTGCCAAGTATAGGAATAAATCTTCCCCTTCTTTGGACGGACTCAGAAGCGGGGGGTTGCTCATGTATCGCTTCAACTCCTGGAACGCCGTCTCGCATTCCTCTGTCTATGCGAAAGCCTTCTTCAAGATTTTAAAGAAAGGGAGGCACTTGTCTGTAGCCCTCGAGACAAATCTGTTGAGGACCGCTATTCTTCCCGTGGGTGATTGTACCTCCTTTGTCGTCCTTGGTGAAGTCATTTCAAGGATGGCCTTTACTTTCTCCGGGTTTGCTTCAATTCCCCTTCGTGAAACCATGAACCCGAGGAACTTTCCTGAGGAGACCCCAAAGGCACATTTGGAGGGGTTCAACTTCATGCTATATTGCCTGAGCGTGTTGAATGTCTCCTTCAGATCGTCCAGATGATCCTCTTCTTCTTTGCTCTTGACGAGCATATCGTCACGTATACTTCCATATTCTTCCCAATTTGTTTACTGAACATCTGGTTTACCAATCTTTGGTATGTGGCCCCTGCGTTCTTCAAGCCGAAAGGCATAACCCTGTAGCAATAAAGTCCTTGGCTGGTGATGAAGGCAGTTTTTTCTTGATCTTCCTTGGCCATTTGTGTCTGGTTGTACCCTGAAAATGCATCCATAAAAGTGAGGAGTTTGTGCCCAGCAGTGGAGTCTACCAGTTGGTCAATTCTTGGCAAGGGGAAACTGTCCTTGGGGCACGCCTGATTTAAATTTGTGAAGTCGACGCACATCCTTCATTTCCTATTCGCTTTTTTCACCATGACGACATTTGCTAACCACTTTGGATAATAAACTTCTCGAATAAAGTTCGCTGCAAGCAGTTTATTGACCTCGTCCATTACCGCTTTGTTTCATTCTGGGGCGAAGACCCTTCTTTTCTGCTGGACGGGCTTCTTTCCCGGGTCTACGTTCAGACGATGTTGGATGATGTCTGCCGGCATCCCAGGCATATCTTCGTGGCTCCACACGAATACATCGAGATTGTCTTTTAGGAAATTGATAATTCCTTCTCTCATCACTGGGTTTAAATTCGTCCCTAATTGAGTCATCTTGGACGAGTCCCCTTTGACCAGCTCCACCATTTCTAACTTCTCCACAATCTCGGGGGTCTTATCTTCGATTATCCAAGTATGGTTTTCTTTCGAGGCTAGGACGGCCTGTTAGCATTCTCTTGCCAAAACTTGGTCTCCTCTTATTTCTCCTATTCCCTGTTCCGTCAGAAACTTTACCTTCAGGCAGTATGTGGAAGTGGCAGCCTTCCAGCGGTTTAGGGTAGGCCGTCTTATGATCACATTGTAAGACGATGGTGAATCTACAACCAGAAAATTATGCTGGTTAGTTACTTGGAGTGGATATGAGCTAGCTGTGACCGTTAATGTCACTATCCCATGGGGGTAAACCTTGTCTCCACTGAAGCTAACGAGAGGTGATTCGAAGGGAGGAAGTTTCTTTGGGTCTACCTTCAATTACTGAAAGGCAGATAGGTAAATAATGTCCGCTGAGCTCCCATTATCTACCAGCACTCTCCTTCTGTTGAAGCCCTCAATCATAATCATGATGACTAGTGGGTCGTCATGAGGTTGCTTCACTCCTCGGGCAACTTCGTCAGAGAAGTACATGCCTTGGTTCGTTCGTAGTTGCTTTGAGGGAGGCATGCTGTGAACACTGTTTATTTGCCTTTGGTATGACTTCTTGAGGGATCTGAACAACCCTCCTATGGACGGTCCTCTGGTGATGGTTTTTATCTCTCCTCTTGCATTCTGTGGACGAGGTGGTTGATCTTCACTTCTTTGGAATCCTCTGTGCTGATCCTTCTTATTGTACTTGGTGGCTTCTCCCTTCTTCACATATCTTTGAAGCTTTCCTTTTTGGATAAGCTCTTCTATCTGCTCCTTTAGATCTCGGCAATCCTCTGTGTAATGTTCGTGGTCCTTGTGAAAACGGCAATATTTCCTCTTATCGCGCATACTAGGTGGCGATTGGAGTGGTCTGGGCCACTTGAGTCATTGCTCATCCCTGATTTCTGTCAAGATTTGATCGACGGGCATCACTAGGTGTGTAAATTTCGTCTGCTGAGGGTTCTTATCATCTCTTCGTCTATTCCCGTCGTCATTACGTCGTTTAGCCCGATCTCTCTTCTGCCCCCTACAATCGTCCTCTCTGTCCTTCTTTTTATCCTTCGTCTTTTCTGCCCCATCTATAGCTGCCAGGGCGTCTTCGGCGTTCATATATTTCTGAGCCTTTAAAAGTGAGCCAGAGGATCCCTGGACGCGTGAGGTGAAACTAAAGCAGATTTGAAGAGAGAAAAGAGACAAAAGGCACGCGGACCTTATGAACCAGGCACACAGTGGAAGTACAAAGCAAAAATGCAGGAGATTTGGTTTCAACCATTTGAAGAAATAGACAAGGAAAAGTACAACTGGGAAAGCTGGAGCAAAAGCCAAAAGGCTTCAGGTCAACTAACGGGAAAATCTGGAAATGGGAAGCTAGCTGGGAGACTTTCATCTGGTCGCAACAAAAAGAAAGAAGCTATGAAGAAAAGGGAAACGACATGATCCTGAAGCAACTAGGCACGGAACCGACTTCAAAGGGCAAAAAGGAAAAATCGGTAGTACCCTGGGAGCCCGAAGCTGTGCTATAAAAGGGGGGGAAGGAAAAAGGATAAGGCATTCGATTCTGGATGCTTAGATCATTCGTTAAGGCATTCAAAGTCATTTTTCTAAAGTTTCAAAAAGATTGTAGAAGAGACTCTGTAAAACTAAAGGGAAAACAGAGGAATCTGTTCCCGGTATCCCAGAGGCAGCCACTACAGTACACGCTCGGATTCAACGAATTCAAACTTTGCAAGTCTTTGAAGCTTGAATGGCTATCAAAGTCTGTAATTTTTGAACTCATTTGAACCTTGCATTATGTCTTAGTGAGCTTTGTAATCACAATTAAAAAGAAACTAATGAAACATACCTCACTAATTAGAGGATCCCTAACGTGTTCTTTGCATTATATTTCATTTATTATGCATTTCCTTTACTGTTAAATGTCATTCAATACGAATACTTTTTTTTTAGTTGTTTGTAATTGTAGGAAATTTGTTCTGTGCGCCAATCTATTCTTAA
This sequence comes from Quercus suber, assembly GCF_002906115.3. Classification (NCBI taxonomy): domain Eukaryota; kingdom Viridiplantae; phylum Streptophyta; class Magnoliopsida; order Fagales; family Fagaceae; genus Quercus; species Quercus suber. The sequence continues at coordinate 1,884,895 of NW_027069468.1, read as the reverse complement.
AATAGCCCGTTAGCTGCGGAGAATTGATCCCAGTCCACCAAGAACCTCTCACACAGCCCAGGATCCTTGGGCCATAATGCTAAAGAAAAAAAAAGCACTCTCACATTTTTGGCAACTTCACTGGGGACTGGGTAAAGAAAAGGGAAGAAGCAATCCCTTCGCGGAACATGCCTCCAAGACAAAGGAACAGTAAAGGTACTAATGTGCCACCCACGACCTCTAAGCTCGTGGGAGAAAATGAAGTGACCTCCAGACAAAGAGGCGAGGTGCCCCTAGCAGAGCACGAGGCCGTGTCAGAACAGAGGAATGCAAGGCAGGAGCTAGACCCTATAGCTCAGATGACAACGATGTTGAAAGATTTGCAACAAGAAGTTCGCCTTCTTAAAGAAGGCAAGACACAGGAAGTTAGAGACAATGCCCCCCACGTGGGCAACCAAGATGAAGCCCAGCTAGAGGGAGGGTCAGCTGTGGGAGGGTCAGCAGTGGGAGGAGGAACTAACCCTCAATACCTAACACTGGCAGATGTCAGTGCCCTCCTGGAACAAGAAAGGGGAAAACTTTCCGGGATCCCCAAGCAATTTTCTCGGAATCCCCCATTCCCACCAGAACTCCTTGGCAAGCCATATCCCAAAGGATATGAGCCACCAAAGTTCCATCCTTTTGATGGAAGGAATGGAAGTACAGTAGAACACGTTAGTAGGTTCGTCCACACCATGGGCCCCTACGCAGGAGACCGGGAGCTGTGTCTAAGGGAGTTTGTTAAGTCCCTAGTGGACAGAGCATACACTTGGTACACCACTTTGGGGCCTAGGTCCATTAAGACCTAGGACGAAATGATGGAAAGGTTTTGTGCAAAATATTACCCTGGTGAGGACAAAGTCACCTTCCAAAGTCTTCAGATGGTAAGGCAGAGGCCTGGAGAGGATCCTGTCTAGTTCATCAAAGATTTGAAGATGTGTCCCTAGACTGTTATGGGGACCATGAAGAAAGGGAACTCGTGGAGACTTGTGTCTCTAACATGCTTTTCGATTACAGACTCAACCTCGAAAATTTATGTATCACACAGTTTGCTGACCTGTTACAGAAAACAAGAAGGACAGCACAAACTATGAGGGCGAAGCGGGTGCCAGCATCCCAAGCCATGACAGCATCAGTAGGAGAAAAAAGGAAGAGGCCCGATGGAAAAACATTCGAGGAACCACCGGTGATCCTATGTACTGAAGAAGAATTAAACCACGTCCTGGACAAATGGATCGGGGATGGAGTGGTTAGGCCGTTCACTGTGTCCAGGCCACCGACCGAGGAAGAAAGGAAAAATCCTTTGTTTTGCAGGATTCATAACTATGTTAAACATTCCACCAAAGATTGCTGGACTCTCTGCAGGCTTTTTCACAGGAAGCTAAGAGAAGGAACCCTGGAGCTCACCCAGAAGGAACCAGAAGTACAAAGGAACCCCCTGTCCAACCACAAAGGAAAGGGGGTGGCAGCTGTGGTAATTCATGGGAACCTGGCAGAAGCAGAAGAGCCAGAAGGATCCTTCCACCCAAGCACAGTCAGGAACCTCCAAAAGAATTCCAAGTTCAGATCACTATTCAATCAGCTGGGATTTGGACCAGAAGCAAGGAGGGTGGCTACGGAATCTCTCATGACCATAGCAGCAGACTCAGGAATGGAATGTTTCACAGCAAAATCACATGCCAGTCGAGCTTTCTTGGAGACAACCAATGCCATAACTTTCACTGACGAAGACATGGAGGTTGAGCATTCAAACCACCGCAGACCTCTCTACCTAATGGCCACCATAAATGGTGTCCAAATCAGGAGAGCACTAGTAGACACAGGAGCATCACTCAACCTCATAGCCCTAAGTACCTTGGAAGCCGTGGGCTTAGCTGGAAGGAGGATCCTGGGGGCTCCCATGGAGATAACCGGATTTGGGGGATCCGTAGAATCAACCGAAGGATATATACAACTAGCTCTAAGGGTGAGGCCAATAGTAGCCTTGACCAGGTTTCATGTAATCAATTCAGAGGTGTCCTACCATGTACTGCTGGGACGGCCATGGCTCCATAAGCACCGCCTTATACCATCTACATACCATCAGTGTGTTAAAGGGAGATTGAATGGGAGGCCTGTAAGGATCCCTGCCAACCATAACCCTTTTAGCCAAGGAGAAGTAAACTTTGCAGAAACAATGTTCTATGATGAGCTAGAACCCGATGATGAAAGTCCCATGCCAGGGACCCCAGGAACACCTATCTTGGAAAAAGAAGAAGGAGGAGGTACCCATGACTTGAGGGACCTCCTGAAGAGAAAAAGGCAAAAGAAGGAGCCCAGCACCTCAGGATCCCGGGAGTGTGTAGTGGTACAGAAACCCGGGGGAAGATTAATATACCGCTTGTGAAGGTGCACGGGACCTGAGTGCATCGTGTAGGAAGGTCCCGGACCACCAGAATGTATGATAGCCCAAGAGGAAGTCCCAGATGAACCAGTTAAAGAGACACAAATCCAGCCTGAGGAAGAATTGCAAGAAGTAAACTTGGGGGCTGAACTGGGATCCCAGAAGCCTGTTTTCGTCAGTAGTCAATTGGCAGCACAAGAAAAGGGGCCACTGGTGGCTTTGCTCAAAGAATACACAGATGTGTTTGCATGGAGCTATGATAAGATGCCTGGTCTGGATCCCGGCCTAGTAGTCCATGCCCTCAATGTGGACCCAGGAGTTAGACCAGTAATCCAACCAGTCAGGGTCTTTCACACCGACATAGAAGCCCAGATAACTCAAGAGGTCAAGAACTGCTAGCAGCTGGTTTTATTAAGCCCATTCAGCACCCCAGATGGCTTTCTAACGTAGTACCTGTGAAGAAAAAGAACGGCCAGATCCGTTGCTGTGTAGACTTCCGCAACCTGAATAAAGCATGTCCTAAAGACGAGTTCCCACTCCCTAATATCGATCTCCTTGTGGATTCTGCTGCGGGAAGTTCTATGTTCTCATTCATGGATGGGTACAGTGGGTACAACCAGATTCGCATGGTTGCCAAGGATGCCGAGAAGACAGCATTCAGGACACCAATCGAAAATTTTTATTACACTGTGATGCCCTTTGGCCTCAAAAATGCAGGAGCCACATACCAGCGAACCATGACAGCCATCTTCCATGATATGATGCATGAGGAAATGGAAGACTACGTGGATGATATTGTGGTTAAGTCAAAAACTAGGACAGGACACCTTCAGGTACTTGAACGAGTTTTTAAAAGATGCAGAGAGTACAAGCTACGCATGAACCCCATGAAATGTGCCTTCGGAGTATCTGCAGGAAAGTTCCTTGGGTTCCTGGTACATCACAAAGGAATAAATGTAGATCCAGCCAAAGCCGCAGCCATTGCCACAATGAAAAGACCAACAACAGTGAAGGAACTCAAAAGCTTCCTGGGAAGGGTCTTCTACATCAGGAGATTCGTGCCAGGACTGGCTTCGGCCACAAGAGGCTTATCTAAGCTATTAAAGAAAGGAACTGAGTTCACATGGGGAGCAGAACAACAGGAAGCCTTCCAAAGGGTCCAACAGATCATGAATCATCTGCCCACTCTCCAGGCACCAGTACGTGGGCGACCCCTGTTATTGTACTTGGCATCAAATGCCCAAGCAATAAGAGCCCTGCTAGCGCAAGAGGATGATGATGGGAACGAGCAACCTGTTTACTACGTGAGCAGAACACTCAAGGACGCCGAGACCAGGTATCCCAGGATAGAAAAGGCTTGTCTAGTGGTTATTTACGCATCACAGAGGCTGAAGAGATATTTCTCAGCTCACCAAATCCTTTTAGTGACTAAGTCACACCCCATAAAAGCACTCCTGCATCAGCCCCTCCTAACGGGAAGAATCGCACAATGGCTGGTCCTGCTTTCTCAATATGACATAGACCTGAGGACCCTCAAGGCCATCAAGAGTCAAGCTATAGCTGACCTCTTGGCACAGTTCCCAGGAAAGGAGGAAAGCTCGCTAAGTGAAGAGATCCCGGGTGAAGTAGCAGTAGCAGAAATCCCAGGAAAGAAATGGACAATGAGATTCGATGGATCAGCTACAGCAACCTCAAATGGGGTGAGGATTGTACTGAGCTGTGAAAATGGGGACACCATACCTCTATCTTTTAATGTCGGTTTTTCTTGCTCCAATAATACAGCTGAGTACGAGGCGTACTTAACCGGGCTAACTATAGCACTCAATATTGGGGTGAAACACATGAGAGTACTGGGAGATTCCAATCTTGTAGTCTCTCAGGTGAAAGGCGACTTTGTACTAAGAGAACAAAGTTTGGCGGCCTACAGGACATGGGCACAGAGGCTGGAGCGGGAGTTCCTGACCTTTAGCATAGAGTATACACAGAGAAGTGAAAATAGGTTTGCAGATGCACTTGCCACCCTGGGATCCCAAGTACCATTCCAGGGAAAAGACACTCTGGTCAGAATAGGAAGGCAAGAACACTCCATCTTAAAAATCATCCAACAGATATCCCCCGGAGAGTCCAAGTAGTGGGACTGGAGGAACGAGGTAAAAGAAAAAATGAAAGAAACAGGATCCGGAGGGAGTGTCAAGGAGCTGAGGGACTACACTCTGATAGAAGGAGAACTATACAGAAGACTACCCAGAGGGATCCTATCCAGATGTATCAATGAGAAAGAAGGGAAGCTAAGGTTGGAAGAACTACATACTCAAGTCTGCGGGACCTCAGAAAAAATCAGTCTATACAGAAGGATGCAACGCATGGGGTACTACTGGCCAGATATGAACAAAGAGGCATCAACTATACAGGAAAAATGTCAAGAATGCCAATCCTCGGTGGACAAGGAAGAAAGCTATGCTGTATTTGTTACAGAAGATTGGAGGACTCCCTTCATGGAATACTTGGCTCAAAGGATCCTACCAACTGACAGGACACTGGCCCACCAGCTCAAGGAACTCACAGCCAGATATTTCTTACAAAACGAGATCCTATTCAAAAAGGGATACAGCGGAGATCCCCTAAGATGCCTGGGACCAAAGGAAGCAAGGGAAGTAGTCAGGAAGGTTCATTCTGGTGATTGTGGAAGCCACCCAAGATAGAGGAGGCTCTATAAACAGTTACTACTATTGGGGTACTACTGGCCAACAATGAAAAAAGACTCCGAAGAGGTAGTCAAAACCTGCCACGCATGCCAAGTCCTCGGAGATGCCATCCATACTCACCCAAACATGTTACAGGATATGACAACTCCATGGCCTTTCCACACTTGGGGGCTTGATCTCATAGGGCCTATAAATCCTCCATCCGGTGGTTACATATGGATCTTGGCAGCCACTGAATACTTTACAAAGTGGGTAGAGGCCATCCCCTTGAAAAAGGCCACTGGAGCAGCTGTAGCAGACTTCATTCGAGGCCATATCATTACAAAGTTTGGGATCCCCAGAAGGTTGATCAGTGACAACGGAACCCCATTCATAAATAAAGACATGAAGGGGCTAACAGACGCTTACTACATCAAGCATGGAAGGTCTACGCCCTACTACCCACAAGGAAATCGCTAGGCAGAGGCCACTAATAGGGTGATATTGAAGATCCTTAAAAAAATGAAGCAAGAGTATGGGGGAAAGTGGAGCGACCACCTGGCAGATGTACTTTGGGCATGCAGGAACTCTGTGAAAACAGCCACGGGATTCTCACCATTCTCCCTGGTCTATGGGACAGAAGCCATCAGCCCAGTAGAACTAATTGTTCCCACACCAAGAGTAGTACTCGAGGAAAGTTAGGAGGACACCGAGGACACGAACAATAAAAAGAAATTAGCAGACCTGGAAGGAGTAGAAGAAGAAAGAGAGCTAGCCAGGAGAAGAAGCCAGAGGTACCAGCAAAGGATGACAAGAGCATATTCACAAGCAGTACGCCTGAGGACTTTCACTAAAGGGCAGTTGGTACTAAGGACAGCGGAACATGTAAGAAGAAACCTACCAGGACCTTCCAAATTTGCCCCAAAGTGGGAAGGACCCTACATCATCAGGGAGGCCCATGATAGTGGATACTACTACCTTACAAAGGAGGATGGAACAACCCTGACAGAGCCCATAAATAGGAAGTGGCTGAAACCATACTATGCATGAGAAGGGAGAGGTCTCAGTACACTGGAACCCTTTTTGCCAAGATCTCCAACCTGCTAAGTGTTTCTGTTTTTTTTATATATATATTATTATTTAAGTAATTTTGCTCAAAGCTCGAGGTAGAAGGACATTACATGATCCTTACTATCTTTGCTTCGATTTGCTATATTCCTTAAGTGACATTTATGTTTTAAATTCAATGAAATTTCTTCTTTTTTCTCAGTTATTAAATCCTAAGTATCACAAAGTCCTAATACAGACGAAATCAGAGGGAGGATACCTGGGGAAATCTTTTTGATGCATAACACAGGACCACCCCACGGATAGCTACAAAGCAGCTAAGTCTCAAATACATGGTCTAGGATCCCAGGTATATACTGAGGATACCTAGCCCAGTACTTGATAAAAAAAAAAAAAAAAAAACTTGCCAAGATTCATGAGCTGGGACAGGTAAAATATATTGCCCAATGTACCCAGTTCAGTACTTGCGCAACCAAGAAGAAGAGGGAGGATACCTGGGTCAAGAGTGCCAATCCTCGGTGGACAAGGAAGAAAGCTATGCTGTATTTGTTACAGAAGATTGGAGGACTCCCTTCATGGAATACTTGGCTCAAGGGATCCTACCAACTGACAGGACACTGGCCCACCAGCTCAAGAAACTCACAGCCAGATATTTCTTACAAAACGGGATCCTATTCAAAAAGGGGTACAGCGGAGATCCCCTAAGATGCCTGGGACCAAAGGAAGCAAGAGAGGTAGTCAGGGAGGTTCACTCTGGTGATTGTGGAAGCCACCCAGGAAAGAGGAGGCTCTATAAACAGTTACTGCTGTTAGGGTACTACTAGCTAACAATGAAAAAGGACTCCGAAGAGGTAGTCAAGACCTGCCACGCATGCCAAGTCCTCGGAGATGCCATCCATACTCACCCAAACGTGTTACAAGACATGACAACTCTATGGCCTTTCCACACTTAGGGGCTTGATCTCATAGGGCCTCTAAATCCTCCATCCGGCGGCTACATATGGATCTTGGTAGCCACTGAATACTTTACAAAATGGGTAGAGGCCATCCCCTTGAAAAAGGCCACCGGAGCAGTTGTAGCAAATTTCATTCGAGCCCATATCATTACAAGGTTTGGGATCCCCAGAAGGCTGATTAGTGACAACGGAACCCCATTCATAAATAAAGACATGAAGGGGCTAACAGATGCTTACTACATCAAGCATGGAAGGTCTACACCCTACTACCCACAAGGAAATGGCCAAGCAGAGGCCACTAATAGGGTGATATTAAAGATCCTTAAGAAAATGAGGCAAGAGTATGGGGGAAAATGGAGTGACCACCTGGCAGATGTACTTTGGGCATGCAGGAACTTTGTGAAAACAGCCACGAGATTCTCACCATTCTCCCTGGTCTATGGGACAGAAGCCATCAGCCCAGTAGAACTAATTGTTCCCACACCAAGAGTAGTACTCGAGGAAAGTCAGGAGGACGCCGAGGACACGAACAATGAAAGAAGATTAGCAGACCTGGAAGGAGTAGAAGAAGAAAGAGAGCTAGCCAGGAGAAGAAGCTAGAGGTACCAGCAAAGGATGACAAGAGCATATTCACAAGCAGTACGCCCGAGGACTTTCACTAAAGGGCAGTTGGTACTAAGGATAGCGGAACATGTAAGAAGAAATCTACCAGGACCTTCCAAATTTGCCCCAAAGTGGGAAGGGCCCTACATCATCAGGGAGGCCCATGATAGCGGATACTACTATCTTACAAAGGAGGATGGAACAAACCTGACAGAGCCCATAAATGGGAAGTGGCTGAAACCATACTACGCATAAGAAGGGAAAGGTCTCAGTACACTGGGACCCCTTTTGCCAAGATCTCCAATCTGCTAAGTGTTTCTGTTTTGCTTTATATATATATGTTATTATTTTAAAGCCCTAGGTAGAAGGACACTACACGATCCTTACTATCTTTGCCTCAATTTGCTGTATTCCTTAAGTGACATTTATGTTTTAAATTCAATGAAATTTCTTCTTTTTCTCAGTTATTAAATCCTAAATATCGCAAAGTCCTAATACAGACGAAATCAGAGGGAGGGTACCTGGGGAAATCTTTTTGATGCCTAGCACAGGACCACCTCACGGATAGCTACAAAGCAGCAAATTCTCAAATACATGGTCTGGGATCCCAGGTATATACTGAGGATACCTAGCCCAGTACTTAGTAATAAATAAAAAACTGCCAAGATTCATGAGCTGGGACAGGTAAAATACATTGCCCAATGTACCCAGTTCAGTACTTGCGCAACCAAGAAGAAGAGGGAGGATACCTGGGGAAATCTTTTGATGCATAACCCAGGATCACCCCATAAAAGAGCTATGAAGTAGCTAAGTCTCAAATACATGGTCCAGGATCCTGGGCATATACCGAGGATACCTAGCCCAGTACTTGATAATAAAAAAAAAAAGAGAAAACCTGCCAAGATTCATGCACTGGGACAAAAATATATATGTACATCATCCAATGTACCCAGTTCAGTACTTGTGCGATAAAAAAAAAAAGGGGTACCTGACTAGAACCAACAACAAACTTGTGAGGATCACAGATCAAGACTCAGAAAGAAACAAGAAAAGAAGACCCACATGCCATTAAAAAAAAAGGGGATTAACACCTAGAAGCCATCAGAAAGCATTGTCCAACCAAAGAAATAGAAGACTTATACAACCCCAAATTGTTCATACATATAAAAAAAAAAGAAGACTAAGAAAGGAGGCCAGCCAACAAAGAGCCATCCGAGGGTAAAGCAAGAACAGCCGAAGAGGAAAGAACCTCCTGCCTTTTGACCTTCAGATCTTGCAAGGTCTTGTGAGCACGAGCCAAAGCTTCCTTAGCAGCAGTAATCTCAGCATCAATGCCTTTAGAAGCTTGCCTCTGGAAAAGTACTTGGGCTAAGGATCGCAAGAGAAATAAGGTCCACAACTTTCCATGATGAAAAAGGAAAATTAAAAAAGATAAAAAATGTATCCTTCAATCTAAAACTTAAAAGTTTGCCTAAGATACTATTTGTGTTCATTGTATTGTCAAGTATACCGTAGTTCTTTCTCAAAAAAAAAAAAGGGTATACCGTAGTTCTCAATTAGTACTGGACTGTCAACATTACTGATTTCATTGCGAATACCATAAAGGTTTCATAAAATATTTTAGGCAATAATGAAAAGATGTTCATTGACAAGCTAAAACTAAATACACTTCACAAAGTTCAATACCTCCTAGAATGAATGTTTCCCTTAAAGAAGAGGTGCATTCTATCTAGGACAAAGAGTCCTATTGTTTTGACACCATTACAATTGAAGACTTGTCCGTGATCTTCTTGGTGGAGAAAACAAGAAAGGTTTGGGGGGGATTTGCGAGTTGATACTCCCTTCCAACATTTCCACCACTCTACTTATTGATGGTCGGTTTGAGGGATCAATTTGTATGCACCACAAACTCACTATTATCATCTTCCTCGCATTATCTTCATCTCCTTCATTTAAAAGGCCTAGCAAGCCTAATTCTTCATTTAGTTCAAGACGCTTGTAAATCCAATGTGGAAAATATATCTCACTAGTAAAATCAACACTATCATCAATATTATTTTGGCCTCCTACCATTTCTAAAACTATCATTCCATAGCTATAGACATCTGACTTATGAGAGATCCCTCTAAAATTTCTACAAAATATTTTAGGAGCAATATATGCAGTAGTCCCTCTTGCACAAACCGTTGATATAATACTATTTTCTCTAGGGCATATCTTTGCAAGGCCAAAATCAGAAAATTTTGGCCAAAAGTTCTCATCCAAAAGAATGTTGTGAGGCTTTATGTCAAAATGAAAAATTCGTGTGTTGCAGCCTCTATGCAAGTACTCTAAGCCTCGTGCAATGCCAATAGCAATCTTGTATAATGTTTCCCACCCCAACTGATGATTAGAACTTGAAGGATTTCCTTTACATATGAACTTCTCAAGAGATCCATTAGGCATAAACTCATAGATAAGAGCTCTTTTAGATCCCTCAAAGCAAAAGCCCTTAGTAGTGACAATGTTAATATGGAAGGTCCTACTAATGGTTGCAACCTTGTTAATGAATTCCTCTCCATTTCCTTTCGAATTATTCAAAACCTTCACAGCCACAAAACTGCCGTCTTGTAACTTCCCCTTATAAACACTACCATAGCCCCCTTGGCCTAATTTATCATTAAAGGACTTGGTCATTGTCTTTATATCTGAATAATTGTATCTTCTAACAGCAAGAGGTCCATGATTCCTTAGAAACGCCTTGACTCTCTGATGAGTTAAATTTTCCTTCTTCCAAAAATTAATACTTTTAATTGATGAGAGCTTTCTCCAGGAGCAGCAGATTATAACCATCAAAACTCCAGTTCCCGCAAAAGAAATGGCTGTAATAAAAGAATAGAGGTTATGAAGTAATATGGTGACACGACAATAACTCAAACTATATGTTGATAATGTCTTGAAGCTCAATTGCATTTTCTTGTGGTGACACAAGAATAACAATGAAGGACATGCTAAGGATGACTTGGCATCCAGTATTATAAGCAGATTAAAGGATATATGTTTTGATGGACGGGAGATAGGGAGCTTTGGAGGAAAATCATGAACTATGAAAAATTAGCTATTGTACCGATGGATTTCATACACATAAGTACATGGTATTGAATTATAAAAAAAATGGAGCAAATGGAGCCATTACCAAAATTGACAACAAAACCTTATACCATTGCATGAATAATACTCTAAAAGATTTGATAATTAGACACACCGTGAGAAGGGGTTAAAATAATAATAATTAATACAACATATTGACAGAGCAAAATTGGTAATCTTTGAAATATCAACAGTATTTAACAAAGAGCAATGAACTTCGGTGTACATTTATCTGATACAGATTTTATTACAAGAAGGTTCAATATATTTCTATTTTCCTAAAACAAGGAGCAAACCTGAATCTACTAAATCTAGTGCTGCAGAAGAGTGGTATGTGGATGGTGGCATAGAATAGAATAGCAGCAAGCCATATACATGTATTAAGAAAAACTAATACATAGAAACAAACGAAATTTATAAGAATTTTTACTAATTTGAAAATTCCCATGTCAATACCTCGTTCCAAATTGGCACAATGAAAAATTCCCTACTATAACAATTGGAATATTCATCAATCGCATAAACTTCACTATAAAACTCTGTGGTTTATTGTTTCGTGGTAACATGATATCAGGGTGAGAGATGATTTCAAAATTGTACTGTCTTCCACTGCTCTGTAGTTGGATCTTTGGAGGTATTTTAAAAGTTCTCTTTTTATAACTATGCAAGATGCACAAACTACTTTCTGGGTGTGAGCCATTTCAGAATAGGAAGCCTACCAGTAACAAAGTTATTTGTATTTCTCATAAACTAATTCTGAAACAAATATGAATTGGCTAAAACTATTGCTGTAGAGGAGTGGATCAAGGCATGGAATAGAAATAGCCGCACTTGTAGGATTTACTATAACATGAGAATGTAAAGAAACTTATATGCAAATAAATCTATAAGCATTTTCAATATATGTACGTAGCACCAAAAATTTGTGTTATTCCTATATCTATACCTTTCTCTGTAATGGTACAATGAAATTTTCCCCTGTTGTCAAGCTCACATAGACCTCCTCTAATATAACAACTGCTACAAACATCAGGTATATGGACTTCGAGGTCGAACTCAGCAGTTATATTCAGCCCTTGTAATGGGAGCTGAATAGTTGAACGTTCAGAAGGAATACTCTCATAAGCCTCGTTTATATGACTATAGTAGATATTAGTCTCCGCAGTTTTTTTCTAAAAATTGGGACGCCACTATCAAGAGTGCGATTACATTGAAATAGGGTCAGATACGTGTGTTTGTTGTGGTGTAATCGTAATAGATGTATATAACTTCATATGGTATTTCACTCCCCTGCCCCAGTGGCAGGAGGATCTACGGAGATGTTCCATCACAATTTACTGGCAGTAAACCTCACGATGGCGGTGAGTTATTGGTGAATGGAAAGCTGATGGGACCGGATTTTCCACACCGAAAGAGAGAACAATAATTAGGGTATGCTTTCTCTTCTTATTCAGATGAGTGAAGCAGGAGGAGGTGTGAGAGAAGAAAGAAAACAAACAGAGAGACAGAAGCCATCCCAAAATTCCCAATTCACTAGCAAAAAAACAAATATCACAATTCACAGACAAGAGTGTATAGTACTCTAAACTTCTTTCTATTTCTATTCCATGCTATAGAGTAATATAGTACAAAACTTATAGCAGTAATAGGAGAAATTATTTTTGCATGAAATGATACAATTAGAGTTTTAAAGCTTTGATAATTTTCCATGCCAAGTGAGGGAAAAAGAACAGACTTGCAACTGGTAACTTTTTTTTTTTTTTTTTTTGAGAAAGTGCAATTGGCAACTTAGATGTGTTCTTGGGATCTAACTTACGCTTAGACTGCAAAAAAAAAAAAAAAAAAAAACACAATCACCCATTAGTCCGAAAAAGAAAAAGGGGAGAAACGACAAAACTGCAACTTAAAAGAGCAAAGGAGGGACGAGGCCTTGCCCTTCTCTCTCTTTCAACAGGGTCTTCAGGTCTCTGTTGTTTACTACGGGTACGCCCAGAGGGTCTCGAGGGATCATGAACTGAAGAACTCACAGGAACCTGGGGAAGAGAAGACTCTACCTTAGTCTTCAATCGGCCCCTTGCAGCCAAAGGTTGCTCCACTGCCTTCTTTTCAACAAGTATCAACTGCTTCTAGGATTTCCCAGTCTTCTTCTTCCTCTTTGACTTAGGGCCAACATCCTCTGCACTCTTTTCAGCCGCGGCCTCCTTCAACTTTTCCTGTTTAACTGATTTCTCTCTACTCATGCCAACGGGAGTACTGGCACTTATGGCCTCTACTGCCCCCTTTTTAATTGGTACCCCAGCAGAAGCACCAACAACAAGATCACACCCCAACCAGTTCTCTGGGAAATCCTACGCATAAGTCACCCAACCTTCCCTGGAAGCATGTCATTCTGCAAAGCCAGTTTTGCTGCTCACAGCCGTGGAAACAACACCAGCAGTAGGAAGGGACAGACGCCTGTTAGATGTTGGGGCGGAAGAAATGTCAGGGTTGGGTACTCTCCCAATTGCCCCAGAGCCAGCATAATCAGCAGAGGACTTCTGAACCATCCTCCAATAACCAACATAGCCACTGGAGGCAAAAACTCCTCTCTGAGAGTTAGGCACTACAAACTGAGGACTCCGTTTTGACCAATAGGAGAAGGCCTGGAGTCTCATGAAAGGATCCAAGGAAGGAAGAGAAGGAACTATGTCATTGAACGCTGGGGGAACACCTTGATCAAAGCCAAATTGCCGAAGTACTCGATGCGCCGAGTAATGGGTGTACCGTGGGCCAGTTGAGGAAAGCACAGGAAGCCAGGAAGGACTAATGCAAGCCAAGTAAGCTAAGCTGCCTTCATCACCACTACGTAAATCAAAAGTATTCCCTGTAAAGGACAGAAAGGGAGATAACGCAGAATTGCAAACAAAACTAGTACCAAACTCCCAGGGGGAGCGCCAATTCAAATGACCTGTTTAATCAAATAACTCAACCAAATTAAGACTGCCACCTTTCAGACTCAGCCAACGGAAAATAATGGGGAGGCTGTCAGTGGAACTGCCACAAAGCCCTTTTACCACGTCAGGAGATCCCTGAAACTTATCTTTCACAAACTTTAGATTCCTACATTTTGCTAAAGTAACTGAAGAACGGTCCCACATAAATACCCGGAGAATGGCGCAATGAAGCGAAGAAGTGATAACGTAACAAGAATCACCCTCAGCCTCATCTCCATGAAGTTGATCCAATTGAGAGTAAACATGGCCCAAAAACATGGGGGCCAGAGGATATTGGGCACCCTAAGCCAACTTAATCGCTAGAGGAAAAAGAGTAGACTTGATTCCATACCCGGGGAACTCGCTGAACAAAAACTTGCTAAGCCAGAATGCAAGGAACCCGGCACGTCTGACTTGCTTATCCTTTTCACGCGAAAGAGTCATAACCCACCTACCCATCCTGGCCGGTTTCCCACCAGGAGAAGCAGTACGTCCACCAAAGTGAGCGAATAATTTCTCTTCCACTTCGAGATCCTCATCAGAAAGCTTGATATTAAAGGGGTTTTCATCCCCAAGCACCGGAAGGAGAAAATTATTGACCACATCCTCCAAAGTAACAGTCAGTTCACCAACAGAAAAGGAGAAAGTGTGCAGAGTAGGGCACCAACGGCGCACCAAATGCCTAAGGCCTTTGGCATCTCTGAAACCCTCGAGATTCCTGGAAATAGCCACTGCCTTCAGGACGCCGGCACGATCCAAGCGACCCACAAACTCCTCGTCAGAAAGCTCATTATCTACCCAAATGGGCTAGCCTTGGATCTTTCTAGCAACAAAATCGAAGAAGATGGGGACAGCCTCCCGAAGTCCTCGCCTAATTTGAAGATCAAAAATCTCCCTAGGGTCTGGAACTTGTGCAGAACCAGCAAAACCCGCTTGACCGGAAAATACCCAGACGTGAGAAGATGGAGGGGTTTCGCCATGAGACACCCGAGGAAAGAATAAGCTAGGAGTATACCAGGAGTCTCGCAAAGGGAAAGCAGGGCGCCCAACGACAAGCTCATCTTGCGCAGAACTAGAGGAGCCCTCGCCTTCAAAGGGACTAGGAGTACGCTCCTTTCTTTTTCGAGAAGAAGAAGAAGAAGCCATTGGAGTAATGGGTATCTGGAAAGAAGAAAAGAAGATGACGACGAGACTGATCGAAAGAAAAGAAAAAGGGTTGAGAACAGAAGACTCAGGTAGGCAAAAGAGAGTAAAAGAGAAAATGCTAGAATAAGAGCAGTTAGAGAAGAAGATGTATGAAAAGACGCGCCAGTTACCAAGAATTAAATTTAAAAGAGAAGAAGTTAGCGGCAATTATTAATGAGTGTTATGGGAAACGTAAAAGTAGGTGGTGGGAGTTTTATTTCAACCCAACTGCCACGTACCACGAGAAAGGGAAGAGTCACAAAAAAGGAGGGAAGAAGCAAAAAAGCCAGTACACCGAAGAAATGGAAGATCAGGATCCCGCAGAAGGATCAAAACAAAAGAAGATCCTACAAAAAAAAAAAAAAAACAAACAAACAAACAAACTCACGCATGGGCTGCAGGCAACCCATGAGCTCGGAGGGCTAAATGTTGAGGTGCAAAATAATTAAATAGCCACAAATAGGCCCAAAAAAGAGATGAAAAAGACTTTAGGCCCATTTCACACAAAAAGAGAGAGAGAGAGAGAGAGAGAGAGAGAGAGAATAAAGGGTGGGCTCTCACAACAAAGGAAAGGAAGGAGAAAAGAAAGAAAAGGAAAGGAGCCCAGAGGATCTGATCCAGAGGTCTACGAAGAAAAGGGCCCAAGAAAACAGATAAAGGAAACAGCAAGCCCAGAAGGAAGAATTGGGTCGGGACGCCCAGAAGCAATACCAGAGGCAGAGGATCCCCGGACGCGTGAGGTGAAACTGAAGCAGATTTGAAGAGAGAAAAAAAAGACAAAAGGCACGCGGACCTTATGAACCAGGCACACAGTGGAAGTACAAAGCAAAGATGCAGGAGATTTGGTTCCAACCATTTAAAGAAAGAGACAAGAAAAGTACAACTGGGAAAGCTGGAAAAGCTAGAGCAAAAGCCAAAACACCTCAGGTCAACCAACGGGAAAATCTGGAAATGGAAAACTAGCTGGGAGACTTTCATCCGGTCGCAGCAAAAAAGAAAGGAACTATGAGAAAAAGGGAAATGACATAATCCTGAAACAACCAGGCTCTGAACCGACTTCAAAGGGCAAAAAGGAAAAATCGGTAGTACCCCTAGGAGCCCGAAGCTGTGCTATAAAAAGGGGGGAAAGGAAAAGGATAGGGTATTCGATTCTGGATGCTTAGGTCATTCGTCAAGGCATTCAAAGTCATTTCTCAAAAGTTTCAAAAAGATTGAGGAGAGACTCTGTAAAGCTAAAGGGAAAACAGAGGAATCTGTTCCCGGTATCCCAGAGGCAGCCACTACAGTACACGCTCGGATTCAACGAATTCAAACTTTGCAAGTCTTTGAAGCTTGAATGGCTATCAAAGTCTGTAATTTTGAACTCATTTGAACCTTGCATCATGTCTTAGTGAGTTTTGTAATCATAATTAAAAAGAAACTAATGAGACATACCTCACTAATTAGAGGATCCCTAACGTGTTCTTTGCATTATATTTCATCTATTATGCATTTCCTTTACTGTTAAATGTCATTCAATACGAATATTTTTTAGTTGTTTTGTAATCGTAGGAAGTTTGTTCTGTGCACCAATCTATTCTTAAATCAGCCCGTTAGCTGCGGAGAATTGATCCCAGTCCACCAAGAACCTCTCACACAGCCCAGGATCCTTGGGCCATAGTGCTAAAAAAAAAAAGGGCACTCTCACAAGAGCTAAAAATTGTAAAAACCATTTTAAAATTGTAGGACAAATTATATTAAAAAAAATGATGTGGTAACTCATGTGGCACAACATAAGAGCAACAGCATTAAACGCTACGCTTCAATTTTTAGTAATATATAGATATAGATTATTAGAGAAAAACAAAACTTGTCGTAAGCCATAGAAAAATGATATGTCCACAACATTTTCACAAGATTTTTACAACAAATCATAAGTGACAGGTTATTACTGACTATTATTGTTGAGGCAAAAAAGTAATCTCAATGATAGGTTCAAATTTAAACTAATGACAACTAATCATCTATAATTTATTGTGAAAATGTTGTAAAAATACTGTGAACATAATAATATCCTCTTCTCCACTTATAATAATATCCTCTTCTCCACTTATTTAATGGAGATGGCAACTATATCCTGCACCACCGAACTCATCCGAACTCATCTAACTCACGACAAATTTTACCTACCTTAGAGAACTGATGGGCAATGACGAGTTTGACTCGCCTTACCCCCACCCACCACAAATGCGTACATATACACATTTTTTTGTTGGATTTCTCTCACAGTCTCGCTCTTATCTCATTAATGTACTCAACCTTTCCTTACACCACCACCCCCACCCCCCGCGGTCTCTTCATATATTTTCCTTACCCCCCTGCTGCCATTCCTTTTTCAGCTAAATGAGATCAATGGTACTAATTACTATTAATCACTCTATCTGCAGTTTTTAATGCCAACTGCGTGCTCGAATGGTATAGAAATGAACTTCCGCTTCCCTAACTGACTCTCATTTTCTTCTTTTCTCAATTGTGTGCCCACACCATTCTAGGAAAACCAATGCAATCTAACTTGTCAAATTCAAACTTCATATGTTTTTTTGTTTTGCCTAAATAGCGTAGAGTTGAGTGGTTCCGAGTTATACATTTTTGCCATACATGTTAAAAAACCAAAAATCAATCATAGAGAAAAATGCATTTGTACTCATGCCAGCCTGATAAAAATAGTGGACCTTCTTTATCTCTTTCCAGAACCACATTAGAGGAATTCATTTGTCAAATTAACACCAATGATCAATCGCAGCAAAACTTACTATTTTTCTCTTCCCAGCCACACTCAATCATTATACTCTCTTCCCCAACCCCCCTTTTTCTCCCAAGTTATCTTTTCTTTTCTCTTCTTATTTTCTTTTCCCCTCCATATGCATTATTTCCTTTAACAATAATGAAATAATGCCAAAACTTCTGTCTTCCAAAAGACATTTAATTTAATCACTCCAAGGATCACTCTCTGCCCTTACTTCAGATGGTTCAACCACTTGCGTCTCTGGGGCTTCAACAACTGCTGCAGCAGATTCTTCAGCACCATCTTCTGGTGTGTCTGCCTCTGCCTCTGCCTCTGCCTCTTCCTCTTCTGATCTGCCCCATCTTCCTCCAAGGGCCATTTCCATCATCTCATAGATCTTATTTCCCAACTCAGCTGGACTGTCAGGCTGCATCATTAAAAGGAAAAATCCAAATAACATTAAGCCGCTAAAACTTATGCATACTATTTAACTAATGAGAGAAAATCTGGGGTTGGCTCTTACTGAGAATCCACTGGAGATCAGTGCTGTATCATACAAGAGTTCAACAGCTCTCTTGGCATCAGTGCTGTCAGGTTCATTCTTGCATGCAGCCTGCAAGTAGAATAACAAACATTACATAACTGTTAGTCAACATCAGGACCAGTTATTTCAAAATTAAGTCTACAATCAGCATTGAGTTAAATAGTTTTACATTGAGGTCTTTGACAATGGGATGATCTGGATTAATCTCCAATATTCTCCTTCCCCTCATGAACTCCAAGCTTGAAGTATCTCCAAGAGCCTGCGCCTTCATCAATCTACAAAAGTGTACAAACAAAAATCATTTAAACCTTCATTGACTAAGTATGACAACCAACTTTTATTTTGAAAATCAATAGCATATGTCTTTATTTTCATAACATTTGTCTTGAGCACAGCTCGTAAACATTGATAGCCCACAACTGACCTTTCCATATTAGCAGACCAACCAAACTTGCCAGAAACCAGCACACAGGGAGATGAGCTTAGACGCTTTGAGACTTGGACTTTTGCTATCTTATCACCAAGTTGTTGCTTTATCCAATCACAGAGAAGATTGTATTCTTGCTTTGTTTCCCTTTCTTTCACCTCATCCTCATCACCTGGTATAAAACAGTCATGAGAATGATTCACAACAAATATCCCAAGTGAAGCTACAACAACAAATATATTCAAATAAGTGCCATCAATAATCACACAGAAAAGAAGAAAGTACTAACCAAGCTCTAAGTCTTCCTTGCTAATATCAACAAATTTCTTTTCTTTGTAAGTCTGCAGGTTCTGGATGGCGACTTCATCTATAGGTTCAATTAAGTACAGAACCTAAAATATATAACCCACAGCAGCAATCCAGAAAGGATGTAAATATTAAATAAATTTGCCCATAAAAAAAAGGAAAAGAAACATTTTTCAATAGGAATAAGTTGTCCAGCTTAACAGCAACCAAAGGTATCTAGAATGACAGGAAATAAACCATGCTTAACATTTTTATTTAACGAAGGAAAAAAAAAAACTTCTTCGATCATTTTTCCTACAACCATGCAACCCAAAATTCTCTCAGTATGCACTGAGCTTAATATAGTCCCACCAAAATACAGTATAGAATGCATACCTCAATGTCCTTTTGCAACAACTTCTCCAAGAAAGGAGCGGTCTTGGCACTTTTCAAGCTGTCTGTTGCCAAGTAATAGATAGCCTTTTGGTTTTCACTCATGTTTTCAACATAATCATCTAAGCTTTTCAGCTCCTCCTCACTTTTTGAAGTGTAGAACCGCAACAATGGAGTTATGCGCTTGTGATTTCCAGAGTCCTCAATGCATCCTAATTTTATTAACCTGCCAAAGTTCTCCCAAAATTTCTTGTAATCCTGGAATCAGAATATTAATTTTCAATGTCCATTAAGAAGCCTCAGTTGGAACACTTAAAGGGAAAGGCTAGATTTTATCGATACAGACCTCTTTATTTTCACTTTCAGAGATATCTTGAATCATGTCAAATGTTTTCCTGACAAGTCTCTTCCTCATTATTCTTACCTGAAAATATCAAATATACAGAGATAAGAAAAACATGCAATAATAGACCTTTAAACCAATCTATAAGCCAATAACAGAGATATTATAAACCCTTGATAACTGAGAAATGCACATAAATTGTAAAGTAGTTCTATCATAAAGTGCCTGTACATGTCTGTGATTTTTTTTTTTTCCTATGTATATACTACAGAAATGTTGACAAACTTGGTCTTACAATTCGGCTTTCTTGAAGTATTTCTCGAGAAACATTAAGAGGAAGGTCATCTGAATCCACCACACCCTTCACAAAGCTCAAGTAGCGCGGGAACTGCAAATCAAACACCCAATTCTAATTCAGTGCTATGAGAAATAAAAATAATAATAATGTAAGCAAGCATCGATATGGGTACAAGTATTATTAGACATAAGAAATTAATTTTTCTAGACACAGAAGGCACGTGACAACTTGTATCTTTATTCTTATCTCAGAAGCTTGAGAATGTAAAAACTATAGATTCAACCCCATATGGGTACAAGAGTTTGTATTTCTGTATTTTTAAAAACCACATCAATCCTTCTAATTAAAAGGACAAAAGGCTTTTCCAGAAGATTTGTAGGAAATTTTTTCCTACTAAAAAAGTGGCATGACAAACACTTGAGGGAATGAGACCTTTTGAAGCAGTGTCCAATACTCAATATAGAACTAGAAAGTAGAAACTTAAAAGAAAAATTAAGTGCGTTCACTTATTACAAAATAAAAAACAAAGTACCATGCAATTTTGTTAAGAAAAGCATTGTAATAATTCTGTTCTTTTAACTGTTTGTCGTTCTTAAACATGCAAACAGATAGTAAACTATGTCTATGTCATACTTAATACTACAAATTCACAGACACAGATGTATATATAACTGCTCCCTCTGTCTTGAGTTTTTTTTGCAAGTGATGATGTACAACGCCTGTGTCATGTCTAAAGACAATTTAGATTTCAATGTTCAGAAATACAGGTTTTCTCAGCTTGATTTTTGCATTCTTGCTTCTATATGTTGTAAACAAGAAAGGTTCAAAGCATAACTTTTCAGCAAACATAAACATTTCCATCTAGAGTCCCCTTTCTGTTTGCTTTTCAGGTTTCATAATTTTAAAGATGTTCATACTTCAAAAGTTCACAAATATAACTCAAATGCATAAAATGTTACATTGTACAGCTTATTATGGAAGTTTCTCCGAGTAAAATACAGAAATACTAGTTTTTATTTTATTTTATTTTTTATTTACAAATGAGGGTAGCCAGACCTCTTCAAGAATCTAACTATTCCCTCAAATATATGCAGTCTCCCCGTCCCATACACACCAAGTAATTACAAAGAGAAATCCCTTGGAGGTGGCCCCAAGACGTTGGCAAGAGATTTCAAACCCAAGATCTCATGGATATCATAAGGCCTTATGAACCACTAAGCCAACCCTTTGGGGTTAAAATACAGACATAATAGTTACCACCAATATCCTCTATATATAACAAATTAATTTTACATCTCTAATGTATAAGTGATAAAAGACATCATTAATATAAAACTCACACCACAAGAGGGTAATTTCATAGAATCTCAAGTTAATATGTTAAAACTTACCAGCTCACCATCAAAATCATCTGAGATGAATACACGCTTCACATACAAACGTATATTCTTCGTTTTTGGATTAACTACATCCTCATTGTTAAGAGGGCCCATCCCAGGAATATAGAGGACACTTCTAAACTCAACCTCACCCTGCACAGTTTTCAGAGTAAAGTAATTCCTAACTGCAGATGTGGCTACCAAAAAAAAAAAAAAGAACCCTACGTACCTCAGTGGTGAAGTGAGTGTATGCAACTGGATCCAAGAATTCATTGAAAGTCTTCTTGTAGAATTCATAGTACTCATCCTTCTGGATTTCCTTTGGATTCCGCATCTACAGCAGGGCAGACAAGGTAAGCTAAAATAGAATATGTGCATAAGAGATTATGCAAAACGCATGCCATTAAGTGATATCTCTATAAAAGAAAATTACTACAATATATCATGACCTTTGAAAGCAGATACAGCTTAAACTCACCCAAATTGGCTTTGTCTCATTGGCTAATTCCCAGTCCCAATACTTCTCAGTTTTTGTAGTCTTCTTCATTTTCTTTTCACCCTAGTCAAAAGTAAAGTAACACACTCAAAACCATACTGAGAAAAGTGCAATGCCCACAATTGGGAATGCCAAGTCAACTACCTCTGGCTTCAATTCTTCTCCTTCTTCTGATTTTTCCTCCTCTTCCACCTGCTTAAGTTTAAATTAGTAAATACTGGATAACAAATCAACAAGAGGTTTGCTTTATTGTATTCAGAACCTAGGTTCTAATACCATCAGTGATGAAGACATAAGTTAAAAATTACATCAGGAGATTAAGACAGTGAGACACTCTAATAACTGAGTTAGACAAAATGACCCAGAATGAAGATCTCACCAATACTCCTAAAATTATGGGTAACACCCTTGTTTGTCACTATTTCTTAAGTAGCAAACGTAGTAAAATTAGAATTAGTTTGGGGTTTTTTTTTTTGGGGGGGGGGGGGGGGGGGGGGGTGTTTTAAAATGGGGGGGGGGTGGGGTTGTTTAAAAAACAAGTAGCTAATTGTTTTACAATTGGACAGACAAAACTATTCAGAGATCTAAAATTTTCAATCTCCCAAATAACCTTCCTGACAGAGAGGATAATTTAAGGCGTCTCACCTCAACAGTCCTTGATTTTTCTTGCCATGTATAAATGGGGAAGGAAACAAACTGAGAGTAATTCTTTACCAAACCCTGAATCCTAGCTGGGTCTGAGAATTCATACTTGTCATCTCCCTGCAAGAAAAACAACAGATTAGGATGTTCTTAAACTTCTATTCCTATATCCATAACAAGATAAGCTGCTAGTCTTCCAGCAACAGCCAAGATACCCTCCTCAATTCACTCCATAAAATCATGAATCATATGGAATAATAACAACACAATCATTATGATAAAGACCAGAGAAGAAGCAACATCTCAAGACGCTCCACTCAATTATTTTGTTTTCCATTGAAACAAGCAGAGTGTGACAGGAACATGCACAATCTATCTCATTAAAAGAAAAAAAGAAGAGTGGCATACCCTTAAATAGAGTGTGATCTGTGTTCCACGACGTAGGAACTTTTCAGGGTCAGTTTCTTCCTTAATCATATACGAGCTACTGTCAGCAACAGATTCCCAAACATATTGCTTATCTGATCTAGGGCTCTTTGTAGACACGACAACCTAATCAATGGTGTATGATGTACACAAATTAAGCTCAATTAGTGGCCACCCAGTAAAAGCATTCACATTAAAAGCTTCAAAAGGAATTTAAAATTGCAACAAGACTTGAGTTTAATTATAAAAGTTACCTTCTCAGCAACAAGAAAGGCAGAATAGAACCCCACACCAAATTGACCAATCAGACCATTGTCTGCTCCAAGATCCTTATTTTCCTAACAAATTTTAAGGCTGGAAGTGTAAGCTTCAAAGCAGCATAGAACTTGAAAATAGTCACACAGGAAGGAATAAAATAATGCACCCTATGGATAAAAGAGTTTAAAAGTACCTTCAGAGCCTTTAAGAACTTTGAAGTACCACTCTGAGCAATAGTTCCAAGACAGTCAATGAGCTCTTCTTTGGTCATTCCAATACCAGTATCTCTGCAAATTCATAAGATCCCATCTCAAAAACACCACTCAATTATCCAGGAAAAGAATGAGCTAAAATTTAGCATCACCATACGTTATAGTGATAGTCCCATTGTCTTGATCAGGCTTGATACGTATCTCTAGATCACCAGCATCTCCAAGCAGCGAGGGTTCAGTCACGCTTAAGAATCTTAACTTGTCTAAAGCATCACTTGCATTACTGCAAAAGAAGAACAGAATTAAGTGAACATATAGGTCAAAACACAATCTCATAATTAACCATGCACACGCAATCACACATTTTATGAAGATGAGAAACACAAAAATGGAGCTTTTTTTATTGCAAGATGTATCATACATTTTATGAAGATGAGAAACACAAAAATGGAGCTTTTTTTATTGCAAGATGTCACTCATATAAATCCCAAGTATTAAGTTGTACAAAAGAAAGATATTAGAGTGTATATTGTACAAGCACAAGCAGGCATTTGCTCACCTCACAAGCTCTCGAAGGAACACCTCTTTGTGGCTGTATAAACTATGAACTATCAAATCTAGGAGGCGACTGACCTGCAATTTGTCATAATGCATCAACTTTCAACTAAAAACTCATAACAAATTGGTCCCTCTAAAGCCCATAAAAACCAAAGAAGAAAATGAAAACAAAACTTTCAACCATTTAAAAGTTCATCAAAGGAGTTCTCATCAAAGTTTTCATCTTGTATTTCGTTAGTGAAAAAAAATAACCCAAATTAAGTGAGCAGATTACTGCCCAAAACATGGTAACGAAAAGGGGGAAAAAATGAATTTTGATATTCATTTTTTTTTTTTTAAAAAAAAGAAGGATAAGAAGAAACAGAATTTGAGTGTAAAAGATCAATTAAATTGGTAAGAAGAAATAATAAGTGGAAGTTATTGGATAGAGTTGTAGCAGTAGTAAGAATAAAAGACTCTACTTTTGAAACTATATATGTTAGAAACAAGCAAAGAGGGTATAAGAAATTGAAAGGGGAAAATGGAAAAGAGACGGACCTCAGCTTGGTACTCAAATTTCTCACCAGAAGTGTCGTCGGCGGCCTCTTTCTCGGCCACAGCGGCAGCCTCGCACCGCAGCGCTAACCGGTGGTTTCTTCTCTCATACTTCCACTTCAACCCAGAAGAAGAAGAAAAGCGCTTTCTGAGACCATTTTGTGGCACAAAGGCAGTCGTGAGATTTAAAACCCTGTTGCTGTTGCTGTTTCTCAGTAAAAATGAGGAGGAGGCTGAGGGAAGTGAAGCAAGAGAAGCTGTAGCTAGGCTTCTACTCAGCACTGGAGCCATTGAATGAAAACCCCTTTCTTCTAAATTCTAATTCCTAGACAAACCACAAACTTTCTCAAAACCCTTCCCTTGAACCCTTGACACTTGAGACTTGAAAGAGTGTGTGTGACTTTCTTCTTCTTATATTGTATTATATGCTGTGCTTGCTAGGGGTTTAAGAAGAAGACGAAGAAGAGAATAGAGGGTTCTATACATAAATTGCACACAGCCTGAGGATATTATTGGTATTTCATACTAGCTGCAATACTGTAGAGGGAGCTATTTGTGTGCAATTTTGTAAGGCCAAGATGCTGCCATTTCAGCATCCACAATATCCTTCCATTTTTTTTTTTTCCTTTTTTTATTAATGAAAAATAAAACTCATCTGACTTTGCGCAAGGAGCCTAGAAAGAAGCTCTTCAAACTTGCCTTACATTTTTTTTATTAAATATAAATTTTGAAAATTTAACCATATATAAGGATATAGGTAAAATTTGAAAGATTTTTCTATTTTCACCATAGCTCATAAGTTGAAATACACAATCTTAATATGATGTTTCTCATTAGTGATTAAAGGCAATGTACCCGTTTGGTTAATATGTTTTAGGCAAAAAAATTGCATTTGCGATTTCAAAACCTGATTTAATGTTTTTTGTAATATTTATAAATGTTGTCTTTTGGGTCTTGTAGCATAATTTTTATGTTTTTTCACATTAGAATAAGTGAGTAGCAATAACAAAAGGTTTTTTTTTTTTTTTTTTTTTTCAAAAGGCACAATTTCAAAATTTTAACAAAAGGTTTTTTTTTTTTTTTTTTATTATCAAAAGGCACAATTTCAAAATTTTGAACCAAACTCACCATAAAACCATAGGGCCTTTCTTATTTGCCACAT
Source organism: Quercus suber (assembly GCF_002906115.3). Lineage (NCBI taxonomy): Eukaryota > Viridiplantae > Streptophyta > Magnoliopsida > Fagales > Fagaceae > Quercus > Quercus suber. The sequence continues at coordinate 1,859,176 of NW_027069468.1, read as the reverse complement.
CACAGAAAAAGCTTTCAAGGCAGTTGTTGAAGTCATGAATGCATTTATGAGAGAATTTCATAATAGAAGAGTTCAAGTGGCTTGGAGCAAATTGTCAGGTCAAATCTATTTGTATCCACTGTATAGACATTAGGCATATGGGTATGTCTCAAATTGAAAGTCAAATTTGCCAAAATGTTATAATTCCAAATGAATTTATGAAATCTGAAACAGATGTACAAATTTTACTTTGTGCCAAAACAACTTGCCCTCCTGAACCACCAACACTGGAAGTTGGAATGTTCCTCACGGACCTCACCTTTTCCTGTAATACTACTCAGTTAAATCTTTCCAAGTTCTAACCAATCAACCAAACATGGAAGTCCAACAGAAATGTACAACCCAATCACAAGCACTGAATCTTTTAACCATTTAACCTCAGGCCTCCAAAGCTGTCTGCTTCAAACAATCCACATTACATAATCCAACTGATCTCACCATGTCTCCCAAGCTGCCATGATTGGTTCCAACAGTTAGTCACATTGACATATTTGTTTAGAGAGCTTAAGGCATCAGCGCAGCAATGAGTAAGGTAATGAAAAAAGTAAAGAAAATGAATCAAATTTCTTAAATGGTATCTCATGTTTTAGATATATGCATTATTTTTCTCTCACATACAGCATGTGGATCCCATAAGACTATGAGATCTATACAATGTGAGAGGAATGATGCATATATCCAATGCAGGAGATAAATGTTGCTTCTTAAATAGTTCAACTAACCGGTCAAAGCTATTCCTTGCTCTCTCTGACTGATCTGTGCTGTTCCTTGCCTTTCCAGACCGTTCCATGCTCCTTCTTGACTTCTCCCTCTTGTCAGTGCTGGTTCTTGATTTTTCCCTATTGTCTGTGCTCAGCCTAGATTTTTCTCTCTGCCCAGTACTTGGCCTAGACTTCTCTCTAAGCTCTGAGCTTGCTCTGGACTTTTGGTCTGTGGTACTGAGTGACTGCTCTGATAATTGTTCTGTACTTTGTTCAGAAACAAACTGAGGACGCGGTAGTTTTTCTATGGCTGATACGAACTTCCTGAGATGCTTTAAGTACTCTGGATAGAGTTCCAAGTTGCAGTGGTTTCCTCCTTTGACCCACAAAGGTTCGTACTTCTCTTTACAAAGCTCCCAGAGCTGCTTACCATGGGAGAAATCCACTACTTCATCTTCTGTTCCCTGCCATTAGCAACTAGAGTGTCACCTGGAGCACTGACTAGAATCCCTTTAACTAAATTAGTTTCTTATAATGTCAAAATTTTTGGGGAAGAAAATAGGGTTCTGGAATTTTATGGCTGTAGTACAAGTCCTACATGTTTGGGGATAAAGCCATTAGGGGTGTCAACTTTGTCAAGAATGCGTCTTACTAACCAGTATGAAGTGGCTGGATTGCTAGCCATTCTCACATTGTCATGTAAATTTATAGATCCTAAAATTTTCTGAAATTGTACTTATTACATGCCACATTATAGAAACCACATTCATAAAGGTTTGCATCTGAAAAACACAGATTAATAGGTTCTCACATTATCATGTCAATTTGTAGGATATGAAATATTTTAAATTATATTCATTAAACTCCACATACAGAATCACTTTCGTAAAATTTTTAGTTTGGAAAGAAACAGATTAATAAGAATTTATTAAGTCTATACACCCCTATACCATTGACCACGCAGGTTGGTCCATGGCCAAATCTGCAATCACTGAAGACTGTTGGGGAAAAACACCAAAATTTATGGCCTTATGCTGGTAGATCTCATGCATACATATAAGGAATTCTAAAGTATTTTTATTGGCGAAACCTACATAAATTTCCATTTATGAGAGGGCAATAACCTTTACATATATTGATTTGACCCAACTAAAAGGTAACCCTTGTGCTGTCAGGCCATGAAAGCAGTGAACATGCTCAAGATACCTTTACTATGAGATTAACTTGGTTTGGAAGATCAAACAAAAGCCACACTCACATGAATTACCAGAACAGGGCAATTGACTAGTGGAATCTTATCAATGTTCTGCAACAGAAACAAAAGGTACCTTTTAATAAAGGACATAATTATATCTCATGTAAAACAACAAAGCTATAGTTTGAAAATATAAAGTTGAGGAAAAACCTTATATATGTCAAACCAGAATGTTCGCTTCACTGGGTACATGACCCGCAGGCCAGACAAGATGGGACTGTGAAGAATTACAGCTCTCAATCGTGGCAAATGGATAGCCAGTTCCAGTGCAGGTCCACTTCCAACTGACTGCCCATACAATATAATGTCTTCCTCCTTCACTCCATAAGTCTCTTCAAGGCATTTATAAGCAGCATCTATGTCCGCATATGTGTCCTGCTCACTTGGCTTATTGACACAGACACAAGATAATTAAGTAGTCTGCTTCTTTAGTCACATTCAAATCTAATAAAGAAGATTGGTGACCAAGTTTTAGGACAGTGGTTTGTAGGATGAATACTTATCATAGACTCATAAGTCATAATCTAAATTGGTTAAGAAACTGAGTGAAAATGTCTCCAAAGCAAATGCTAGACAAGCTAGACTTTGTGATAAAATTTAGACTAAATAATGTGATTGTCATTTATGATTCCACTATTTCAATTCAAATCTAATTGAGCACCGACATCCCACCACTTCCATAACATATAGCTTGCAGCATCAAGTAGGATGGATAGTTGAGAAATTATTTTCCAAAAGGAAACACCACCCCTATGGTCTACATGATTCTGAAAGTGACAAGTGCTAATGAAATTCAAATATACATAAAAAGCTTGCTCACTTTTCATCCATTAAACTGATCAGAAAGTAACAAACAATTGGGAAGAACCGATGACTTGAAGCTTGCGCTTATGGGAAAAAAAATGCTATTTGCGTAAATTTGCTTCCAGTCCTTCTAAAATCAGGCTAAAGATGAGATTTGTATACATCCACGCAGAAGATTTTGTATATTATTTTATGGAAATTGCTATTTTCACAGTTTTTGTACACGTTTTATTTCGTCTCTCTCATCTGTACAGTCAATTTAAAGTTAATAATTGATATGACACCTAAATGTAATGTAAATTAATGGTAAAAATGAAAGATGTCAAGAGCTTTGTAACTCATTCTTCTTGGTTAAAATCCCCACCCCACTTGTAAGGAAAAAAAAAGGGGGAATAAAAATGAAAGATACACACAAGAAATGTGTAAAAGGCTGTGCAAATAAATACCTTTCCAGATGACTGTCCATATCCAGAATAGTCGTATCTGCAACGCACAAAAAAACATACTGATTCTTTGAATGACTAGAGATTACATTCACAAAAAATAATTGAAAAAAAATTTCTATATTACGATAAGATGGATTTCTTTTTGGCTTAGAAAAAGAGAATATATAGAGCAAACTGACCCCATAACGTGAACTCCAAGGTGAAGGCTAAGCTCAGTGAAAATGTGAAACATTTGTCCAAGATCAGCAGCATTGCCGTGAGAGTAGAGCAGGGTCATAGACGCAGATGGGTTTTTGACGTACATAGCAACAATCTCATTCCCTTTCTTGGTGCTTATCTTCAACACGTCCACGTCCACGTCCTCTCTCTGATGATTAAGAACATCGGACATTCTCATTTTCCCAGTGGATGCATCAACATAGATGTCATAAGATGGTGGGTCCGGTGGAAAAAATGCGAACTTAGCTGCCATTGAAGATGTTGCAGACCCCATTTTGATCCCAAAATTAAAACAAAAACTGTATGGTTATGTATGTGATATATTAACTGGTTTGGATGAGGGACATTGGTGAGAACTGCATGATAAAGTTTTGGCCTCTCTGCTGGACTTTGAAGTTGGTTTATTTGCTTGTAGAGACTTAGAGAGAGTGTGTAAGAGGGCAGCAGAGAAGAGAAGTGGAAGAATGACTCTAGGAGAATTCAAGAATATGTAGCCTGTCTAATGGTTTATGTTTGGCTCTAGAGAAAATCTTTGGAGCTTTGGTTTATGGGTGTGTGGGTCTGTGTAGAGAGAGAGAGACAACATAGAAAGGACAAAGACAGGGGAAAGAATTTTTGTCGGATTTTACGCTAAGAGTGATTTCCGGGACCTATATATATATATATATATATATGTATAGATGGTTATAAGTTACGAATCTACGATCGAGTACGAGTACGAACTACCAAACCCATATATTATGGAGTATTGAACTCTAGAAATTTCTTTCCAAGAATTTAGTTTTCTGTCCTAGATTTTCTTTTATAAATCCATTTTGTTAAATTTAGAAATTAGAAAAAATAATAATAATAATAAAATTTTTATCAATTAAATTAATTAAAACTCACATTTTTTTTGAGTCAATGAGGAAGAAAAATAAGAATTTGCAAATTTGACAGGCAAAAGTAATCCAATTCGATATAATTATGATTTTAATATTTTACTTTCTCTAAATCAAATGTTGCTAATGTAATGGCAAGATGAAATATATAACTGAATTAGCGATGAGAGTTTTATTAGATCATAGGAGCCAAATTAACTAAGACCCATTTAGAAATTCACACAGCTTAAAATTTGAAAGTGCAGGTAGGCAGTGGAGTGAGCCCACGACTAATAAAGACTATGATCCTCTAGCTACTCAAGATTAATTGGTGCCCATAAAACCATTGTTAACCAGTTATTTTAGAAAAGTTTTAATGCAAATTTTATGAAAATTTGAAAAGAGTGTTAAAATATTATTTAATTTTTTCTCTTTCCATAAAAATTTTTCTATAACGGTTCATTAGCAAACTACTTTAAGGTATCTGTTAATATTTTTCAATAAAAAATAAAACAAAGATTTTAAGGGCAAGCTAGAGCGTGAATGTAATGTGAATATGTGTTCCTCTCATAATTCTAGAATCCAATTAGAGTAATTAATGCTAAAAGTCGTTTTCATGACTCTTCTGCTTAATAATTTACTAGTATATAGACTAAACAATTGAGCGAATAAAAGAATAAGAGGATAATAGCAAAAAAAGTGAAGAAATGATGAATGGTGGGGGCTGAGGATTAAAGAAGATAAAAGGAAAATGAATTGGTGGGTCTGAGTTTTAAGAGGAGAGGGAACACCCCATGATTGCATATTATTAGTACATCTAAACCTTGAATGACTTGTTATCTTCATTTTCACTATGGTTAAGCTCAAGCTTCACTCAACCCTTTCTATATGCTAAAAGGAAAAGCCACATATCATTTCTTTTTTGGCTATGTGCTACAGCCTACACGCTCCTTATTGCCACATACCAAAAAAGGTTATATTCTTTTTTTTTTTTTAAGTAGTTTTAGAGAAACAATGAAAGCTTGATCAGTTGCCATATCCCCCCAAACTGGAATTCATTTTTTACAGTTACGGTTTTTTAATTTACCAGCAATTCCCTTCTCTGGAAAAAAATATTGGCAACTGAATATTGTCTTGTCTAACAAATTTGGGTAGCTTTAGACTTAATTTTTATACCCATGATAAGGATAGTGAGTGCTATTTGGTATAAGACCATCCTTGGACTTTCGTTAATGTCCCTGGCCCCATTGCCTCCTTTGTTTGGGACAGTGGTGAGCATGCAATTGCATCCAATCATAGTCATCAAGAAGCGCCAGGACAGGCGGCAAGGCTACTTAAAAAGGCAAATCACAGTTTTTCACCTTAAATTATTGCTCCGATTATACTTAATTCTTTGAATTATCGAAATGCACAATTAACCCCCAATTCTAAAAACACATATTACACTTAATCCCATGTTATATGTTTCGTTGTTAACTCTAACAAAATTTAATATTGAGAGACTAATTTATCCTCTTAGTCATCTGTATTAGGGAGAGGGATAAATTGTTATTTCAATACTAAATTTCATTTTGGCGGCACTTAATATAACTTTAGATTTATAAGATTTAATATGGATTAAGAAATTGATCAATTTCAGATGGAAAGAATTCCAATACAATCATCATATATATAGAGAACACTGTGTAAAGAGGTAACTATCTTAACAACTTAAAAATAAATAAATAAATAAAGGGAACCAATCTCTATATATATATATGTGGGGCCAGAATATTGGGTAGTCTCGGCCCACTCCAAGCCAGGCCCAAAGGGCCCACGCCGAGGATACGAGAGTGGTCCGAGGATGAAAGCGCGAAGACCGACTCCCGAGAATCATATCCGGGGGGGGGGGGGGGGGGGGCTGGTGTAACTAATACCATAACAATTGTAAGGAAAAACTATATTAGTACTCCAAATGTCCTGGCAGAACTATATCTTATATATTTATAACTCAAACTAACATCAATAGCACCACTACAATTCATCATTCCCATGAATTAGCACCAATTAGATTTAATTGCTTTCTCAAAAAAAAAAAAAAATTAGATTTTAATTGGATTCTCAATATTATGCCACGTGTCCCGTTAAATTTTTACTTTTGTGCCAAGTGAATTATTGAGTTTAGAAATTAAAAGAGTCTAAATCCAATTAGATTCTAAATTAGATTTCAATTGAAATCCAATTTTTCACTACATGTCCATCTAAGTTTTTAATTTTTGTGGCAAGTGAATTATTGGATATAAAAACCGAAAAGTTTAAAACCAATTAAATTNCCTTTTTTTTTTTTTTTTTTTATAACTAAAAACAATTCAAATTTGTAAGTCATTTATATAATATACCACGATTATGTATGGTCCATTACTAACTAGGTAGTATATATTTGTTTTTCTAAACCAAAGTTTAGAGAAAATTCAATTATAATCAAAATTGGATTTCACTTTTTTTAGATTTATATACAAATTAAATTAAATTGTTTAGATTTTTGCTGTTATTTTTTCTCTAAACAAATGAACATACTTTTTATATTGTTTCTATTTAGATATTTTGTATGTGAAAACATTGAATATAATAAACTGTAATTGAGTTAAACAATCCCATGCATCTATCCCTATTCAATTTAGTAGATACTATTTGACAAATTTATTATTTTATTTTTTGTTGTATTTAGTAGAATTTCACAAACAATAATTGTGAATAGATATTATATATGTAGTATCCAATAGTGATTTTCAAAATTATATATGTAATAGAAATGTAATTAGAAACTTGGTGTAACTAATACCATAACAATTGTAAGGAAAAACTATATTAGTACCTCCAAATGTCCTAGCAGAACTATATCTTATATATTTATAACTCAAACTAACATCAATAGCACCACTACAATTCATCATTCCCATGAATTAGCACCAATTAGATTTAATTGCTTTCTCAAAAAAAAAAAAAAATTAGATTTTAATTGGATTCTCAATATTATGCCACGTGTCCCGTTAAATTTTTACTTTTGTGCCAAGTGAATTATTGAGTTTAGAAATTAAAAGAGTCTAAATCCAATTAGATTCTAAATTAGATTTCAATTGAAATCCAATTTTTCACTACATGTCCATCTAAGTTTTTAATTTTTGTGGCAAGTGAATTATTGGATATAAAAACCGAAAAGTTTAAAACCAATTAAATTCTAAATCATATATATTTTTAAAATATATGGTTTTAAAAAAATGTAAGCTAATAACATGTATAATTTGAACCTCTTATAAAAAAACATAATTTAAACCAAATAATTGTAATTATTTTTAATTGTATCCGTGCACATGCATAGAGTTATAAACTAGTTCCAGAATAATATGATAAGCCATTCTTAAATGAACTTTTAGTCCACACTTCCGCTAAAAAAAGAGATAAATTTGACTTAAGCATATCAATTGCTAGACACCATTCTAAATTCTCACCCTATTTTCTTTTTGTAGATTTTTCTTGGAGCTTGATAGGGATGGAGCTAGGTCTTTAACTTTTTTTTGGGGGGGGTGGGGGGGGCGAGTATAAATCAAGAAAAGGTACAAAAAAAATTAATTTTCAATCAATTAAAAAAAATCATTTATTGTTTTCTCAACCAAAAAAAAATCATTTATTGAAAATGAATTCAAAATGTTTTAAATTCTTAAAAAAATTATGATTGATTATATACTTTGAAGCAATTTCCTTTTTAATGTACAAAATCAAGTAGCCTTTATTTATTTATTTTTTTTCCTTTTTACAAAACCTAGTTTTGACAATATTTTTGACTAAAATTGCTCATCTTGTAGTTATAGTAGAAACTATAATCACTTTATAAACAAGTTAAAGGAATTGTTGATCTTTTAATTCTTAACAATGTATTGTTCGGCACCGAGAATAAAAAGGAAGAAAAATGTGTACTTCAAATGTACTATTATCCCATAAAAATTTTAAGGAGAGAGAGAGAGAGAAGAAACACACATTCGGACAATCACTACAAAAAACGAGGTCTATAGCCACGTTTGAAAAATGCAGCTATTGACATTTTTTGGGAAATTTAGACTCCGGTTAATAGAATTAACAAGTTTTAAATCCAAGTTGTTAATTAAATTTATTATGAATAAACCTTGTTAAGTCTACACAAAACATGTGGGGGAGTATAAATCAAGAAAAGGTACAAAAAAATTAATTTTCAATCAATTAAAAAAAAATCATTTATTGTTTTCTCAACCAAGAAAAAATCATTTATTGAAAATGAATTCAAAATGTTTTAAATTCTTAAAAAAATTATGATTGATTATATACTTTGAAGCAATTTCCTTTTTAATGTACAAAATCAAGTAGCCTTTATTTTATTTTTTTTTTCCTTTTTATAAAACCTAGTTTTGACAATATTTTTGACTAAAATTGCTCATCTTGTAGTTATAGTAGAAACTATAATCACTTTATAAACAAGTTAAAGGAATTGTTGATCTTTTAATTCTTAACAATGTATTATTCGGCACCAAGAATAAAAAGGAAGAAAAATGTGTACTTCAAATCTACTATTATCCCAAAAAAATTTTAAAGAGAGAGAGAGAAGAAACACACATTCGGACAATTACTACAAAAAACGAGGTCTATAGCCACATTTGAAAAATGCAGCTATAGACATTTTTTGGAAAATTTAGACTCCGGTTAATAGAATTAACAAGTTTTAAACCCAAGTTGTTAATTAAATTTATTATAAATAAACCTTGTTAAAATAAACTAACATCAATATCATGTCAAAATCATGCATAGCAAAATAATAAATAAGATAAGATATGATGACCCAAGAAAACCAATAAAACAAACTAATTTCACTGTAAAAAACTTGGGGGGAAACCTTCCCGAAAAACAATTCACTATAGTAAAGAGAAGTTTCAGATCTAGTACAAAACCTTTGTCCCTAAACTCTTTGTCCTTAAACTCTACAATCTTCATAAATGAACTTACAGTAGAAACCTTCTACCGCTTCAGAACCTTTGAACTCTTCAATATATGAACGCCACTCTTTTTGTACGGATCTCAGTACGTGACTAACCAATGATGCACAGCTCCTAGTACGTGACTAACACACTAACTTGAAAAAAATATTGGCTGCAAAGTTCTTCACTTCATTAACAACGAAGATCAAGAAGTACTTGGTTATAAAACCTTAAAATGCAAAGACGCAGTAGCTTCTTTCAAAGAGAATAAGGCATCGGTCACTTTTTGCATGTGTTCTCCTTGTATTCTCTTATGTGACGGCCTCTAAAAATAAGCTTTATAAATGTCTAGGGTTGTAAGAAAAAAAACCTTACACAAATAAATAAGCATGGGCTGAAAATTAGATTTTAAAAACTGATTTTTGTAATTCTCGATAGATACCTTAATAGATAGTATCTGTCGAGCCTCATTAAAGCTATCATTAAACCTCGATAGATAGTTATTTGTCGAGCTTTAATGAATCAGCACTTCTTCACTTATTTTTTGGACAGATTTGTATGGCTTCAATACTAGACTTGAACTCTTGTTCTTTGAAATATTAAACACATCCTAGATGTTAGGACATATGTGGTTCACTTGTTAAGAACATATGTAATTCTTTTATGTAATTGGCTAATCCTTTGACAAAACGCACTTTACTTGTATTTGGGTGGATCTAAGATGTGTTGAAATACTTCAAGAAACCATGTTTCAAAATCAAGTGTTGAAACCTTCAAGTTTGTTCAAGAAAACAAGCTGAAAGTGCAAAGTTACTAAAACTCGACAGCTAGCATGTGTCAAGATTTAAGGAAGCTGTTTTGCCCGTAGCTCGACAGCTATCTCGACAGATGCTCGACAACTTCTATCTGTCGAGGTTTATAAAATCAGAATTTTTTATCTAATTTCTTGGGATCCGTGGATGTGTCTTTGGGCTTTCTTTTCTCCTAACCCTAGACATATAAAATGATTGTTTTAAGGGCCGTCAAAGGGTTTACAAGTTGCGAAAGCATTGAACAAACTCTGTTCAAACAAATTGTGACCGGAGACAAAATTTTGCTCTATTTCATCTCTTTTAAAGAAGTTGCTGTGTATATGCACCTTTGGATTTTGTGACCAAGCCTCTTTTTTATCATCATCATTGGGATGAACTGAAAAACTTTGTAGCAAACAAACTTCCTCTAGTTTGTGATTGAAGTCACGTACTGGGATCCGCACAATTGACTAGTCAAGTATTTAGGAGCTGTGCATAAAAAGAGGAAACTGTCACTACAAAACAAGTCCAATTGAATATTGGGGTAAGGGTTCAACTGTATGTTGGTAAGGTACTTGGGATTCTTTTACTTGTAACTGCTTATTATGATAATAGTGGAGTTTCGGGAGTGATGACCTGAAAATCACCTAGTGAAGTTTTTGCCGTCAGGTTTTCCCCATTCGTAAACAAATCACCGTGTTATTTATTTTTTCGCTACATAATTATTTTATTGGTGATTTGTTTGTGCTACCACACGTTTGCATGTTAAATTGATTAATTAATAACTTGGCTAATTAATTAATTAATTTAATCACAAGGGGTCAATACGTTTTTGGCCTTTCAAGTGGTATTAAAGCGGGCACATTCTGATTATGTTTAATCTTTGCTGTGTTGATTCATTGACCTTTGTTTGTCATGGATAGAAGACAGTCATTAATCATACCTCCTTTATTTGATAACACTAACTATGCATACTGGAAAGTACGTATGAGAGTTTTCTTACAGTCTTTTGATGAAAAGGTGTGGCAAGCTGTGGAGATTGGCTGGATCCAGCCAAAGGAAGCACCAGCCGATTAGGATGAAGCCAAGATCAAGGTGGCAAACTTCAACAGTAAAGCATTGAATGCCTTATTCAGTGCAGTCATCAACGAGGAGTTTAAGAAGATATCCTTCACAGAAACTACTAAGGAAGCATAGACCATCTTCTAGACAATCTATGAGGGTACAAAGGCTTTCAAGGATTCAAAGTTTCAAAGGCTCACTACAAGCTTTGAAGAAATAAAGATGGAGGAGGATGAGTCGTTTGATGAGTTTTATGTCAAGCTCAAGGACATAGTAAACTCAGCCTTCAATCTTGGGGAAACCATTCCTAAACCCAAGATTATGAGGAAAGTGCTCAGATCTCTACCTGAGAGATTCCATGCGAAGATTACGGCGATAAAGGAATCAAAGGATATTGACAAGATTCCTTTGACTGAGCTGGTTGGAAACTTGCAGACCTACGAGCTAAGGCTATCTAGGATTGACAAGTCAGGTAAAGGCAAAAGCATAGCCTTGAAGGCAAAGAGCAGTGACACAAATGAGTCTTCTGATGATGAAGATTCCAAGATGAAGTCCTACATTATAAGGCAATTCAAGAAGTTTATGAAGAATGCCAATGGGAGGAGCTTTGACAAGGACCGCAAACAATCCAGTTCTTCTCAGTTTAAGGGCCAAGATAAAGGGAAAAATCATATTAAGGATGGCGGTCAGTACACTGTTCCTGCAGGACCAAAGTGTTTTGCGTGTCATGGATTTAGTCACATAAAGCAAGAATGCCCCCCATATCTCAAGAGCATTGGGAAGAGTAAGGCACTTACTGCAACCTTGAGTGACACTGAGCCTAAGGATGATTCCGACGATGAGGATGACGGAATCTTGAATGCCTTCACTACCACAGTCAATCCTACTAAAGGGATTGCTGAAGACGTGGAAGAAGAAGAAGAATTGGTGGATTCTAAGTGTGAGAAGATAGATGATCAAGATGATATCCATATAGTCTATGAGAAACTTTACAAGCTCTCTGAGAAGTATGAGAAACTGTATAGGCTGGCCACCAAGAAGCTCAGTGATGTGGAACTTGATCGTGAAGAGCTTTCCATAAAGTCTAATGAAGCTAATCAAACAATTAGTGCATTGAGATTTGAGAACAATTTCTTGGCTGAGAACACCAAGAAGCTTAAAGCGGAACTGTTTCAAGTCAGTGCTCAATTGGAGAGGACTTCAAATGCAAAGCTTGATGAGATGCTCAACATTCAAAAATTTGCTTCGGATCGAATAGGTTTAGGATATGGTCTTTCTTCCTCTAATATTGCTTCTACTAGTGCTTCTGTGTTTATTCCTCCTGCTAATAATACAAAAATTAAGAACATTGATGTTAAAACTGAATTAGCTAGTAAGAACTTAGATAAAGATAAATCTATCTTAGGAGCACTCTCTAAGCAGGATAAGAAAGATGTTAAGAACTGTAGGGCTAAGAAGGCTAACTCTCAAAAGCCCAAACAGAAGAAGCAACATCTCTGTCATTATTGTGGAGCTGCCGGTCATACTCAACCAAATTGCTACAAGTGGTTAGCCACTCAACAGAGCAATGGCATGATAGCATCTGAAAGCCAGAATAAGCTTCAATCCTCTCTTGCTTCTCTTGGAGATCTTTTCAAAGCCCTCATGTTCTTTTCAAACTTGAACAGTTTCAATTCTTCCCCCTCACTACCGGTTCAAGGATTTAATCAAAGGAAAGGCTCTTCCAAGGTGTGGAAGAAAAATGACTCTAAGTGATTTTATCACTTTTTTCTATCTTCTTGTTTTTGATTGTTGCATTACTTGTGTGTTTTGCTTTTATTTTGAGCCAGTCTAGTTTTTTGCTTTACTTTGTTTAACATGTTTTTGTTTATTTGTTTTCAATTTTGTTTATTTTATTTTTGATATAAAAATAAATAAATAATTGAAAAATATAAAAACAGTGTGTGTTTTTGTGTACTTTGATACTTGTGTACCTTGGATGGTTATTAAAACAAAATTTTCTAAATTTTGTATCTTTTGTAGTTTAGATGAGCATCTCTGTGCATAACTAAGCAAGTAAGTTTTGTGGCTTTTGTTTGTGATGAGTAAGATTAAGTTATCTCTTAAACTTAACACTCATATCACTCTTTTTGATGGAAATGACTAAAAAATTCTAAGAGAAAGGCATATAAACCATCTCACCACTGTTGCCCGCCAATCATAAGATGACACCTATATGATTTGGCATAGCAAAAGTGCAGTGTCAAAGACATCCATATGCTTCGGCATAGCAAAAGTACAATGTCAAATACTTAACATCTTAGGTATTTTTTTTCTCTCTTTTATATGCCCATGCATGATATGCTAAATAAAAGAAAGTATGCAAAGAAAATAAAAAGCAAAATGATCAAAATGCTTTAAATATGATTGTAAGCATGTATTCTAGGAGATGTAAGAGTTATAGGATGTATCTCGAAGGTGATAGTCTCTATCAAATAGTTATGATTATGTGTGAGTTAAAGTGATTTTCTCATATCTCAAATCGTCATAACATGTATACATATATGCAATCTTGCGATGTTTTTTACACACAACACGCAATATTCTTTATTACTCTTGATACATGTGCAGGTACAATGTGATTTGGCCATCACAAGATTTTACATGTGCTAATGTATACTTACTAAACTATCTTGATTTGTTTTTGAAATATAAAATTTGTTAGACTTGTTTAGTATGTGTGTGTGTGTGTAAGGATCCATATGCTTAAATTTCTTATTGAGAGATGTTTTTGAGAGCTTAATATGTTGATTGGATCAGTGTTTGAGTTGCATGTTGGATTGCATTCATGTCTGTGTTTTTCTCTTCTCGAAAAATTGTTTTTAAAAGCTGGCTCGACACCTCCTCGATACCTTGCTATCTGTCGAACTTCTCAAGCTTTTTCTTATCGCAATCCCGACACCTCTTCAACATTTGGTGGATTGATCGAGAAATCTCCTGCCTCCTTGATAGCTTCTCGACACCTGGTCGATTGATCGAGCTTATGTCCTCAGTCTAGTGTTTTATCCCTCGATACCTCTTTGACACCTTTAGCTGTCGACGTTCTTTTTCTCGAAACCTCCCTCGATAGCTGTCTCGACACCTCTCGATACCTCATCTGTCAAGATTTACTAAGGATTCTATTTAAGCTCCTCGTGTAATTTGAACCTCATTTCTCTCAATCTCTCTCTCAATAGCTCTCTGTTTTCTCTCCCAAACACTCTTATCTCACTCCAATCTTGCTCCTCAAGGTTTCTTCAAGCTTCTTCAAGTTTTCCTTCACTTGGTAAGCTTACTATCTCTTCATTCTTCATGCATTTCATGATTTGAAACCTAGGTTTTAGGGTTTTTGAAAACTTTTACGGTTTTTCAAAATTGATGAGTTTTTGTTGAAATTTTGGGTTAGGTTTTCATTTAAATGTGTTTAAAACCTCATACATTGCATCACATTTGCATTATAATGATATTTTCATGCATTTAGATGTGTGTAATATGCTTGTGTGCTGGTAGGATTGGATTGGGCCAAGTCCATGATGCTTTTTACCTTGCATGTCATATGGTCATGCATTTTCATGCATCCGTACTTTCTTTTCAATATACTTGATATATTTGAAATGTTTTGGGACTTTTCTAATTGTCTCCTTCTCTCCCTCTCTCTCTTTGTTTACGTTAGTTGTGTCTATAGCACCTAAACATAAGTTTGCTCCGTCTCGGAACCTTCTTCGTTCTGGGCATTATCTTCTTCTGATCCTACTCCTTCTAACATTCGGTTCCGTGATGAGGATGCCTGAAAGGCCTACTCGGAGAACTTTTCTCGACGAGGTGTTCATTCGTAACGCCGAGTCATTTTGGCAGACTTCGCCGACACTGACCTTCCCAATGTCATTCATAGTCAGGGATGGGAGTCACTGTGTGACGTCTCGGTCACTTGTCCTCTCGTGCTTATTCAAGAGATTTACTCCAACATGCGCGGGATTGATTCTTCAGTACCTCTCTTTTACACTCACATTCGAGGTACGCGCTTTGTTATCACACTGTAGCTTGTTATGGATATACTTTGAGTTCCGAGGGTAGAGCATCTTGATTATCCCAGTTGTGAGCGTCTGAGGATTGTGTCCAAAGACGAGATGATGTCTGCTTTCTGTGAGCACCCATCTGTTTAGGGTGAGTGTCAGTTTACATCATGTTGGCCTTTTGCTAAAGATCTTAGATTCATGAACATGATGATGACTTTTGTTTTGCACCCACTTTCTCACTATAACTCTATCATTGAGTCTTGTGCTCGATTTTTGTTTTCTTTATTAGAGCATCTTACTATAGATTTTCCTTCACTTTTCATTCTTTCCATCATAGATGTGTTTAGGGATATGGCTACCCGTGATAAGCTCATTTTTCCTTCAACTATCACGCGGATTCTACGCCATTTTTCTATTCCTTTTCCCTCTTCTGATCACTTTTCTGTCATGTATGCCATAGACGCCGCTACTGTAAAACGTAGTGAGGCTCAGTTTAGGTCACGACAGGAGTTAGCAGCTCCTCACTCTGATTCGACTCCATCTCGCTCGGCACCCTCTTAGTCTGCTCCATCTACATTTGCTCCCTCCTCTTCCATGGGCGATGTATCTCTTGGAGACATCATGGCGCAGTTGCAGCACATGGATGCTCGCCTTGATACATTCTCTATGGAGTTGTATCAGGTGAACATTTGTGTCGGTCGTATTGCACGATGACAGGTGGCTATGGGTGGCTATGCTTTTAAGGCTACTCCTTCACCACCTCCTCCAATGGCTTTTGATTTTGATGCTAAGAATGATGATGATGAAGATGCTAGCTCTACTAATGAGATGTCTACTTGACACTCTACCCTTTCTTACTCGTGACAAAAAAAGAAAGTAATTTCGGGATATGAAAGTAATCATCTTAGGGGGAGAGTTAGTATAGGACATTTTGTTAAGGGGAATGTTGATACATTGAGGGATGTAGTGAGGATATGATGTATCTTTTTTCTTTCTTTCTTTATAGATACACTGATCTTGTACATTGGGTCTTATAATCATTTTTATATACATTGTATTTATCTTCCTTATATGTTGATGTAGATTTCTTTCACCTACCTTACATGTGTTGTTTCTTTTCTTTCTTTATACACATGCTTCTTATACTTGTATGCAATCTATTGTTTCTATTTCATACAAAGATGCCTTAATGAGTTTTGTTTAAAGTGTTTTAGAAATATAGATTGTCAAAGTCTACTTGCCATAAACTCTCTTCTTGCAAAATTTTTCAAAAGTTTGTGTTATAATAGATTTTATTGTATTCAACAAGTGAATATCAGTTGAGTGATTTATGACTTCTCTCATATCTCATTTGTTTGTTGTGGTTTTGTCACGGATTGCCAAAGGGAGATATTGTTAGGACATATGTGATTCAGTTGTTAAGAACATATGTCATTCTTTTATATAATTGGCTAATCTTTTGACAAAACACACTTTACTTGTATTTGGGTAGAATTAGGATGTGTTGAAATACTTCAAGAAACCATGTTTCAAGATAAAGCATTGAAGCCTTCAAGTCTGTTCAAGAAAACAAGCTGAAAGTGCAAAGTTACTAAAACTCGACAGCTAGCATATGTCAAGATTTAAGGAAGCTATTTTGCCCATGGCTTGACAACTTCTATCTGTCGAGGTTTATAAAATCAGAATTTCTAATATGATTTCTTGGGATTTGTGGACGTGTTTTTGGGCCTTCTTTTCTCCTAACTCTAGACATATAAAATGATTCTTTTAAGAGCCGTCAAAGGGTTTATAAGTTGTGAAAGCATTGAGCAAATTTTGTTCAAGCAAATTGTGACCGGAAACAAAATTTTGCTCTAGTTCATCTCTTCTGAAGAAGTTGTTGTGCATGTGCAAATTTGGGTTTTGTGACCAAGCATCTTCTTGATCGTCATCATTGGAATGAACTGAAGAACTTTGCAGCCAACAAACTTCCTTTAGTTTGTGATTGAAATCGCGTAATGGGATCTACACAATTGGTTAGTCACGTACTTGGAAGTCGTGTATAAAAAGGAGAAATTGTCACTACAGAATAAGTCTAATTGGGTATTAGGGTAAGGGTTCAACTGTAGGTTGGTAAGGTACTTGGAATTCCTTTACTTGTAACCGCTTGTTGTGATAATAGTAGAATTTCGAGAGTGGTGACCTGAAAATCACCCGATGGGGTTTTTACCGTCAGTTTTCTTCATTCGTAAATAAATCACAATGTTATTTATTTTTTCGCCGCATAATTAGTTTATTAGTAATTTGTTTATGCTACTACGCGTTTGCATGTTAAATTGATTAATTAATAACTTGACTAATTAATTAATTAATTTAATCACAAGGGGTCAATATGTTTTTGGCCTTTCACTAGATCTACTCAATTACAAGCAAAGTGCATTTTGTCAAAAGATTAGTCAATTACACAAAATAATGACATATGTTCCTAACATGAATCACATATGTCCTAACAATCTCCCCTTTTGGCAATCCGTGACAAAACCACAACAAACAAATGAAAATATAAGAGAAGTCATAAATCACTCAACTCATATTCACTTGTTAAATACAATAAAATCTATCCTAACACAAACTCTTGAAAAACGATGCAAAAAGAAAGTTCATGGTAAGGAAGACTTTGATAACCTGTATTTTTGAAATATTTTAAACAAAACTCATTACGGCATCTTAGTGTGAAACAGAAATAATAGATTACATACAAGAAATAAGAAACATGTGTATAAAGATAGAAAAGAAACAACACATGTAAAGGTAGGTGAAGAAGACATACATCATCATCATATATATATCAACGATAAACACAATATATGTAAACATGGTCACAAAATCGGCGTACAAGAAGAAGAAGCTAAAAGAAGCTCCCAGAACAACAAGAAGGTAAACACTCCCCTTAACAAGATGAAACACAACTCCTCCTTTCAAGGGCATGTATTTCTCCCCCTAACATATAGATCTTAAAAAGAAATCACATTTTCTCCACTTTTTCTCCCCCTTTTTGTCATCGTTGACAAAGGGTACAAGAAGCTATAAAGCTTCACCCGAGAAACATAAAGATGATCAAGGGGGTACAAGAAATCCATAAAAATACATGAATGTAATGAAACAAGATATTATAAATGGACATATAAGAGAAAGAAAAAGAAATACCCCTTTTTCCTTTTTATTTTTATTTGCATATTTTTCTTTTTGAGCAAATCATGTATGAGCATATAAGAAAAAGAAAAGAAATACCCAATGATGTTAAGCATTTAACGTTGCACTTTTCCTATGCCGAAGCATACGGATGTCATTTCATGATTGGCGGACAACAGTGGTGAGATGGTTATTTATGCCTTTCTCTTAGGTTTTCTAGTCATTCCTGTCAAAAAGAGTAATATTAAGTACAAGAGATTTCTTAATCTTACTCATCACAAACAAAAGCCACAAAACTCACTTGCTTAGTTGTGCATAGAGATGCTCATCTAAGCTACAAAATATACAAAATTTAGAGAACTTTGTTCCAATGGCTATCCAAGGTATATAAGTACCAATGTACACATACACACTCTGTTTTTGTATTTTTTCTGATTTTTCAATTTTTTAATTTATTTTGAAAACAAAACAAAAATAAGAACTAAAAAACCAAACAAAAACAAACAAACAATATGAAAGCATGAAAGAAAGATGCATATGCATGAAGACATGATAGAATGGTGCAAATGCATAAAATCATGATTCCAAAAACATATTAGAAATCGAGTAAAGAGAGTCCTACTTTAGATAGAAATTATTAAAGTAGAGGACAAACAAAAAAGACAATTAAGTTTTAGGCTCATTTCTCACCCACACAGTATGAGTCTTTGGCTGTGAAGATGAAAATGCATGTGTCCTAGTATGTCTACTAAAGGACATAGAAGAATTAAAATTCTTCTGAAATTGAGTTAAAAAGCTCAATAATTTTAATAACTCTCCAAACAAAGGTGTAAGTTCTTGAGAGGAAACCTGCGACCATTTGGACACTTACTTTTGAGGATACAACTTAAAACAATTAAGATGAATGTGTCTAGAAACACCACAATGGTGACAAACATGAGGTCTAACAAAGGATTTAGAATTAGTCAAAACAGTTTTGAATTTCATACTTTTATCACCTTTCTCAAACTGGGGCACAAAGATAGTCTTTGATCCAGAAGCCGTGGAAGAGGAGGAGTCGAAGGAGATAGCTTATCCTAAGCTAGTCTTGTCAGAACTAGGCTTTTCTTTTCTAATGAGGTGTTCTCCATAACAAGAGTCTCAACTAACCTTGTAGTCTCATCTAGTTTAACTAACAAATCAGCTTTTTCAGTTTTTACCTCATTAAGCTCTTTTCTACAAAGATGAGAAGTCTTTTCAGATTTTATAAATTTAATGCATAGCTTATCATAGGCTTCTTGAAGGGTCATCTTCTTGGGTACTTCATCATCAGAAGAATCCTCACTATCACTAGCACTTTCCATAATCACCTTATCAGTTGAGGCAGCAAAAGCTATAAAGTGACCACATTCATCCATATACTCATTGGAAGAGTCATCCTCAGTATCATTCCAGGTAGCAACCAACCCTTTATCTTTTGAATTCTTGATCTTTTCCTTCATAAGATAGTTTAGGCACTCTATCCTCATATAACCAAAAACTTTGCACTCATGGCACTGAATAAGGGGTTTCTCATTCTTGCCATTCCTAGAAGATTTAGATTTCCTAGGAGATTTGCCATTATCATTTTTCCTAAATTGAAGAAACTTGATAATCTCATCAGTTATGAATGTTAGATCCTCATCCTCATCATCATCTTCAATGGCGACGCCACGTACAGGTAAGGGTGTTCCTAGGAACACCTTGACCTGAAAAAATTATAAAAAAAAATTATATTTAAGCTATATTAGGAACACCCTCAATTACAAAATTAGGAACACCCTTAAATTATAATATATAAAAAAATAAAATAAAAAAAAATAAAAAAAACTCGAAAAAAAATTGAACTAAAATTTGAAAAAAAAAAATTGTAACAGAGCCAAGCCAAAACTTATCTGTTCAACTTTCAAGCAAAAAAAAAAAAAAAAAAAGCCCAAAACAAAATTGAACTAAAATCTGAAAAAAAAAAAAAAAATTGTAATAGAGCCAAGCCCACGGCAAGCCCAACAGAGCAAACCCACTCATGGATTCTAAAAAAAAACCAACACAGAGAATCGAAAATCAAACCCACCGTACCCACAGTCACATCACTGGTAGAGAAAGCAGAGAAAACCAAACCCCAATACACTGATACAGTCTATACAGAGCAAAACAAACTCCAATACTGTGCTTATCAAAAAAAAAAAAAAAAACCCAATGCAGAGCCTCTGTACCAAAACCAAACCAAAAAAACCCCAATACTCACTCGTCGTCGCCGTAGCTCGCTCCTCCTCCCCGTCGTCGCTCACTTGCTCGCCCCTCGTCATCATCGCTCGCCCCTCATCACAGATCGCAGATCATAGATAGTAGATCGCAAATCGCTCTGCTCAGCTCCGGTGCTCGCAGATCGTAGATCCCTCCCTAAGCTCCCTCAAGGTATTTCTAATTTCTCTCTCTTTTTCTCTCTCAGTCTCTCAGTCTTTCTCTCTCTCTCTCTTTTTATCTCACTGAAGTCTGAAATGAAAACTAAAATAATGAATGTCTCTCTCTTTTTAGTCTTTATTCTTTAAGACTAAATTAACTCAGTAACTTTCTCTCTCTCTCTCTCTCTCTCTCTCTCTGATTGGCTGGCCGAATGAATGGGTTTTATTTATATTTTGCTTTTTCCTGTTTTTTGTCTTTTTGAATTTGGCTTTAGTGTTTATCTTATCCGTTGGGTTGGTTAGTGTGTGTTCACTGTGCTGATTAGGTATTAATTGTCTTTTAATGTGTATTGTGATTTGTGAATTTGTGTCCTATGATTGTGAAATTTTCTGATTGGCAGGTTATTGTGATTGGGGCAACAGGCATGAGGCTTGTGCTTGTCCATTGAGTGGGGTGGGAGTAGATGGGCTGATGGGCATAGCCGGGAGCATAATAATTAAAGCAGTGTAATGTGCTGCACATTACACTACTTTAATTATTGTGCTGCACATGGGATGTGTAATGTCAGGCTCTTTTAGTGTAATGTGCACAAGGGGCTAAACAATATAACAAATTAAAGTTGTATAATTAATGACAAACAAATTAAAGTAATATAGTTTATTGTTACGCTAAACAACAATAATTAAAACTGTATAATTAACCAATGCATTATAAAAGACAAATAAATTAAATTATGTTAGGCTAAATAATAATTAATAATTTTATAATTAATTAAATTACAATATAACAAATTATAGTTTATAAAAGACAAACAAATTAATGAAACAATTAAACAACAATAATTAATAATTTTATTAATATTTCAAATGAACTTATAGTTTATTGTTTATTCTTTTACTAGAATTATGGACAAATATTTGATAAGAAAACCACGTACCCTAAATTCATCTCCTATGCAAGATTCATCTCCTCTGCAAGATTCATTTCCTGTGCAAGATTTATCTTCATCTTTTAAGCGAATTCGTGTTGACTTTAACGTAGAAAATCTTTCTTTAGATCCTGGGCTATGACAAAAGATATCATCTTATCATCCTAATAATCATGATGAGATAAGAAGACATTATTTAACAAAAGGCCCTTGTCAACCTGTTCTTTATGATTACCCTATATCATATTTTTCTGAAAAGCCCCGTCGATTTAGATCCAAATGGTATGTGTGTAGAAAGTGGTTGGAATATAATATAGACAAGGATGTGGTCTTTTGTTTTTATTGCTACCTATTTGGGCGGCAAGATGTTGGTAAGCAAGGAGGAGGTGAGACTTTTGTAACGAAGTGATTCAAACTTTGGTATCAGCTTGCAAAGTTGGATTCCCATGTTGGAAGAGTTAATAATGCTTATAACCAAGCTGTCAAGAAGAGTGAAGATCTACTAAAGGAAAAGCAACACATTCAAAGTGTTTTGGTTAAGCAATCAAATAAAGATAAACATGATTATCGGGTTCAATTAAATGCAATAGTTGATTGCATAAGATTCCTTTTATGCCGGGGATTAGCTTTTCGTGGTCACGATGAATCTCAAGGTTCAAGTGAAAAGGGAAATTTTCTTAAGCTTGTACAATTTTTGGGGGATCACAATGAATCTATCAATGAAGTGTTGCAAACAACTCTAAAAAATTGCAAGCTTACCCACTCGAATATTCAAAAAGACATTGTAAATGCAATTGCACGTGAAACATCCAAAGCCATCATCAAAGATCTTGACAATGGGTTCTTTTCAATATTAATTGATGAGTCACATGATATCTCAGTGAAATAACAAATGTCCCTCGTTCTTCATTATGTGAACAAAAAAGGAATTATTATAGAGCGATTCCTTGGTATTATACATGTTGCAAGTACCACCGCTTTGTAACTCAAATGTGCTATTGAATGTTTACTTTGTGAACATAATTTGAGTTTGTCGAACCTACGTGAGTAAGGTTATGGTCGGGCTAGTAATATGCAAGGTGATATCAATGGTCTCAAAATTTAATTTTGAAAGAGAATAAGTTAGCATTTTATGTCCATTGTTTTGCTCATCAACTTCAATTGACACTTGTTGCCGTTGCTAAAAATCACATTAATATTGCTAAATTTTTTTATGTGGTTAGTAATTTAGTAACTGTTGTTGAAGGCTCTTGTAAGAGACAAGATGCTTTTCGAGATGCACAATTTGCCAAAATTAAAGAAGATTTAGAGAATGGTGTACGTAAAAGTGGGCAAGGTTTGAATCAAGAGACAAATCTTAAATGCCCTGGTGATACATGTTGGGGATCAAATTATGGGACTATTCTCAACTTGATTTTGATGTTCTCTGCTGTTGTTGATGTACTTGAGATTGTTGAAGAAGATGGCCTTTCCGACCAAAAGTTGAAGCTTGATCTATTATAAGGTCAATTCTATCTTTTGAATTTGTCTTTACTCTACACTTGATGAAAAACATTTTAGGGATCACAAATGAGTTGTCAATAGTATTGGAAAAAAAAAATCAAGATATAGTAAATGCTATGGATCTTGTTAAAGTGCTTAAGTAACGGTTGCAAGTGATGAGAGATGATGAATGGAGATGTTTATTGGTTGAAGTATCTTCATTTTGTACCACACACGATATTTCTATCTTGAACATGGATGAAACATTTGTAGTTAGTGGGAGGCCGCAACGCAACACTCAACAAAAGACAAATTTACATCATCATCGTGTTGAGCTATTCTATACAGTCATAGATATGTAACTTGAAGAGCTTAACAACCGCTTATCTGAGGTGAATACCGATTTGTTACTTTTTATGGCTTGCTTAAATCCAAGTAATTCATTTGCAGCTTTCGATAAGGAAAAATTGATACGTCTAGCTAAGTTCTATCCCTCTGATTTTCTTAGGACAGATATTTTGGCACTTGATTCTCAACTTCAGAATTATATTTTTGATATGCGCAGCAATGACTTCTTTTTAGAGCTTCAAGGAGTTAGTGAACTTGCTGAAAAGTTAGTCAGCACAAGGAAGCATGAGACTTATCTCTTAGTCTATTTGCTTGTGAAGTTAGGTTTGACCCTTCCAATTGCTACTGCAATAGTAGAAAGAAATTTTTCAGCAATGAAATATATAAAGAATGAACTGTACAATCGAATGAGAGATCAATGGATGAATGATTGCTTGATTGTGTATATTGAAAAAGATGTAACTTGTAGCATTGATAATGAAACTATCATGCAACGATTTCAAAATATGAAAACTCGTAGAAGACAATTGTAAATTTTATGTATTTGCGTGTTTTTTTTATTGTTATTGTTATCAATATATAAAATTTTCTTTTTATTAAATTGTGTAATTTATGCTTGTTAAGGAATACCCTAACAAAATTTCCTAGAGTCACCATTGATCATCTTCATCTTCATCTTCACTTTCATGTTCATCTTCAAAGTCTTCAATCTCTTCCTCTATACCCTTAAAAGCCAAGTTTTTACTCTTTCCACCTTTTCTCATTGAGCCTAATCCCATTTCATAGGTTTGAAGGTTCCCTACAAGCTTAATCAAAGGAAGTTGATCAATGTCCTTCACTTCTTTAATGGTAGTGATCTTGGCATGGAATCTTTCAAGTAAGGAGCTAAGGATTTTCCTAACAATCTTGGATTTTTCTATAGATTCTCCAAGGTTGAAGGCAGAATTCACAATATCCTTTAGTTTAGCATAGAACTCATCAAAAGTCTCATCTTCTTCCATCCTTATTTCTTCAAAATTACTAGTGAGTCTTTAAAGCTTTACAGTCTTTACTGCCTTGGTACCTTCATAAGTAGTCTCAAGAATGATCCATGCTTCCTTAGCAACTTCTGTGGATGATATTTTCTTGAATTCCTCATTGGTCACCCCACAAAAGAAAGCATTAAAGGCCTACTGTTGAAATTTGCTGCTATGATTATTGCTTCATCCCAATCCACTAGCACTTCCTTTGGCTTAATCCAGCCAACTTCAATAGCTTACCATACTTGTTCACCTAGAGCCTGCAAAAAAACTTTCATAACTTTCCAGTATGCATAATTAGTGCCATCAAATAAATGAGGAATCAAAAGAGATTGTCCACTATCCATGACAACAGGGGTCAAGAATCACACTTTAGAAATTAATCCAATTAGAGTGTACTTGCTCTGATACCACTTGTTGGAAAATTTAGACCCCGGTTGATAGAATTAGCAAGTTTTAAACCCAAGTTGTTAATTAGATTTATTATGAATAAACCTTGTTAAAACAAACTAATATCAATATCATGTAAAAATCATGCATAGCGGAAAAGTAAATGAGACAAGATATGATGACCTAGGAAATCCAATGAAACAAACTAGTTTCACAGTAAAAAACCTAAGGGAAACCTTCCTGAAAAGCAATTCACAATAGTAAAGAAAAGTTCTAGATCTAGTACAAAACTTTTGTCCCTAGACTCTATAATCCCTGTAGATAAATTTAAAGTAGAAACCTTCTACTGCTTCAGAACCTTTGAACTCTTCAATATATGAACGTCACCCTTTTTGCATAGATCCAGTACATGACTAACCAATGATGCACGACTCCCAGTACGTGACTAACACGCCAACTTAAAAAAGATGTTGGCTGCAAAGTTCTTCACTTCATCAGCAATGAAAATCAAGAAGCACTTGGTTACAAAACCCTAAGGCACAAAAACGTAGTAACTTCTTTCAAAGAGAATAAGACATTGGTCACTTTTTACCTGTATTCTCCTTGTATTCTCTTATGTGACGGCTTCTAAAAATAAGCCTTATATATGTCTAGGGTTGTGAGAAAAGAAACCCTACACAAATACATAAGCATGGGCCTAAAAGGCTTATGCCCATAAAATCCTTAATCCTTAATAGAGTGTAGGCTTTAGAGGAAGAGAATGGATTAGCCTATTGGTGCATGCCTGTCATCACACTCTTGCCTACTATCTTTTTTTCCTTCTCCTTATTTCGTTACTTTGCTTTTTCCATTCTTTTCTTTTTTTTAGTTCTTCCTCATGTGATATTGTTTTTACTGATGTTGCTGTGATGTGATTGTTGTAATGTTGATGCCTTTACTATGCACGGTGAGGGCTCCTTATATACTACATGTCATGACTGGTTTTTTACTATTTCACTGTTTAACCCCTTTTGTCTGGGTGTGGGTGTCCTTCCAGACCACTCACTGGTTTGTCAGCTGCCATCACCACTTACCTGTGCTGGCCGTGCCACATCTTATCACCAGCCAAAGATTTGATTTTGTTTACTTGTTCACCATGGCATTCCCATTTGGAACAAGGTGGGCATTCTCTCTCACTATCCCTTATGGCATGCACCCAGTGGTTCTAACTCATCTTTCCCTCTTTTGGGTGGTATGTCATCCCAACAAGACATTTTCTCCCCAAAGAGTTTGAGCAGGAACCCCAAAATAGGCTCCCCCTTCTCCCCACCGCCAAACCATACCCTTTCTTACCTCTAGCCCATGGCCCACCATTCCTGTATTGGCTAGGTATAAGTTGGTGGTGCCTGAGCCTTATGCATGCTCCACTTCCGTGTGTGTCCAAAGCTTATCTGTTGCTCATGCATTTGCCATGGCCTGGAGGCTCGTCTGTGTGTTTTGCTGCTCATTCTTGACCTCTTGTGGCATGAACTAGTTTCTTGATCCTTCATTCTTTATTGCTTGCTTCCTTCAAGGGTTGGGCCTTTGCTTGATTATGGGCTTTTCTCTCCTTAATCCACTCTTTGCTCTTTCCATAAACTTGCCAGAATTCCAACCATATCACTCTGTTATTCCTGCCGTGGTGTTATTTGATCCATGCTTGCTGGGCTTCTTTTGGGCCTACTGCATGCTTTTCTTTCACTTAATTACAGTGAACTAGTATTGTCATTAGGCTTACATTCATGCTACTTTGGGCCTTCTTGACCCATTCCATTGCTTACGGGCTTCCTTGGCCCATTTCTTCCTCTTTGGGCATCCTTAGCCCATTTTCTTTCCTTGATCATCCTTTGCCCATTCCAATCCTGTATTCCCATAGGTTTTTGCTAACTCTTTTGAGCTTCCTCGACCCAATTACCATATCCTTTACCTTTGGGGTTTATGGGCTTTCCATCAACCCCTTACTCACTTACTTCATCACTTTGGGCCTGCCTCGGCCCATCCTTGCTTTTATACTGCCCATGAGTTTACTACTTCTTTCTCTGGGATCCTTTAGGCCTGCTTGCTTCCTTTGAAGCCCATTTCTTATTTTCTAGGTCTATGATCCATTATTCCTGCCATTCGGGCTTAATGATTTTTTCTCTCAATTTATTAACTCTTTTCTGCCCATATTGTTGGGCTTCTTCCTGCTATTGGGCTTTTGAGCATCAACAATTGTTAAAAAATAAGTCTAAGTATTCATAATTTATGCTAGTTTGATACTTTGGTTTCACTATTATCACACTTATGAATGTTTCTCATACATGTCTACAATTTTAAATTTATATTTTTAACTTTACTGTAACCAAATTATTTTAACATGTACTTTGTTATTTGATATCTAAAAATCTTTACTCATTACAGAATGCTCAACCATTCATCTTTTAATTCATTTGTATATAGTTATGTAAATGTCTTAATTGTTTCCTTAAAACTTACAACAAACAATTAAACCAATATTGTCTTTATTTTATTTTATTTTTCCAAAAAAAAAAGTTTTAAAAAATGGTTCAGGTCACAAGTCAGGTTGACTCATAAAAAACATAGGTCGGGTCACGGGTTAACTCATTTTTGCTTAGGATCAAAAAAATCGGGTTCAAATCGGGTATTTTTTGGGCTGGGTCAGATTGGTCAAAAAAATTTGATCTGTTTTGCCATGTCTACTTAAGGGGGGAGCTCGTTGGGCTAGGGGGACGATGCCCCCCAACCCCATGGCCATAACATGGCTCTGTCCATGGAGTTTGGATTAGTGATCAACTAAAGCAAGATCTCTTATTGCTAAATACATAAATTGGATTATCCATTTTTTCCTTCCAATAAAGTTATCATCTTTTGTGTGTGCCAAGAGTGGTGTAACTTAATAGCATTGCTTATACCTCTCCATAGATAGAATTTGTACTCAAATCACCCCCACTTATTGTAAGGGGAAAATGATATCATATTCTAGCGTCTTTAGATAGTTATGGAGAGAGGCTATGCATTCCCCTCTGAAAATGTTTTAAAGTTTTCTTAGCGTGTGTGTGTAAAAAAGTTTAGATATAAGGGCCAAAATGGATATTTACTTCTAATTTGAAAACTATGGAGCAAAATGCTCATGTTTTGAAACTATTTAGCAAAATGTCCATCTTTTGAACCTAATTAGCAATATCATGTTCTATGCATATTTTGTCATGTTCTATGCTAATGTTGAGTTACAAGTGAAACTCAACATTAGCAATATCATGTTCTATGCATATTTTGTCACTTAATTTTTTTTGAAAATTTAAGTGGAACTCGACATTATTAATGTTAAGTTTTACTTTAAAATATACATAGAACTCGATTTTGAGGATATTGAGTTTTACACAGAACTCGATTTTGTTAAAATTAAGTTCCAAAACAGGAGCATTTTGCTAAATAGTTTCAAAACATGAGTATTTTGCTATATAGTTTTCAAATTAGGAGAAATACCCATTTTGCCCTAATAAACTTATATATATATATATATATATATATCTCCCTCCCTCCAAATTAAAACTAAGAACTCCAAATTAATCGCTAACCTAAATTAATCTATAAAAAAAAAAAAAAAAAAAAATACTTATATATATATATATATATATATCCCTCCCTCCAAATTAAAACTAAGAACTCCAAATTAATCGCTAACCTAAATTAATCTATAAAAAAAATATATATATATATATCTTAACTTATATGTATGTTTGCCATTGCAGTTTCCATGTTTTGATGGATCCAATATTAAAAGTTTGGATCTTTGGGTTTTAAGTGATAATATCAATTATTTGCACTTAAAAGATTGTTTGAGTGATTTTTATTTTTTGTTTATGTGTAGCTTTGTTTGTTTATTTTAATTTTTTACTTAACAACAAAAAATTAAATCGTTAGAAAAAATTAACAACACTAATTGGTTTTTTTAAGTAGAAATAATATTGACCATATAATGTAAAATATGATTTTTTTTTTTTTTGGTAAACTGAATATTTGGTCCCTATCCTTTACATCATATTTCAATTTGGTCCCTAACTTTTCAATTGTGTAAATTTGGTTCCTAACTTTTTAGTGTTGTGTCAATTTAGTCATTGTCATTATATCTTGGATGATAATTACTAACATGGCAAATGACCAAAATAAAATTTTAGTTTATTCTCACATCAATGAAAGCTAATTTTTTATTTTGGCCATTAAACACGTCATCAATTTTCATTCAAAAAATAACAGTAGGAAGTAAATTGACATGATACTGAAAGGTTAAGGTTCAAATTGACACAATTGAAAAGTTAAGGATCAAATTGAAATATAGTTGTGGGGCCTGTTACCTAAAAAAGGTACAGTAGCCCTCAGAATTGGGCCCAGGGCCCAAAGGCCCGATCCGAGGATACGCGTATGTCCGAGGACAGCCTAAAGAAGTTTTATTCACGTTAAATAGGTGATATGAAAGGTATAAACAGGTGTTATATACGGTGGTATAGCACACGTCCGAGGACGCCAAAGTCCGAGGTGAAGGTAATCTTCGTACTGACTGAAAGATTCTGCCAGGTTGTAGCTGAATTGGAAGTTGGATATAGCTTAAAGAGGCGTCGGAGAAGGTAGAAAATATCTTTAAAGTCTATCACCTCCTCATTAAATGCTGTCCACCTAACACTCTGGCGCATTAATGTGGAGGTGATACTTGAATAGTAACTAAGCAGCTTTATGACCACTAAGCTGAAGGTTCCGGTAGGGACTAGATGGGACAGAAAGGAGCTCCCAGGATAAGAACTACACGTGTACAAAGGAAACAAGAGGAGAAACGAAGTATATAATGTAGAAACGAAGAAAACAAAGGGACTTCTGATCAGAGAAAGAAAAAAGAAAAAAGATAGAGAGAATAACAGACCAATTGAAAGAGGGCCGAGGAGAGTTTTTCCTCATAGAGCGAATCAATAGTATCCCTTGTTACTTGATGAGTAGAACCCTTCCTGAAAAACAGTACTAGTTCTTGAGCCCTACTCTATAAATTTATTGTTTGGGCTTATTGGGCTGAAAACCCAACACTCAATTCAAATTGACTAAATAGTGTATAGGATAGGACCAAAAACGTAGTTTACTCTTCTTCTTCTTCTTCTTCTTCTTTTTTTCCTTTTTTTTTTTTTTTTTTTGGGTAGTTAAAGCTATTTCCATCATAGAAGGGTTGTAATTCTATTTACTTTTCTAGTTTTGCTACAATTATGAAAAAAGCATTTTTAATTATGAATATTTTCAAAATTAGTACTTTTATTTACTTCGCAACAATAAAAGATGATTTTTAATGGATTATTTGATTTTGCAAATTGAAATGAAAAATTTCTTAAAATTCAGTACATAATCAAACATTAATGATAATGAGTTAAAAAAATTTCCAAATGAGCAAGTTTAAATGTAACAAAAAAATCATTTTATCTTTTATGTTGCTTACATTTTTGTTAATATTGAATATATTTTATATTTTTTCATGATTAATTTAGTTTTGATTTTAGAATTTTTTATATTTTCAATTTTGTCAATTTTTTATTCATGTTTTTTTAGTTTTTATTTATTTATTTATTTTTTTTATATATAAGATAGAAATTCTACTCTAACTTAATCTAAATGTATATGAATTTTTAGTTTTAGAGGTTAGATCTTGATGCGATAACAATTGTCTTCCACCTAGAGCAACAAGTTGTGGGCTCGAACCAGGAATTAATCTCTTAAAAAGAAAATGAATTGATGGTAAGAGTGCCTACTAATCATCTCTCCCAAACACTACAAAATTGGGAGTTTTGGAGACTTAATACAACTTTTATACGCCACCCCTCGAAAAGAAAAGGAAAAAGAAACAATCCAAACTTTTTTTTTTTTTTTGCAAAAGAAACAATCCAAACTTCGTACATTCTTGATCAAATTCTATAATTTTTGGAACTTTCACAAAGGGTATGTTAGTTATTAAATATCTGAGTCACTCTTACTACTTGGAATTGGAAGCTCTCTTTACCAGAAGACATAAGGAATTTCAGATAGCAAATTTTGACTTTCATAGAGGAACATGTTGACCATATTGCTGCTTTTATCAAAGGCAAAGTAAAGTAATTCTAAAATATTTTATATTGAGTTGATTTGAAAGCGGGAAATTGAGTTTATATCATAACATACTTTGCTTAGTTGTGTGTAAATGTGTCTACCAATTGATTATTAAAAAAAAAAAAAGTGTCTACCAATTGTTTAATAATTGATTAATTATTACAAATTCTACGATTCCAATATTCATGTTATTTTCTTGTAATATTCTTATTACTTCCCGGGTTAATTACACTAAAGCTACAGTTATTTTGAGTTCAAAATCGATTTGTCAACCTATGATTTAGAAAGGTTCGTTTTAGTCCCTCAAGGTTTTCATAAACCTAAAGTAGTATTATGATTGCAATGAGGTTGCTATTTTGTTATCTAGACTTACTTTACCTTTCAAAGAATGTTATTCAGAGGTGGAGGTGGAGATTTTGTAACAATTTTATACTTCCTTTTAATTAAAAGTTTGAGTAAAGTTTAATTTTTTAAATTATAAATTGTCATATCAAATTCGATCCAACCACAAGTAAGTAACGTGCAATTATCAATTTTAATTGTTTTAATTTAAAGTTTGGTTTATAATTATCAAGAGTTTTATAATTCTATTAATTGGCATATCTTTAAAGTTTCCAATTCAGAGTTCAAATATCCATCTTTCCCCAACTATTGACCCAATTATAAAAATAAAAAGAATTTTCTGTAACTATTTGTTAGCTAGGTTAATTATAGCAGAGCCAAGTTAATAGCTAAAGCCCATATTCGCGCTTGTTCCCTGAAAATAAGGACAGAGAGTAATCAGTAATTTTTTTTTTTTTTTTTGAAACAAGAGTAATCAGTATTGTGATCCTCACTCACCCATATTCACATCCCAATACTATGTTGCTCTATGACTGTGACCCACTTAAAGACTTCCCTTTCCCATGCGCATGAAGAATCGTAAAAGACGCAGCACAATGTTGAGAAAGTTCAATATATAGGCTTCAAAATTAAACAATTTGTCTAAGTGAACCGAACCAGCGTATTTACTCATGGGGTATTGTTTTGATCATTCATGAGCATGAAATGAACGAGGAGACACTTCAAAGAATTAATGAGCTTATTTATTTTCTCCTAAAGCTTATCACACTTGGAGTAGTATATAAAGAAGAAGCCTCATAGATTAGTAACATTCAAGTACGGAGAGAGAGCTTATACCAATCCAACGAAGTACTTCATAACTGGTATATTTGCTTTGACCTTTTTGCGTTGTGTATTTGTTTACTTCTCTATTTTTGTTTATAGTTTTTTTTTTTTTTTTTTTTAACAAACAAAACTAATTTTGTATTTATGTCCTTGATATGTACGGGGGGCCATGGAAGAACATGCTTGTGAATATAGTATATAGGCTTATTTTCATTCAATATAACAATATCGCACAATTTCCAACTATGAAAGATACTTGCAGAAGTACGTAAGATGGTTTAGGCACCCCCCATAGTAAGACACACAAACACAGTCCTCTAGGATACCCACTGAAATGAAGTCGGAATGAACGCTTTCGGTCCGCTAATTCCAATGTTCTATATATAGTTTCCATAACAACTCTGTGGTCCAATCCATAATGGTTTATTTAGTAATTCCAGGAAATTTACTTGGTATGTCTAATCACAATTGCCCGTTTTCCACAGACTAGATATGGAAACCGGTCAGGGCAAGTTATGAGGGCGTGTTCTTCAACTTATTTCCATAATAGTCACAGGTTTCACATTTTAGTACATGTCAACGAAGATTACTAAGCCTAAAACAATGAAACTAGCTAGCTAATGGAGGAGTAAAAAATGAATAGAAAAAGCATGCATGGGGCCTTGGAGCTAGCCTTGGACTTCGCCAACCTCGGTGTTCCATGCAAACCTTTTCTCGTTGATTGCATGGCGGCAGACAGGCGCAGAACACACTCATCTTCTATTCCACGATACCGAATGTAGCACATCAATAAGATTTTCTCTCTCTCTAGGACCATTGATCATGCGAAATATCAGTTTATCATATTATTGTTTTCATTTAAATTACATTGAGATTCTCGAATTGGCAATCCAACTGACACATCGTGCTTTTATATTAGTGTGATTGTACCTATTTGTAATTAATAACCAATCATTTTTAAAATATATATACATGGAAAGGCAGGTGGATGTTGGAACAATAGTCCTAGCTATCTTTGACTTTGGTGTTAAATCCTATATTTGACTAGGGAACTAAGTGCATGTAATTCTCTATTAAGCTCAAATCCTGCTTCAGTTAATCCTCTCTGCTACATTTTGAAACTAGGAAACGTACATATACAAAGAAGAAAATTAAGAGAGAGACAGATGACGCCTACAAAGTTCGGATGCCTTTTGTTTGTACTTCTAGGTACTGCTGCTTTGCTCTCCTTGGCACATTCAACCATAGGTATTTAGTTTTACTTCTTACTTTTTCATATTTTTATGTATTTTCGTGTATACAATAAAATGTTTAGCAGCTTTATCTAAGTGCGAATTTTTTTTTTCTTCAAAGATGATAATGCAGCCACGGAAGTTATTGCTGGTACAAGTTCAAAGGTTAGTAGATATTTTGATCGATATAATGTTTTGCATATTATAGTCTCTAGTTTCGTTCTTTTCTTAAATTTGATTAAAGGTTTCATGTATTTATCAGGTACTTCTCGGTGAGGTAAAGGCTGCAACTGCTTCCACCAATATTTTAGGGATCAGGGGAAGGAAAATGGCGGTTGACAATGTCATGAAGCCGGAAAAGAAAAATGAGCATGATGCAGTTGGAGGGACCTCAATGTTTTCAAGCTCAAACAAAGTTGCTGGGAAATGTGGGAGTGAAGAGAACAATGGCTCAAATTTTGAATGTGAGAAAAACTTGAGTCATTTTTCTGAAGGGGTTGATGAGGCAGGTGTTATAGCTTTCAATGCTGATTACCATGCCCCAAGGCACCACCCACCTAAGAATAACTAATGAAAAATCTCCTGTCAAAAAAAAAAAAAACTAATGAAAAATCAGTTAGCAGAGACAAAAAACAGGACAAATGAAAAATTAGTAATTATTGTTAATGAATAAAGTATGTCATTTGGTATTTCTCTTCTTTAGTGTTCTTTTATAAATTCGTCTAGTTAATTTTGAAGTACTTGTATTTATAAGTGTTGCGAAATGGTGAATTTTGTGATGATAATATGGGGTGATTTGACTGAAGCAAAATGATGCAGTTCTGTGTTTGATAATTATTTCATGATTAAGATCTATTTATCTCACTATTAGTTTCCTTGTGGACGAAGATATGAAACACTGAATCTATTAGACTATTAAGTCTCAATTATATAACCTAAAGTTTTGTTTCCTTGTTTCAAATTTCTTTATATGTGACATTTCTCAATTGTAGATCCACAATGGGAATACGAGAATAGATCGTAAGAGGCTGTTTGGCACCAACTTTTTCATCACTCAATTTCCGTCACTCAATTTTCATCACTCATCACTCATCACTCATTACTCATAACTCATCATTCATCACTCATCACTCTAAAATACTATGTTTGTTTGGCACCATCACTCATTTCTCATCACTCAATATTTTCACACTATTTGTGGACCCCATTTCTGTCACACACTGCAGCTTTTTTATTTTATTATTTTTTTTTTGCTTTTTTTTTTTCAGAGTACCCACAGACCCGAACCCATAAGAAAGGAAAAAAAAAAAAAAAAAGAAAAAAGAAAGTTCAGATCATCCGAACCCAAGAAAGAAAAAAAAATTAAAAGAGGGAAGAACACCAGGAGACTGAACCCAGGTGAAGAAAGGAAAAAAAAAAAAAAAAAGAGAGGAAGAAAGGGGGACGTGAACCCAGGTGAAGAAGGAGAAAAAAAAAAAACAAAAGGAAGAACGAACCCAGGGAAGAATGGGAAAGAAAAAGAAAAAAAGAAAAAAAAGAAAAGAAAAGGGAAGAACGAACCCAGGAGAAGAAAGGGGAAAGAAAAAAAAAGAAAAAAAGAAAAGGAAGAACGAACCACAGGAGAAGAAAGAAAGAAGAAAAAAAAAAAGTTGGTTTGGTCAAAAGGTGCGGCTGTGGGTCCCTCATGTGTGTTTATTACAAGTTTGCCATTGAGTTATGAGAAATTGAGAATTGAAAACTGAAAACAGCCAAAAGTTGTTTTCAGTTTCCACAACTCATAACTCAAAAAGTAGAGAATTGAGTATTGGAAATAGAGTTATGGAAATAGAGTATTGGTGCAGGCAAACGAGTATTTTGCTATGGGTCCCACCATTTTGAGAATTGAGTTATGAAAACTGAGAATTGAGTCATGAAAATTGTCAATCCAAACAGCCTCTAAATGTTTTGGTTTCAGTTTCTTTTTCTTCTCTTTTCTTTTCTTTTTCTCCCTTTTTTTTTTTTTTTTTTTTGGAGTTAATGTTTTGGTTTTAGGTTGATTCTTGTAGTGGTGGATTTCTTATTTTCCTTCAATGGTTACAAGTTGAACTAGAAAAGTTAAAACTTATTTTGAAAATATTTTATGCCCCAAAATGAGTATATGAAATTCACAAGTACGATATCAAAGAAATTTATTATCCAAATTTAAGTAGTAAAACCTCGAAAAAACCAATTTTAATTCTCTATATCAAATTATTAATTGCAATCAAACTAAGGTCCGTTTGGATACAGCTGAAAACTGAAAACTGAAACTGAAAACTGAAAAACACTGTAGCTAAATAATTTTTAAATGTGTGAATAGTATCATGGGATCCATTTTTAATGAAAAAGTTGCTGAAAAGTGAAAATTGTGGGTCCGTTAACAGTAAAATTTGGGTTGAAATGTCAAACTTTGCGGTTACTGTTACAGTACATAAACAGTAAAAAAGACTGAAACCGTGAAAAAAAAAATAATGCTGAAACGCAAACGCGCGTTTCAGCTTTTTCACCCAAGCCAAACGGTCTCTAAATAATAATGAGTGAAAACCCTATTGTACCATAATTGTTCATATTAATAATTATATTAATGGATGCCATTATATTATTTTTTTTTGAAACAATCAAATAAGTGTCACCTGTTATAAAAGTTGAGGTTTATTTTTTTTTCTATTTTTTTTTCTTCCACTTTACTCTTTTTTCTTTCTCTATTATTGTTCCAAGTGTTTGCAGCCAACTTCTTGCAATATGTACGTCATACATCTGTGGGTTCTCCCAAATTTTGAGATTGTGACTACATGCAATAGTTGCATTTGCATGAGATACATTATCATTACCATGTAGGGATTAAAAAGGAATGATAGGAAAGTTTGTTTCTAGATAAGAAGTATATATATTTTAGATATGGTAGAATTTAAACCTCTTATATATAGCGTCCACTTTATAATAATTTTTTATCTAGAAGATACCATGATTTTTTTTTTTTTTTTTTGAGAAATGACTGAGATTTCGTTCAAATTGCAAAGAAACAAAAATATCCAAATACAAGCCAGGCAAACTAACAACCAACAGAAAAAACTATTTAGTTTTTTGGTGTAGGAAGAATTTGAATTCCAAATTTCTTATTCATTGATTAAAAAACTTTACTAGTTGTGATAATTGTTAACTTGTGTTATTTGTTGTTAACTTGTATACCTCGGTGGTACGGCAGGTCTGCGGCCAAAGATAATAGTTGATTTTTTTTTTTTTTCTTCTGAAAGAGTATTAGTTGAAATTGTTAAATGTAAAAATGAGAAAAGACATCTCTACCTACCTACATTTTTTTCTTTTTGAGAAGACCTGCCTACATTATTGATATCCCTGTATCTTAGCTAAAAAAAGAAAAATATAGGAGTAATAAAATATCCTTGCTGTAATGGTGTTCTCCAACATAACAAAAGATAGACATGTTATCCGAATTTTATGTATCATTTGGCAAAGCTACCACTCACAAGTCGCCATGTCACGAGTTGTGAGTGGTAGATGTGTTCTAGTGGGTCTATGTGGGTCTATATCTCTACCACTTCCAACTGTCAGCGAGTTGTAACCAAAGTTGTATAAAATGGTGTAGTCCTCACATTGCTCATCATTTATTGTGCAACATTTGCAATGTCGCTTGTCATATTATAAGGAACCCTATGATTTTAAAAAATGAATATATATATATATATATATATATATTTTCTTTTTCTTTTTTCTTTTTCTTTTTCAATTTTCACTCCCAACCTGACAGTCTAATTCAACCCAACTCAATCCTTATTTAGCGGGTATGCAAGGTCAAGTTGGAGTGATTTTCGACCCAATCCACTAATGTCGGGTTGAAAAATTTCTAACCAAACGAATGGTGAGTTGATTTAGGGTGAGTTTGTTTAAACTTTTTTGAACTGTGCTTTTTGAAAAAATGACGATTTTAAAAAGTGTGTTATGAAATTAAGTTTTTTATTTGAAGTAGAGCGTTTGGTAAAAGTTGTCAAAAAAGTGTGTGTGTGTGTGTGTGTGTGTTTTTTGGTTTTAAAGCCGAGTGTTTGGCTAACACTTATGAAAGTGGTGGTTTAAGTTATAAATTATCAAAAAAGACAATATACATATATATATATATATTTTATAAAAGATAAAAATTATACTATAACTTAATCTAAGTGTATATGTGTGTAAAACTCCTTCCTGAATACTTGAACTCTAGTCTTGCCCCCCACACCCCACAAGCATTTATACTTATGAAGTGACCATTGCACTAAGGGTGTGCAGTTGTGTATGTATATATATAAATAAAAGAAAATTCTTTGTTTTAATGACTTCTTAATAGTAAATGACACTTTTAATTTTTCTTAGAATGGAATACACCATCATTATCCTTAAACTTAATAATTTTGGTTGTATAAATCTTTGCAACAAATTTTTATTGAGACTTATATTTTTCTTTTTGTAATTATTATACACATTAATTATTAATTATTAATAGTAAATTAGTAACGAATCTTTTCAAATTATTTTTTCACTTAATGAAAGTTATAGACACAACATTTTCACAAAAATTTCACAATAAAATCTATGTAACAAGTTGTTAATAGTAGATTAAAAATAATAATAATGTCCGTAGTAGGCCAAGATGAAAACTAATAACAACTTGCTACGTAAACCTTTTTATGAAAATATTGTGTCAATAGCACAATTTTTTTAAAAAGAAAAATAGCACTAATTTAAAAAGTTTAGGGATACAATAAAATGTCACAATATTTTCACAATTCTTTTTGTTTTTAGTTGTGGTCAATCCTAGTCTAACTTTTTATTGATTTATTTAATTTTCTTTTGACATATGAAAGATTTGACACCTCAACTGTTGTGAAAATATTGTGATAATTTTTTGTGTCCTAATGTAATTGTAATTTTTATTTTTGTAAATTTCCTTATATGATAACAAATGTACCCCACTCAAACCAATTTTTATTTTTCTTCACTTTTTTTCTCATCCACCCGTTTCATCCCAATTTCCATCAAATATCTTTTCTTTTCCTCCACCCACCAACATGCCTCTTCTTCAGTTCTTCTTCTTCACCCAAAGAACTGCAGTAGTCTATTTGGATTTATGGGTTTATGTTGGAATTGAAAATTGTACATTGATTTAGAATTTTGCAATCTGTTTGGTGGGTTAGAATTTGAAGGAAATAAGGAAAAGAAAGAAGAACCACTACTACCTACACAGTGGGATTCTTCTTTTGGGCTTATTGCAATTGACGAGGATGGAGCATAGAGTGCAAGAAAATTTTTCTCCTCCGAGACGGTGTGTATATATATATATATATATATACATTAGAGATTTGGGTAAAATTGGAATTTCAAAATAAAAACAAGGGTAGTTTAGGGATAATACTTAAAATGACCAAAGATAACATTTACAAACCATATGGCATTTTCGCATTGCAGCTCCAAAAGCCCGATACAAAAACTCAAGAAAAGAAATTGCTTTTTGGGCTCAAAATGCAACATCCAAAAGTCTTGCCAAACACCAAAAAAAAAAGTTTGAAAAAGCAAAGGTGACTTTTTGCCCCAAAAAGTTGAACCAAACGGGCACTTAGTGATCATGGTGGTGCATAACATCAATCTTGTGCATTGATCTAGTGCTCCATCGAGATATGATCGTCACTTGAGTCTGATGGCTAAATTTGGTGCTCTAGCAAGATCAGCCTTCCATTCGGCGACTTGGTGGCAGTGTGTGTGTGTGTATGTTTAAATGAGTTTCTAGTGTGGTGTTTGCGTTTTTGGTTGTGTTCCTATTTCTCGAGATAAAATTCATTGTTTTTTTGAGACGGTGTGTATATATATATATATATATATATTAGAGATTTGGGTAAAATTGGAATTTCAAAATAAAAACAAGGGTAGTTTAGGGATAATACTTAAAATGACCAAAGATAACATTTACAAACCATATGGCATTTTCGCATCGCAGCTCCAAAAGCCCGATACAAAAACTCAAGAAAAGAAATTGCTTTTTGGGCTCAAAATGCAACATCCAAAAGTCTTGCCAAACACCAAAAAAAGAAGTTTGAAAAAGCAAAGGTGACTTTTTGCCCCAAAAAGTTGAACCAAACGGGCACTTAGTGATCATGGTGGTGCATAACATCAATCTTGTGCATTGATCTAGTGCTCCATCGAGATATGATCGTCACTTGAGTCTGATGGCTAAATTTGGTGCTCTAGCAAGATCAGCCTTCCATTTGGCGACTTGGTGGCAGTGTGTGTGTGTGTGTATGTTTAAATGAGTTTCTAGTGTGGTGTTTGCGTTTTTGGTTGTGTTCCTATTTCTCGAGATAAAATTCATTGTTTTTGAAAATGATGGAATGACAAAAAAAGAAAAAGATGTGTGTGTGTGTGTGTGTAAATGAGTTTCTAGTGCGGCATTTGTGTTTTTGGTTGCGTTTTTGTTTGCAAAGAGAAAATTCATTGTTTTTGGAAAGGATGGGATGAGAAAAACAATGATAAATAATTGAGAGATAAAATAAAATATAAATAAAATAATGATAGTGTATTGAGTTTGGTATAGTTGTATGTGAATTGTAGATTACCTATTTGGCTAAAAATGCACTGAGCTTGATATGAATGCTCTAAGGCCTTATCTTGGGTTTATCGGCCCTTTATTCTTCATTTCCTATATTATTTCATTAAGTAAACTAGGGTCCAAATCCTTTCTCCCCAACTATTAAATTATTAAAAAAAACTAGCGAGATGAGATAATAATTTTTGGAATATTGATTAAAGAGTTAACTCATCTCATCCGTTTATCTCTTTTTCTATTATTTAAATAATTTGATGGTTACACTTACAATAGAGGAGGGGGCAATTGAAACATAGATGTCTCCATTGGAAGCATGCAAAAGATGTCAACCAATTGAGCTTTAAGGCTGCTAGCATCCATTTATCTTTTTGGGATAAATAATACAATATTTTATTTGAAAGAAGCATGACCTATAGAATAGAAAAATTTTAATTGTGGGATTATAAATTCATGTAGAATTAACTATGCCACTTGATGTAATTTAAGGCACTCTAAGAGTTTCAAAATTAAACTTTAGGGAATGATACAAATATAGATGCATATGCAAGACGCATGAGACGTCTTCCTCTGCATTTTCTTCTTATTGACATTCACATTGTCCATGGAAGAATTATTGTCATGAGAAGCAATAAATATTAAGAGCATTAGAAACTGGTGTGCTAAAAAAATGCTACGTAACGGCGCGTCAAGCTCTCTGGTTGGCCAAGGAGTTGGGTTTCCAAAGGTTGATTGTTGAAGGGGATTCGAAATCTATTATCAATGCCATCAACAATGAGAATATGGTCCGATCTGAGTTCAGACATATCTTGCAAGACATTAAATCTCTTATTCCATCTTTCTGTTTTGTTTTGTTTTGCCATGTTAGAAGACAAGGAAATTGTATGGCTCATTGTTTAGCTAGAAGAGCTATTTCTAGCTCTCTGGATGTTTGGATGGAGTCTGTTCCTCCAGATATACTTGATGTTTACAATGCTGATCTTCCTTTGATTGAATAATAATCTCCCTTGAAAGGGGTTTCTCAAAAAAAAAAAAGCTACTTTAATACACTATTTCATAATTCACCATATATCTCATTTATTATTTTAAAACATCACTCATAAAAATAACCTAAAATAACCCTACCATTAAAAAAAAAAAAACCTCACCACATGAAACCAACAAAACCAAGCTATCCATTATAAATTTTCCAATCAAAACCCAAATAATACCAACCCATTGCGAAAACCCCAAACCACAAACCCACCACAAAAATATTCGAAAATATACAAATTCCCAACAAACCCACCAACGATTTAATCCCAAAATTATCACCATTCCACCATTAAATTCCACAAAATTGTCCTAAATCAAACCAAATCCACCAAGTTTTTCGCTATGCAAACCCACCACCACAAACCCATCACAAACCTCAAACCCACCACCAAAACTAAACTGAGACCAAAATCAACCATACCATTGCAACCTAATCATAGCCACAACCCACAAAGATTGGCGAGAGAGAGAGAGAGAGTTTAATTTATAAAAGAAAATGAGTAAGAGATGTTATAGTGACGAATACTAAAAGCATATCACTCTAGCATATTTGTAAATTTGTTTAATGAAACTTGTTTTTTGTTATTAGGTATGCCAAAAAAGAATTTTGAGTGTTTACACACCCAATGCTAAAAGCATTCATATCCGGAGTTGTAAAACTCCAGATATGCTAAATTTTAGCATTAAACCACTAAATAAATGCATTACCCAAGAGATTAGTTGTAAAGAAATTCACAACTTAGCTACAGAACC
This sequence comes from Quercus suber, assembly GCF_002906115.3. Classification (NCBI taxonomy): domain Eukaryota; kingdom Viridiplantae; phylum Streptophyta; class Magnoliopsida; order Fagales; family Fagaceae; genus Quercus; species Quercus suber. The sequence goes on along the minus strand of NW_027069468.1, from coordinate 1,817,298 downwards.
ATCCTAAATTTAGAAAACATTGTAGCAATGTTCCAAACTTAAAATAATATTATTCCCTATCCTCCTAAAATGTTCCAAACCTAGCACTCTAGCACACTGTCCCTTTACCCATTTTCTCATCATTCTATCGCTCTATATATAGACACCTCATTTTGTACCCATTAATAAATTTTGGTCCCTGACTCCAATGATGAGCTTGAAATATGTCAATCAAGGGTAATTAAAGAGTTCACAATAGTTTGGAAGTAATCACAACTCAAAAGTGCTCAAATTGCTTTGAAAACAATGCCGAAAAATGACATTTGCTTATTGTTTTGACCATAACTTTTGATCCACAAAGAATTTTTAAGTGAAATTTATTTCATTAGAAAGTAAACATCCTGGGCTTCAATTTGAACATAAATCTGCCTAATTTAGATTTATATTGAGTGAGTTATGACTGTTTGAAATCAGGCTATTAGAGTAGTCAAATTTAGGGTATCTGTATGCATGAATCAAGTGTGCATGCGCACACTCGAAAGATGCGTATGCACACTCGTTTTTTGGGTAGTGAAACTTCATTTTGAAGGGCTCAAAATATCATTCTTTGATGTGGGCCAACCCCTAGACCCTTGGGAACATCCAAAGACCTCTAAAAAGTCTTGAAAACCCTAATTTTAACTTATAAATACCCATCTTATATCTCCAATCAAACCCTAACTAGAGTGAGTTTATTTTTTGCCTCCATCTTCTCTAAAACCCTAGTTAATCTTTTCTAAACTCACACACAGACCTGAGTATTTTTTTTAATGATCGAAAAACCTTTCTTTAGTTAGTTATAAGCCAGAAACTGGTTCTTAAATTAGTTTTACAAAACCTTTTGTTCTTGACTTGTGATTATTAACAATTATTGTGTTCTTCAATTATCTTTGTCCTCTCAATCTAATCTTTGTGTTGTAGGTACTGAGGGGTTGATTAAACAAACTCTAAACTTATAGTCTCATAATCTTAAGCAAGGTGAGTGTTCTTTCCATGAACTCCTTCTTTGTTTAATAGGATTCACATGAGTTTATTAATATAGTCTTTTCTAATTGTTATATTTGATTTATTTTTTGTTTTTAATTCTTTTTATATGTGTTAATTTGATTTTAGGTTGTTTATAATCTTTTTTGGTTGTTCTTGTTTTATTATTTTGGTTTTATGTAAAGTTTAACATAATAATTTATTTTATGTTAGTTTAGTATTCTTACTTGATTTTGTTTCATGTTTATTTGTTTATATTGATAATTTTTTTATTTGCATTATGTTAGTTTAGCATTTAGGGTTTCTAACATGCTTATTTGATCTCACATGTTATATCATTGTTTGTTATAACGTGCAAATTGTAATTTTTCTAGATCTATGCTAGAGGATGCATACGCATCATTGAGTATGCGTGTGCATGGTTTTGAGTATGCGTGTGCATGGTTTCGACCATGCATACGCATCGTTGAGTATGTGTACGCACCTCGAACCCAGATTTGACAAAAATCTTTTTTTTTTTTAATCATTTTTCACATGTTATTTGATTCTGTTTGACTCTATATTAGGTTAATTAATTGTGTTTGATTATTTTCCATGTTTATTTTGGTATTTTTGCCATGTTTAGTTTATTTTATTTTCCTTGTGTTTTATTTAATTGTTATCTTTTCATTTTTAAAATAATTTTTGATTTGTGTCTTATTTGTTTCCTTTTATTTTGTTATATGATATTTAACACGTTGTGTGTGTTATTTTAATTAAGTGCATGATGTATGTTTAGGGTTAAATATTAGGGCTCTTTTAATAGTTTCTTATTCAAATATGGCCTAACAACACAAAATGGATGCCGGCCGGCAAGCCAACCAGTCTTAGATGCCTAACACCTTCCCAAGCCATACCCAAACTCTAGACCCACAATCTGGTATGCAGACCTATGTATTTAAGTGAGTGGCCCAAAACGCCCAAAATGGTTCCTAGACCTAATTTAGGTGGCAATTCCATTTTTCATCCTCAGTCCGGTCCATGCCAAGGCTGGGGCATACTTCCTTGCGCCCACACTATCCCTCTCTCTTTAGACCGAAGATTCAAGGGTTTTTGAGTGTGGGTTAAGTTTTTGTTTGAGTCATCTCAAATCGAAGCTCCGTTGATGTTAGGAGTTTTGTTTAGGTCCTCTTGGTGATGCGACTATCTCTCACCATTTGGGTCATGATCAGTCGTTTGGGTCAGCGGGGTTAAGTATCTCAGCTTCATCACGGTGGATTGTCGCTTTTGTGACAAGATTGGATGCTTCGGGTGGTCATAAATCGTTTGATTTAGAAAGTTTGCTCACAGATTCAACTTGAATTACCAGTAATGTGTCGCTACCCATATCTTTCTATTGATTGATACTATATTTGGGATTGTGGGTCCATTAGACTAATTGTAAGAATGTTGGTTTTCATGAAGGGGGTGTGTAGTATTGGGGTTAATTTTGTTTCTATTTGTATGGGATAGGTAGAATTAATTAATGTTTAGTAAGAATTTTTGTTTTATTGAAATTCATTGTAATTGCATAGATTTGTTTAGGATGCGTCCGAATGTTTAGTTTTAAACCCTTACCAAATTCCTTTAATTGAACTAAAACCCGTAGCCAAGACGAAATTGAATCCTACTAAATCAGCTTGCAAAATAATCATGACCTAATTGGCCAAGAATATGTGGGACCTACTTCTGTAATGATTAACACGCTAAGTTTCTGTTTATCTTTAAATTTACCTATTGAGAGAGAGACCCTTTTGTCTTGAACCTTGATTTTCACACTTTGTCTTGTTCTAGTTCTTAGTAGCCTACCAGAACATTAACATTGCTTTCACACACTCCTTCCCATTGTCAATCTTTAAAGTTTTCAGGCTATAATTTGAATACCAAATCAGAGGAATGACACACTACAGTACCATTTTTTTACCCCATGAGTTTGGCTTAAAACATTGGAAAGCTCAATGCAACTTAGCAAATGGGAAGTCAATTATAGCTCGTGATGTTGACACAGCTCGTTTCAAGAATACTATCTTAAACATGGCCTCTTGTTTTTTACCGGGGATTCTTGAATCTAGTTTTGTTAAAACTCCATGCACCATTGTTAAAAATCCATTCTCTATGTATTTCTTCCAAGTTCCAACTGTATTGTGATCTCTTTGCTCTTGGTTGTCTTATTTACATTTAAGAATTTAATTGTGGGAGAAATTTTAAATGCTTGCTTAAGTTGTTGTCTTATTTTATCATCTTATATTCTTGGCGATTTGGGTGCTTTGTAGGAGTGTCTTTAAGTAGGTTGTGTTATTATTTACATTACCTATTTAAAATGGATGGATTCATAAGATGACATATAACTATATGCTAATATCTTACGAGGGATTCCAATTTCAAAGTACCATTTTTAAGTGGGTCTTAAAATACTTCAATGCCCATCCAAGATTCTTTGTTGGAAGTTGAAATTGTTACCCTTAAGACAACGAAATGGGGTGGCAACTTAAGTGTAGATGAAGACAACCTTCTTGTCTCTACATAGCTTAATATTTTCATGGATGCCGTGCATGGTAATGAGCAAAAGCAAGAGACATTTTGTGAGAAAGTTTGGCAATACTTTTGCGAAACAATACCTTTGGAACCACACATTCTTCTTCCTCTCTATCAAGTCGACGGGGAACAATTAACAGGGAGACAAGTAAATTTGCTAGGTTCATTGCTAAAGTTGAAGCTCGAAATCAAAGTGGTACGATTGACCAAACGAATGTATAAATTAATGCAATGGTGTCACAATATTAATTTACCAATAGTTTGAAGATACTAATTATGTTCTATTTTTCCAAAAAAAAAAAAAATAGTTGGATGAAGTGAAGGCTCTATATAAAGCATCATCCAAAATGCAATTTTCCTATTTGAACATTGTTGGCTTGTGTTGAAGAACCAACCAAAGTAGAGTATGCCTAAGGAAAGATTAAAAGGGTTACCTCAAACTTTGAGTTCAATAGATCAAGTTGGTAGTAATGATGATGACACAATGGTGCTCGAAAGACCTGTGAGAGACTTGTGAGAGACCGGGAAAATTGGGTGCTCTCAAAAAAAGAGATTTGGGGTGCTTTTAAGGCACCTCTCTTTCTAGGTAAGTGGTGTGAAGTCGCCACTTATTTTTTATACAAAAAAAAAAAGAAAAAATAAATACAAAATACATTATCAAAATAATTCATTGTCATTGATTGAATAAAGAAAAGTACAACTTTGGTAAATTAACCTTACAAGGCTTTGGGTCCTAGTTACAATCTATGTAAAAGAATACAAAACTTGGTCCTAGTTACAATCTACCAAAATTAAAAGACAAACACTAATATACCTATGAAACTAATTAGCAAAAATCCAAGTTAACAAATTATGAAGCAAATCCAAAACATAAGTTAAATCCATATAATTCCCCAAAATCCAGACTCATGCCGGTAAAGAGAAAGCACTATCTTGATTTCCTTTTACGACCATATTCAGGTCACACTGTTATATTACTACCCCAACCTATAAGAGGCATTGTCAGATTAACTATTGAAATTGATATTAAGGTTGCCAACATAGAATGACCAAAAATTAAACAAGACAGACAAAAAGCATATGAATTGCAAGAGAAATTTGAACGCTTACTCACTGAGACTGGAGTTAATAATCCGTCCAAAAAAATGGAAACGAAACTAGGAAAAGTAACGAAATAGCCTAATTGCAAATCGACACATGCATATGAGCACTATACGATGGCACATTGCCTATCCTTTTAGAAAAAGCAAACAGCCCAGAGAAATTTCGCACATTTTCTTACTAGCCAAACAGGGAAATAGAGAACCCAAATATGCCTTTAACCTACAAATGCGTGCAAGCAGAACATAATAATCAACCAAAAAAATAAACACTAAAATCAACATAATCCAACAGAAATTTTAATATAAAAAAAAAAATAATTCTCAAAAGTTAAATCATACCCAGGTAAACCTTAATGCGATCCTTGGCCCCAATTCCAGAATTTGAAGCAAACCCACATGAACAAACACAAAGGAAACAGTATAAAAATGTGAAATTGCCTCCAAAAACAATAACACAAAAATAAAAAAAAATTAATATTACAAAATAAATTAATACTCAACCTAAATCATTACCAAGTAAATCTTAATGCAAACTTTGGCCTCAATTCTAGAATTTGAAGCAAACCCACATGAACAAACAGAGGAAATAGTATTAAAAATGTGAAATTGCTTCCGAAAACAAAAACACAAATTTTATAATTAAAAAAAAAAAAAAAAAATCACTGAAGTGAAGGCCCAGTGAAGTTCACTCACCCAAGTTGAAGAACCCAACTCGCCTTCATTTCTTGGGCTCGGTGATGACATGCATATTTTCAAAAACCCGAACCCTAACGGAGGCTTTTTTGACACAGTGAGAGAGAGAGAGAGAGAGAGTGTATGTAAGAGACTCGGTGAGAGAGAGAGATTGTAAGAGAGGAAGGAAAACAAAGCTTACCTGAATTTCTGGTAGATACCAATTATTCTAATCCCAATGTTGATGCTCGAAATTTGTCCTTCAAATATGATAAAAATAATCCAACTAATTAGAAAAAAATAAAATAAAATAATGACTGATGAGCTCCAAATCAAACTAGTATTAATTAAACAGGAGAATTGACATTTACATCTAACATAAAATTGGATTAACTAAGTTGAAAAACGAAGTTTTAGCTCCTTGGAAGCAAATTGGTGGAGAAGTATGATTGTTGTTTGTTTCACAGTCTTTGTCTTAATGCTTCTTCTTCAACAAAAGAAATTGAACATATGAAACTAAGTTAAAACCAAAAAAAAAAAGAAAAAAGAAAAAAGAAAAAAATAAAATAAAAAGAGAAGAAGAGATTTAGACATCACATATAGCACTGACTTTGATAAGACAATTTTAATTATAAAAAAATACAAACCAACCTCAAGAATATCTCATCATCTCCCAATCAAAATAAAACTAGCTTAATGTGCATGGTAGTGGATGACAAAAATCATTCCATAATGACATAAGACTTGGTATGCCATATTAAACTTTACCTTGAAACTACCCAACTACACATCTAAGTTCATTTTTGCACTAACAAACATTTCCAAGATGCACGATACTAAGTATGCAATCCTTTCCTTACATAGCATGATCTAATTTACACTATAAACAACTTGAAATAATTTTAAAAAACAGCATGTGTTACCTCTAGGCAGATTATCGAATATTTCTTTATATACAATATTTATTGTATGAAGTGATCACCATAATCATTTTTTACAATATGTACCCTAAGGCCATTTTTTACTTGTAATTGGGAGACATTCTGTATTGTCTCCTTTAAAGTTTTAGGCTAATACAATGGTCCTTCAAAACGGTAAGGAATTGGGCGAACACAATTGAAGGATGATACTTTCATGTACCAATCTAATTACGATTCTAGTATCTTAACAAGATTGAGAGTACTAACAGAAGAAGATACACCAATACTACATGCTTTACTGAAGGGATATCCAAGTCAGAAGAATTTAAGAAATAGGGCAGTTCACCTAATGTCCTAGATAATGTTTCCTAACAATTACCTCTAAGATATCCAGTTGGAAAACGTGCAACATTACCTCTAAGATAACGATCACCCTACAACGATCAAGAAGTCACAACATAGGATGATTGTCATCAAGGTTAAAGGACTGGATATTACTTTTAACTTTTCCAAGACACCAAGCGATAAACCTGCAATATTTTCTCAATCTCACACCAAAGACAAAAAGGAAAAGAATTGCAATACTTAGTTGACAAAAGTTCTTATAAAAAAAAAAAACAATTTTGCAACATCAGTAGATAAGCTCACTATTACACAAAAGTGTATTAATCCTGATATACTATTGATAGTGCTGAAGGTGTTAATGACATTTACATATTGCAATTGCTAGAAACAAACCAAAGGAATGAAAGAATTACATTACCTTCTTTTGAAGCGCTCAGAAGATTCAGTTCAACAATAACATCAGCTACATCAGAGCATTCGACGTCCTCAACTACAGTGATCAACACAGTTAACATTGTTTCGAGTACATGTACAAAGAAACAAAATCAATATCTAACAATTTCGACAATAAAAGAGAAGGAAGATTATGGACTATATCTCTTACACATACCTGAAAGATGATAAAAGCAAAAACCCCATGTCAATAAATAAGATGTACTAGCAAACTCAAATTGTTTTACCAAACTCCACAACAAGGCACAAAAAAAACTTCCTGGGATATCGGAGAACTTTTTATCACAACAATGCAGGACAAACCAAAACATTGTAACAGGAGATTAAAGAACAGGAAAATATGAACATCACCCTGTGCACAAGAATTACACACAGGCGGTCAAATCAAGGGAAATTACAATCATCAAGAAACTTGAACATATTAGAACATGAACAGAATGATAAAGCAGTCATCCATTCACATAAGGAATCCAATAAAAGCATCTTAAAACCCATCGTGGACCATTCTAACCCTTCAAATGCTCTATTGTTCCTCTCCCTCCGTATGGCCTACAATAAACCTAAAGTACAACTCTGCAAATTAGCTAAACTAGTTCTGTCATCTGCCCTCCCCAGGGATGGCACAGAATTGTCACGCAACTCCCGACGCAAAATTCCCCCAAGAGATAAGTGTTTAAGAAAGAACAAAAGGCTACAACTAACAATGTATGTCATAATGTTAACAAAGGTCCAATACAATAATTCTAAAATGTAACCACCAAAATTAAAAGGTTGATTAGTTAACTGTTGTTAAGGCAGTGCCATTGTATAAGCTGTAAATGCATACTGGAGGGAAATTTCAACCCTCCACCGTTAAAATGAGCACATCATGGTAACAAATTCTATCTTGCACAAGAATAAAACATACTATGGTTTCTGCCATTTAATGGAAAATCAACAATTTATGAGTGCTTACATCCACATTTGTACCTTACAAAAAAGTGTTTACTGCACATATCACGTAAATTAAACAGTCAACTAAAATTGACAAAACATATAAATGACCTGAGTAATGCGACTGTTTTCTCCTTAGTCCTATTTAAAAGACCATAAAGAAGCAAGCATGGAGAATCAAAAGGAATTTGTTTCCACTGACATGTAATCAAAGTAAAATGCACTCACACTGATGGCATTCAATAGTTCGGTGTGCTGGTGTAGACGTGGTGATTAGAGACCACGAGGGGAGAGTTGCAGCAGCTATGAGCAAACTGAGTTTCCAATCTCTGGGACCTTTCAAGATCGAAGCAAAGGCCACGGAGGAAGCAGTTCTCTTTGCTTGGGAGATGTATATGAGATGTGTTTTTTGAATGTGATTCTAAGATAATTTCAGATAATCTCATGGGGTTGTGTACCCCTCCCATTGTTGTAGCTAACATCCTATCTGGAATTGGCCAAAGGCTTGATGATTTTAGGACTGCTTAAGTTGGCCACGTGAAGAGGCAAGGCAATAAACCCCAGCACATCTTGGCACAACATGGAAAACATTAATTAGCAGGTAAAACCATTTTTAATGAGAGTGTTTGAAAAGTTATGTCTGACAAGGTATGCTATTTTCCAGTCTAACACCACCAGCGCACTAAAAAAAGGGACACCAGTCAATTGGCTCACCAATTTGTTGCTCCAATTCAGACAGGTTGGAAATTTAATCCTATCAATTAATCTACATTAAATTGATCACCCCTGCTACAATGTGAAGGAATGCAACACAAATTTGATTAATAATATCTCTTCAAACACATATACGGCAGGCAAGAAGAGCAAGCAGCAAGCGACTCCACTTCAGCTAAATACATCAATTACAGCTGGGTTTAGTTCTNAATGGATGCGATGTATTGTCTAACTTGCTACCCTTTTCGTAAGAAACGAATGGGTCGTCCCAAATCAGATGCATTCATCTCAATAGGTTTTAATAATCGGAAAAAGGTGAATGATGGAATGAATTGTCCTTTAATTCATCATGTAGGGAAAGATCCAAACTCCCCACATAAAATTGCTGTGAAATGTTACGAGGATTTAAAGAATTATTCACGACATATTGACAAGCTAATTGAGAAACATACGTCAAAAGAATCATAGAATAATCGGTTGCGGCTCAAAACCTCAATAGAGTGTGCTCGATGGCTAGCATTCCAAGCTTATGCTTTTAAAGGTCATGATGAAAGTCTTGATTCAAAAAATAGAGGTAATTTTATTGAATTGATAAAATTCATATCAACTTTCAATGACAAAGTAGCTAGTGTTGTCTTGGAAAATGCTCCACGAAATGCCAAATATACATCACCCACAATTCAAAAGGAGATTTTGCATATTCTTGCTAGTGATGTGCGAAACTATTCGTGAAGAAATGGGGATGCAAAAATTTTGCATTCTTTTGATGAAGCCCGGGATGAGTCGAAGAGAGAGCAAAGGCCATTATTTTGAAGTTTGTTGAAAAAATGGTTTCATTAAAGAGTGTTTCTTTCATGTTGTGCATGTTAGAGATACTACTGTTGTTGACTTTTATTTGTGCTGTCCTTTCTCTTTACAACCTTCACATTGAGAATATTCGTGTCAAGGGTGAGATGGAGCTAGTAATATGCATGGTGAATGGAATGGATTATAAGCTCTATTCTTAAAGAATGTCCATATGCTTATGATGTACATTGCATGGCTCATAGGTTGCAATTGGCTTTAATTACAGCATCTAGCGAAGTAAAAAGTTGTTCATCAATTCTTTGATCATTTGACTAATATTACAATATTGTCATTGGCTCTATTAAGCATAATGATGAATTGCAATAATGCTCAAGGGGAACAAATTGAGAATGTGATTGCTTCTAATGAATTGAGACTGGAAGAGGAGCAAACCAAATTGGTACTTTGCAACGGGCTAGAGATACATGTTGGGGATCTCATTTTCAATCTATTTATAGTTTGATAAAATGTTTGATTACAACTTGCAAAGTTATCAATACTATTTTGAGGAAGGTGCTAATTATAAACAACGTGGTGATGCCAAGAGAGCTTATCAGGTATTAACATCATTTGAATTTGTTTTAATTTTGCATATGATGAAAAAGATTGTGGGAATTACTAATATTCTTTGCTAAGTTTTGCAACAACATTCTCAGGATCTTTTAAATGCCATGCATTTAGTTTCAACTACAAAATCACTTATTCAAAAGTTGAGAGATGATCGATGGGAGCCTTTACTTGCTAGTGTTACATCATTTTGTGGACCACATGAAATTGGTATTCCTAATTTAAATGTTCATACACTAAAGCTCGAGGTAGAAACCGTCATTAAGATGAAGCTTTGCAACAATAGAACATCATTTAAGAATTGACATATTTACAGTTGCAGTAGATTTTCAATTGCAAGAATTGAACAGAAGATTTTGTGAGCTAACAGCAGATCTTTTCACTCTTAGTTCAACATTAAATCCTAAGGATGCTTTTCGATCATTCAAAATTTGTGATATTTGCAATTTGGCTGAAAATTATTATTCTCAAGATTCACTGAGCAGGAAATTTGTTCTTTTGAAGTGTCAATTGCAACATTATGAGCTTAATGTGACAAAGCATCCAGATTTTCAGAATATGGTACAATATCTGAGCATGTAGGGGATTACAAATTTCAGGGAAGTCTAATTCTATCATTAATTGATAGACTGATTAGTCTTGTGTTGATTCTTCCAGTTTCTAAAGCAACTATAGAACGAGCTTTTTCAACTATAAAAACTATTAAAACAAGACTTCACAATAGAATAGGGGATGAACTTTTGCAGATAATATGATAATTTATATAGAAAAGGAAATTTCTGGGAATTTCACCATAAAAATGATTATGGATGAATTTTATTCCATGAAAAATCGTTGTCAGGCATGATTTTGATGTGAAATTTTTTTTTTTTTTTTTTTGTGGATATTTTTGTATATGGCTATAGTGAACTAGACAGTTTTTGTATGTTCATTAATATTTAAGATATATCAAAATTGAAATTTCATATTCAATAGACTTATGATTTATGTTTTTTATATCAATACTTCAATGCCCCCCCCCCCCCCATGTAAAAATTCCTAGCTACGCCGCTGGGCTTGCTCTCCATAGAAAATTTTTAATTTTGCTAGGCAGTGATAATTTCCATATGCATTTCTAGAGGGTTTTTGTGTGAGCAGGTTGTACACGATTCACATGGCAGAGATTGTAACTCTCAGTTAGACATTAAATGAATAAACCAAATTTATTTTTTGAGCATTTCTTTGTCTCTTAATAATTCTTTGAAAAATTTAATGGTTTCTAGCACAAATAGAGATATATATATATATATATATGTAGAAAAAAACGGTATATTTATTTTCAAGTAGAAGCATATGTATAATTTAATATAAAGTAACTTATAAACTGAACTTTTCCTAATTGAACTGTTATGATGTCAGCAATGAGTTGCATATGAGCATTGACCTTAATTTTAACCAAAATGGCATCTCCGTTCTTTAAAAGGCTAGCACCTTGAATCAAACCCCTGGCAGGAAATCAAAGATTTTGGGGTGAGAGAGACAACTATCTATGTTATCTAGCTCACTCTTGCATCCTCTAATAAAAACAAAATGCTTCCATTTTTCTTTTGAGCCATTATTCTCCAATTTTACACACACAAAACCTGCACAATATAACCTCATAACAACGAAACAACTGAAATTTCCTTAAAAAAGAAGCAAGGTAAGCGTCAAAGCAATCATGAACCTCTATGTCATAAAATTGTGGAGTTGTGTTTGGTTCTCATGGGCATGGTGGATTTGCTAAAGATACAAGTGGTGGCATATTTGGTTCCATTTCCAGATTATTTATTTTATTTATCCCTAAGCTCCCAACCCCTCCTCCTCCCATTAAACCTAAACATATCAATTATGGAGCCCTGAGAAAAAACTTTGCACCTGCAGGTGAAAATCAATGTCGTCAAGGAGCTAACAAATATGAACGTGGTTGCAAAATAATAACTTCCTTAAGGGAAGTCACTCTTGATGAACTACTAGGCTCTTGCTTTTAGCTAGGTAGTCTGTTATGATCCTTGTATCCCACATGGATTAAGTGTAAGTTTTAATCATGTGTTTATAAGCTCTTAGAGACCTTCCCTTTATAGGCCGGTTTTCAAGGGTGAGTTATACCCATGAACTTGTAACATTTGGTATCAAAGCCAACCACCACCCCGAGTAATCGGGTGTAGCTCATTGAGTATGGGATCAAATTAGTTGTGGTTTTGTAGTCGGATCTCGAAGGGTGTAAAGTTGTGATTTACAACTATGTGTTTTGTTGGCTTTTATTCCGTGCCAAATTTGATTGTAATTACTATCAATTGTTTATACCCTATATTTGTTGTGGGAATTATTGTAAGGGGTGTGTGATAGAGAGTGTGTGAAGACTCAAGCAATTTGGAAGCTGATGGAATCTCGCGGGTATCTCGCGACTAAGCTTCCCGCGAAGTGAAGCATGTGCCCTGCACATGCTGGAATGCGAAGAGTCATGACAGATGGAGACAGCTGTCTCTCGCAAGTATCTCGCGAGTAAGGCCTTCCCACGAGACACCCGCGAGACATGCTATTCTGCCAGCCTGTACTGACTGACTCACACATTTTGCACCTATCCTATATAAACCCCCATTACCCACAAATGTTGAGGAATGCTTCAGAGAGAAAACCCTAGCCAAACACATTTGTAATTAGAGATTGTCATCCTCACCTTTCTCTATACACTTGCTTGTGGTATCTCCTCAACCCTTCCTTCTCCATTTCCACACCATTGAGAGGTTGATAGCCCAAACACTTACCACACCTTTTGAGAGTGTTGTGTGACGTTTTGGTGCTGCTAGGAAGCATTGGAAGAAGCCTGGAATGGCAGATGCAACATGGAGCTTGTTGCGAGATCCGGAGAACTAAGACAAGACACGGTTCCGAGAAGCCTTGTTGGAGTAGGAGCTTGGAGGGCTTAGGTACATCGGGTAGATTAGGCTTGAGGGTCTCTTGCTTACTCATGTATCCCAACTGATTGTCTAGTGGATCGATTTCCGCTTGGAGGGCGGCGGAGAGGTTTTTCGCCGAGTTCTTCGGTTTCCTCTTCGAAAACACGTCTTGGTGTTTTCTGTGTTTGCATCTCTCTTCCCTACTCTTTTATATTCCATTACACTGCTGTGTTGTTTAGTTTATGGATTAGAGTAGCTATATTGTTCATCCGCTCGCTTTTACACTATTCCGCACTTTATATTAAAGTTGTGTAAAATCTATCGAGCCGTAATTTTAATCGGGGGTCTAAACAGCTCTTGTGTTTTCAACACGTTTTCGAGCTTTCAGTTTAATTATTTGTTGTTGATTATTTAATTTGAAGTTGGACTACGTGATATATATATATATTATATATGTATGTATGTATATGTATATGTATATAAAGTTTGTGAAATCTGAAATTTTAATTAAATTATTTTGCTAGAGGTGAGTATGTGATACTTTGATGGTTTGGGTGCTATGAACTTGTTTTTAAAACAAATGGGTAATGAAGTGTTAACCATGAAAGTTTAAGTGCCTTGTAGTGTCTCTTCTTTCTCTTAGCCTTTTGGTTTCTTGCAATGAGATATTTGGCTATCAAGGTGCCCTACAAAACTTTTGCCTTCTCCCAACATGATTCCAAGGTAATTTTCTTTGATTATTTGTCTCTATGATTTATGAGTTTTGGTTTCTTGATTTGTTGTTGTGGTATTTGTTTATATGAGATAAAGGGTTACATTCCATGTTTTTAATATTCTTTAACATGTAGTTTTAATGTGAATAAAGTCTCAAAATATTTGGGCTAGTTTTAAAATTATAGCAATTTTCTTTTGGGAACCTAAATCTGTCAAGGGGAAATTTGAGTCCGCTGCAATATTTTTAATAAATTATAGAAAAATTATTTTGTGCTGAATTTTTGGTACATACTACGCCTATAAGCTTATCCCTATTTAATTTCAAGTTAATTAGATACCTTTTAACAGACCAAATGATTTTTACAAAAGGGCTAACTTATTATGTAGTGTATCTGAAAGATGTTTCTTATAACATAGTTAATGTTTTTACTTTATAATTTTAATGTAGTATTGGTTTTACATTTGTGAAGATTTCTTATTGGTGGCTTTTAGGGCATTTTCTTGTGGCACCACTTGAAGACATTTGAGGACATCTTCTTTTAGCCCTTAGTATTTTACGTTATTGTATGTTATAAAACATCTTGTATTATTGTATGTGTTGGAAACAATTTGTATGGATGGATTGAATAGAATACTTGTTTTATTTTTACATTTGGAATGTAAGGATCATTTTCTTATAAACATGTAGTTGATATAAATGTGTTATTCAAGTGTGAGGAGTTAATAATGTAATGACAGGTTACATGCATGAAAAAAAATGAAAACAAATAATTAGCTTTAGTGACGAATTTTTTCATCACATTTAGCTACATTTAGTGACAAAATTTTTTGTCGCTAAATGTAACTAAATTGATAAAAAACACTTTCAGGGATGAAAATTTTTGTCATTAAATATAGCTAAATTTTTCAGATAATAGTTTTAGAGATGAAAATATTCGTCGCTATAAGTACTCGAATATTCTTAAAAATAGTTTTAGTGATGAAACTATTTCGTCCCTAAAAATGATCTAATAAAATAAGGTACATGTAGCGACGAAATAGTTTCATCGCTGAATAGTATTTTTAACGAGGAAAACATTTAGCGACGAAATAAAAGTGTTTTTATTTTAAAACAACTCGGATCTTTAGCGACGAAATTTGTTGAAAGTTTTCATTGCTAATACTTTTAGCGACAAGGCTATAGCGACAAAACGAATTTCATCACTAAAAAGAAGAATTCGTCACTAAAGGTACTGGGTGACAAAATATTGGACTTTTAGCGACGAAAATTTTCATCGCTAAATTTCAACAACGAATTACTCAATTGAATTTGATTTTTATCTTTTAACCTGTAGAAACAAATTGACTTACATGTCAACCTTATTTTTTAAAAACTCTAAATAGTAGTTTATAAGGGGGGAAAATGTCAACTTTGTACCAATTCATGTGTACTACTTGCGTTCTAATGGTAGTCTTTCAATGGTAGCACCTTTTTATAGATAAAAGCTCGCATATAATATAAGAAATTATTTTTCTGTACCATATGTTCCCAGTTCAACATGAATATATAATAAGAGAATTCCCACAACAAACAAGGGAACCCAAAACATCTAGAATTTGAATAATGAAAAGAAAAATTAAATCTCAATAATAATCATTACTTCAGTTCCTTCTGCATTCACAATGGCACAAATTTTTTTGAAGCTAAGACCTCAAAATATGATAAAAAAGAGAGTAAAAAAAGAAAATAACTAAAGCTAAGAAACATTTTATACTATGTGCTTATGACAAAATTCAATGTGCTACCATGCCACACCGTTCGGTAATAGAAACAATTTCCTACATTCATGTCTTGATAGCCTCATGCAGGAAACCTTATATAAGCGATCCATACAGTTGGACCCTATTGATGTGGTGTAAGCACAGAGACAAAATTTGGATTTTCGCACAGGGATGAACATATCAAACTTCCTCTATGATGTTGACAATATTTCCATCCATGACTACGCCAAAAACTTATGTTTACATTACAAAATGAATATAAGATAAAACAAAGAGTATAGAATTTCTAGAAAATCTGAAAAAATGTGTCATAAATAACGTTAATAACATTACACTAAAGCAAAAACAAATGAGCAGTTGAAACCAAAACTATGGTTGCACTGGTACTAATAGTTAAGGTTCTTAGTAGAAAAACAAAACAAAAAACCAAAATGTATTGTTTCATTATAATTAACAACATAGGTCCTTAAACCTTTATATTCTAAGATACTTGGACTCAATATATATCTCAATTCCACCAAGCAAAGCTCATCTTGTGATTCTCTTTAGCCACATGTACCTAAAGTAGAAAAAATATATAAGAAGGCATAAGTAAATTTGAAACATGACATATATGTTATTACAATCAAAGTTTGTTTGTTTGTTTTTTTGGGTCAAATAAAAAAGGACTAAAGAAATGTAATGAAAAAACTCACTTTATGCTAAATCATCAATATTATTGTCATCAAGATCGTCTTTTTGTTGTTGCATGAGCTAAGGATATTTCAAGCCCACCTTTAATTCTCCCATTAAGACCTTGTTTCTTGGTACTTTTCTTTCGACCTTTGGTTTGTGATACATATGGATCTTTTATATTCAAAGGAACAATGAGAGAGCAATCTTCTACTTCAACAATGTCAGCTGATTCACCACTCTTGTGATACATATCCATTTTATCATTTTTCTTATTTTCAAGTAGTTGATTTTCCATTCCAAAAGCTTTCTTAAGGGTGTGGTCTAAGTCGGAGATTATCATTTTATATATATCTTTAGATTTTTCAGCAAGGTAAGACAATTGACCATGAAGACAAACATGGATGCTTCATAAGGCTCTTAACATATGATGCTCATCCTCACAGCTTGATCTATATTCTACGCTTTTGATTTTTTTATTTGCTTCTTTTGTCCACTGTTGTAGAAAGTAGTGGCTAGGAATCTCAAAAATATTTTTAACCTAGAAGATTAATAACATGTTCCTACAAATAATTCCCATAAACTCAAAAAGTTGGCAGTCACATTCACAAACTTTTGATTCCAAGTTCAGCTTCACAATAAATGCATCATCTGGATCAAAGAAACTTGTTACTCTGTACTTATAAAAAGTTCCATTTTTCTCAACTTTTTCCTTTGTAAAATGATTACTACTCACCAATTCTTTTTGGAACTTGCTAAATATGGTTCTCATGTATATAGAAGCAGCTTGATGCTTTATTTTTGAGCAAATTACCAAAAAATGTATTTTATGTCTTGAATCAAAATCTTCATTTCTTTCTTTCTTATAATGATTGTCCACTGCTTTTGCAAATTTGACCACAAAATCCTATAATGTAGTTCTCAAGTTAACAAAGGACTCAAAGAACGCATTGATGCTTTCACTTCTCTTGGAAGTGTTCATTCCTGCAAAGAAAGTATTTCTATTGTAAACCTGTATCCATGACTCTCGAATATTATATAATCCTTCAAGCCATTCATTATTCTCCAAGCCATAAGTCAATATTGGGCTCTTCCAAGCCTCCTCAAAGTTTTCCACACAAGGTGACTCACTTATGCATCTCTTCAACTCACGTTTAAATATTGACTTCTTATGATATATATGTGAAAGTTTCTCTAGAAATTTCTTCTTAATATGCCAAAGGCAAAGATGATGACGAGTTTTTGGGAATATCTTTGCAATAGCTGCACTCATGTTTAAATCTTGATCCGTAATAATAGATTTAGGTTCTTTCCCCTACATTTCTTGAAGCCAAGTTTCAATCAACCACACAAAAGTTTGTTCTGTCTCATCTTGCAACAATACACAACCAAATAAAATTGATTGACAATGATAGTTTAATCCCATAAAATGAGCAAATGTCATATCATACTTGTTTGTTTTGTAAGTAGTGTCAAATGTCATTACATCCCCAAAGTATTAATAAGCCATTCTTGATTGCATAAAAGAAATTGGAGTTTTGAGCTTGTTGTTTTTGGCAATAATTAAAGACAGTTGAGGCATCTCCAGCATCTAGATTTTTTCCCTTAACATCTCTCAAATGATTCTAGCAATCTCTACTTGTAAATGTCTAGTCACCTATATTGAACATCATGACAACTTTTCCTATTGGAAGACCTTCACCAAATTTTTCAACAAGACTCTCAGTAGCAGGAGACATTTTTTTGTGGCATCGGACGTATGACACACTTTTTGGACTAATTATACCATGATTATGGTTGTTGTCAAATCCCTTCACAACCCATTTTTGCAACTTCTTATTCTTCATGACCCTAAGCATTGTTACGCATCCAGTTCTAAGACATGAGCAACTTCTACAGACCATTTTTTCATCATCTTTGCTCTCTCCACTATCAAATGTATTTTTTATTTTGCATTGCCCTTCACTACAACATACTTAAATACAACTTGTTACATTATCACTTCTAGGTGCTTTTTTACTTGTACGAATACGGATTCCAAACCCTTCTTTTTTGCAAAATTCTTTGTAAAAAGTTTCAACTTCATCAAGGGAGTCAAATTGCATTCTGACATATGGCTTGGATTTTAACACACAATCACCAAAATCTTCAAGTGGTAACTCTTGTGTTAGGTTCTAAGGTCTTAGGATTTTATGTATTTAGAACTCTAATTTGTAATGTTGGCAAACCATGATCAAAACATTGTATTTAGTCTCGTTTAGGCTTGCTCAAAGTTGGTTTATTATTGTAAAGTTGGAATCGAGTGACTGCAGAAGTTCTTGGGACTTTTGGCCTGGCTCGATCGATCGAAGAATAGACTCGATCGATCGAAAATCGCACAGGTTGATTTTTCTGCAGAATTTCCAACTCAGCCCTACTTCATTAAACGTTTAGGGTTTTATGTTTTTTACCCTAGGTATATAAACTAAACCCTAGCCACGTTTTTGGAGGTTGTCCATATTGCTTTGTTGCTCATACATTGCTGTTTTGTGTGAATCTCTTGTGAGATCTTTGAGGAGCTTTTCTTTACACAAAACTTAGGGTTTTCAAGGTAGAGATGATTTCAACATCTTGAAGATCATTACCGTTGCAACCATTGGAACTTAAAAGAAAAGCAAGCGGGGAGCTTGTAGCTGATTGAGGAATTCAAGAAAGAAGTAGTCCGTGGATTCGGAGCCTGCGCGTGGTCGTGTCAGGAAGTTCTACTGGTGGGTAGCATTAGGAAGTCGAGCGGGGAGCTTGTAGTCCTTTTGTACGAACTTCAATTCTTTCATAGTGAATTCAGGTTAGCCTTGAGGATCGGTGGGTCAAATCCTCCCCAGGTTTTTACCGTGTGGTTTCCTGGGTGATCATATCTTGTGTTATTTATTTTCCGCTGCNATTTCTAGAGGGTTTTTGTGTGAGCAGGTTGTACACGATTCACATGGCAGAGATTGTAACTCTCAGTTAGACATTAAATGAATAAACCAAATTTATTTTTGAGCATTTCTTTGTCTCTTAATAATTCTTTGAAAAATTTAATGGTTTCTAGCACAAATAGAGATATATATATATATGTAGAAAAAAACGGTATATTTATTTTCAAGTAGAAGCATATGTATAATTTAATATAAAGTAACTTATAAACTGAACTTTTCCTAATTGAACTGTTATGATGTCAGCAATGAGTTGCATATGAGCATTGACCTTAATTTTAACCAAAATGGCATCTCCGTTCTTTAAAAGGCTAGCACCTTGAATCAAACCCCTGGCAGGAAATCAAAGATTTTGGGGTGAACGAGACAACTATCTATGTTATCTAGCTCACTCTTGCATCCTCTAATAAAAACAAAATGCTTCCATTTTTCTTTTGAGCCATTATTCTCCAATTTTACACACACAAAACCTGCACAATATAACCTCATAACAACGAAACAACTGGAATTTCCTTAAAAAAGAAGCAAGGTAAGCGTTAAAGCAATCATGAACCTCTATGTCATAAAATTGTGGAGTTGTGTTTGGTTCTCATGGGCATGGTGGATTTGCTAAAGATACAAGTGGTGGCATATTTGGTTCCATTTCCAGATTATTTATTTTATTTATCCCTAAGCCCCCAACCCCTCCTCCTCCCATTAAACCTAAACATATCAATTATGGAGCCCTGAGAAAAAACTTTGCACCTGCAGGTGAAAATCAATGTCGTCAAGGAGCTAACAAATATGAACGTGGTTGCAAAATAATAACTTCCTTAAGGGAAGTCACTCTTGATGAACTACTAGGCTCTTGCTTTTAGCTAGGTAGTCTGTTATGATCCTTGTGTCCCACATGGATTAATTGTAAGTTTTAATCATGTATTTATAAGCTCTTAGAGACCTTCCCTTTATAGGCCGGTTTTCAAGGGTGAGTTCTACCCATGAACTTGTAACATTTGGTATCAAAGCCAACCACCACCCCAAGTAATCAGGTGTAGCTTATTGAGTATGGGATCAAATTAGTTGCGGTTTTGTGGTCAAATCTCGAAGGGAGCGACCTAGAGGCAAGATTAAAATAACTGATAGATGAGTGAAGCCACCAAAAGAGAAATGGCTACCATCAAGTCAGTGTCGTTAGAGTAAGTCATCGTGGATGTCGGCTGCAAAGCGTGGTAGTATGTTATGATCCTAGTGTCCCACATGAATTAAGTGTAAGCAAATAGCCAAGGATGAGATAGCCTCATCAACAAATCCTAAAACATAAGAACCTATCCTATCCAAAAACATAGGAATTTATTTGAATACAAATAAATAACAATACTAATCTATCTAGGAAGCATTATTCTATCACTTGTCTTGAAAGCTCAAATAGTGTGAAAACATTATAGCTTGCTTAGACCCCCAATTTTAAAAACAAGGTTTGATTGCTTTTACTCTAACTTATCTAAGTGCAAAGGAACAAGAGTAAATGATACGCAATAGGCGAAACTACTCTCTAGGCCATAACCACAAGCAAGCAACAACAAATATAAAACTTAAAGAGTAAGGGAAGAGAGATGCAGACATAAGATAAGACCAAGACGTGTTATCGAAGAGGAAACTGAAGAACTCGATGAAAAACCTCTCCGCGACCATTCAAGTCGAAATGATCCACTAGTGAATAAATTGGAATACAAAAATACTAAAAAGACCATCTAGGCCTAATCTACCTAAAGTACTTGAGCCTTCCAAGCTCCAGCTCCCAATGGTCTTCTCAGAGTCTTGTCTTCACTAGTTATCCGGATCCTGCAATACCGCCCAATTATATCGCCAAGCCTCACCAGCTTCTTTTGGCAAATACCCAATACTTCCCAAACTCCAAAACATTCCCTACACTCTGAATAGGAGTAGTAGGTTGTGTTTGGGTACAAATCTCTTCTCAAGGTATAACAATGGGAGAAGGAAGGAGAAGAGACTACAAGGATTTCTCTCTTTGAGGATGAGTAGCTCTCTCTAACAAAGTGGGCATTGTAGAAAACTCTCTAGGATTTTATTCTGAATTGTCTCCTTTCAATTTTGTGGGTAATGAAGGTATATATAGCATGGGTGAGGGGTAGGAAAGTCACACTTAAAATACTCTAGGCAAAGAGTTACGCGAGTCACTAGCGACTTGGCCAAATCGCGAAGTGACTCGCGAAATACAACCTGGCAAAAGACTGTTCAGCTTCCAACATATGCTTCTCACATCACCTTTCGCGAGTTGTCCACTCACAAGTCAGTTGTGAGCAAGTCGCGAACTTCACTGTCTTGAGCAATCTTCACCAACTTAATACTAAACCCAATACAAATAAATCCCACAAAATACAAGGAAATAAATTAATGTAATTACAACACTTTTTGTCATGGAATAAAGCCAACATAAATATTATGTGAAAATCTATAACATAACATATCTAAATTCAAATAATTTATTTAGTACCCAGGTCATAACATTCCCTCTCTCTTCAAGATGAATCTTATCCTCAAGATTCAAGGACATAGAAATTGAATCTTGCAAACATCAATTGGAGAATACTTGACCTTAGATTCCAAAGTGATGAAGGATGAGAATTTTGGTGTTAGGAATGTCCTACAATTCTTGAATTGCCTCTTGGAGCACCAAGGATAGAAAATTCTTGCATTCCTTAATATAAAATTTATCGGGAATTACAAAATCAATGTGCATACTCATTGGTGCAATCAAGGTTGTCTTTTCTTGAGTCATAGGAATTATCGTAGTCTCAATCTTTCTAACTTCAAAAAGCTCTTGTTAGGTTCTAAAGATTTTGGAATTTATGTATTTAGAACTCTAATATGTAATGTTGGCAAACCATGATCAAAACAAGTTGTTTAGTCTTGTTTAGGCTTGCTCAAAGTTGTGTCTTTTATGTAAAGCTGGAATCGAACTAATGCAAAAGTTACTATGCATTTCGGCCTGACTCAATCGATCGAAGCTTAGGCTCGATCAATCAAAAATTGGGTAGAATGCGTTTTTCTGCAGAATTTCCAACTCAGCCCAAGCCCATTAAGGATTAGGGTTTCAAATCTAATTCTCCTAGTATATAAAGAAAACCCGAGCCACGTTTTTAGAGTAGCTCTTGCTGCTCATATTGCTGTTTGTGTGAATCTCTTGTGAGATCTATGAAGAGCTTTCTTTCACACAAGCTTAGGATTATCAAGAGGAAATTTCTTCAAGAACTTGATAATCATTTAGTTGCTGCACTAAGGAGCTTAAAGATATACAAGTAGGGGTGCTTGTATTTGCTGGAGAATTCAAGAAAGAAGGAGTTCGTGGTCTCGGAGCTTACACGTGGTCGTGTCAGTAAGTTTCTACTGGTGGATAGCAATAAGATGTTAGTGGTCTAAGTCTTATTGTAAAACTTAGATTCTTTCTATAGTAGGTTCAAGTTTACCTTGAGGATAGCTAGATTAAATCCTCCCCGGGTTTTTTACCAGTTTGGTTTTCCTGCGTGATCATATCTTTATGTTATTTATATTTCCACTGCAATACTTGATATGATTGTTTGATTGTGATAACCTAGATCTAAAATTTGGACTAAGTAATCACTTGGCTAATTTACTAGATTAATCCGGTTGTGTTTTAAGGGGTCTAAAAACATACAAGTGGTATCAAAGCGGGTAGCTCTTGTGTTAGATCTTTTGATCTAAGAGTTGATCCTTGACCCCTGTTATCATGGATAATTTGAAGTGTCTTTCTGCTCATGTTTGTGATAATTTGAATAAAGAAGATGTTGTTGTTTTCGTTGATCTTATTGATGTCTATGAAACTCTTCGTAAGGAATTATTGAAATATATGAAAATTGCTAAGAAATTCAATAAAGAGTTAAAATTGGCTAATCTTGAAAAAGATGAATTGGTTGTTAGATTAGATGAATCTAATAAAAAGAATGAATTTTTGAGAAATCAAATTTTCTCTCAAGATGAGAAGATGAAAAGTTTGGAACAAGAGTTAGTTGAATCTAAAACTAAAATTGAAAATTTGACTAGTACCAAGCCTGCTGTTGATAACAGAAGTGTTTCTGTTTCTCTTCAGCGTAAAACTGAGAAAGTTTATATCCCTCCTTTCAAGATGAATAATAAAAAAAAAAAATGCTTATTTTGCTAGGTTAGACAAGGATAAAAGTTTTGATGTAGACGCTGAAATTTCTAAACCTAAGCCTAAACTTACTGTTAGAAAGCATAATAAATCTGTCTTTGTGCCTACTTGTCACCGTTGTGGTGTTTTTGGTCATATTAGACCAAAGTGTTCTTTATTGAGGCAAAAACCAAAATCTGAGACTAGATTTACTGTTAGGAATACTGATGTTCCTAAATTTGTTCTTGTTTGTCACTTTTGTGGTGTCTCCAGTCACATTCGTCCTAATTGTCATAAATTGAAATTTAAGCATTCTGTGTTTCAATCTAGGATATGTGATGATATTTCTCCTGTCATAAGTCCATATAAATTGTTTCATATTCTTTTGAAAAATTTGAACTTGTTGGCTTGTGAAAGGAATTTGCAGGATTTCAGTCTCTCTCAGAAGATTGGTGTAATTCCTCAAATACACTCTGCTTCTCATAAATTTTCACCTACAAAGCCAAAGACTTGTACTATATGGGTGAAAAAAGATCCTCTAAGGTGAGTGTTGTTTACTTGTCCCTGATTTAATTCTTTTAATTAATTGTGAACATGTTTTCTTTTAGTTTTTGGTTTTTTTTTTTTTTTGTTTTGATTATTCAAAAATCCAAAAACATTGAAAATTTTCAAAAAGACAAAAAAAAATTGTGTCTAGTTTTATTTTTTTTTAGGATTAAATGAATTATGATATCTTTCTTGATTTAGAACATGCTTGACATTGTGGATAAACTTGAATAGTATGCTAAGCTATTTCTGATTTTGTGTGAGTATGTACTAGTTTGTACACGTACTCAAGGATTAATTAAGAAATTGATATTTCTTGTTTGTGTACCCTCTATAACTTAGTTAAGTATTGTTATGTATTGCATTTGCATTGTTCATTTAGCATAATGTGTGCTTTTTGTTTTTGGTCATAAATTTTTTATACCAAAAAGGTTTTGTGTTTTGTATTTCAAATCTTGGATTTATAATCAAGGATTGGCCATATTATCTTTACATAACATGTTTATGTACCTTGTTTAGCTTGAATGAGCTTATTTCTTGCACTTTACTAGTTTGAGCTTTGTAGTACATGTTGTGTGGAAAGATGTTTATAGTTTTTTATCACTTTGGCTTGATCTTGAAGTCACATGCCTTTGATTGTCAAACTTGATCTTATTGATAAATGCATAAATAACCATATTACCACTATTTACTAGCCAATCATGAACACTTTAGTGCATATCATAAGATTTTGTACTTGAGAAAGTGTAGCACATGTACAAAAAGAACATAAGGTATAGCCTTGATTTAAATGCTAAAATTGGTGTGTACATTATTGGACTATAATTAAATTAATCAAATAAAATGTGTGTACAATATAAGGCAAATCAAGAAACTTACATGATTGCAAGCTTTTGTTTTAGGAGATGTGAGAGTTATATGATATAACTCTTTAGGTGATAGTCTCTTTCGAATTTATGTGATAAATTTTGTAGAAATTGTGATTGATTTCTATTCACATATCACCTCACATGTATCTCAAGCTTTTACTAGTTGCACACACTACAGAAGTTATTCTTTGCTAAACTTTGTACATTATATTGTGTGTGATCTTGTTGTGGCCATCCAAAATTATATGTTCCTTGATCTTAATGCAAAATGTGTTTAAAGTTTGAGAAATTGGAAATTCTAGAACTTGAATGTACCAGAATTGGGGATTTTGTTCAAATTGAGTTTAATTGATGAAATTGGCTTGTTGATTTGATGTAATTGATCATTATTATCTATCCTCTAACTTGTGTGATGATCAATTGGTCAATTTTTTATAAAAACAAACAAGTGGTTTTTCAAATTTTGGGGGTTTTTGTTAAAAACTCTATGCTCAAGCCAATTTTGTGAATTTGAACTTATATTAAACTTAGTTTCACCGCATTAGAGCATGCATCATGACATTTTTTTTCATGCATCATGTATGTTTAGGATTTACATGCATTGCATTGTTTTTATATCCATCTTGCAATTTTGCAATTATATCTCTCATTGTTTTCACACATAGCATGCATACACTTTGCTAAATTGGGTACTCAACTTGATTTAAAAATTTATTGATTAATTTTTGAGTTATATACTTTTTAGTATATGCTATTTTTTATGTGTGAACTGCAGAAAATATTTTCTTAAAGAGATATGATGGATAATCAATGTGCCAATATTTTCTCAACTCATGCAACTATTTATGGGTCACATAGTGTCAAGTTTGCATTGATTAAAAGAGATAATATTTTTCTTCATGTGTATCCTTACCTTAGTTTTTAAATTTGGTTTGTGTGTCTTTATTTTCCCCACCTCCTAATTTTTCCCCAAAACTTGTTATGTTTTTCCTATTTTTATAGGGGGAGAAGTTTTTTTTTAACCTTTGTTGTTCATAGGGGAAGATGTCTCTATTTTCTATAGAGCTTGTTCTGTGTTTCCTTAAATCTCTATTTTCTCTTATTCTGTTGCGTATATTTTCTGTCTACCTTCTAATTGGGTAGTCTTTGTCAATACGTGACAAAAAGGGGGAGATTTAGATGAAATGTGGGAATATGTGTGGAAAATACAAGAATGTTCTGGTTAGGGGGAGTTAACATTGTTTTTGATGTATCTAACTTAGGAGGAGAGTTAGTTTGCATATTTGTTGATTTACTATTTTTCTGTCACACATGCGTTTATGCGTTTTGTTTGGTGTTTCAGAAAATATATAGGTTGATTCAATTAAGCTGCTATCTACACTTGCAACTGATGGATAGTAGTTAGAATTGGATTTGTTATAATGGGTATTTTTATTTTAAAGGGCTTTTCTTTGTAAACTTTGAACTTTTAATTTGTATTTTATCACGGATTGCCAAAGGGGGGAGTTTGTTAGGTTCTAAAGATTTAGGAATTTATGTATTTAGAACTCTAATGTGTAATGTTGGCAAACCATGATCAAAACAAGTTGTTTAGTCTTATTTAGGCTTGCTCAAAGTTATGTCTTTTATGTAAAGTTGGAATCGAGCTGATGTAGAAGTTACTGTGCATTTCAACCTGACTCGATCGATCGAAACTTAGGCTCGATTAATCGAAAATCAAGCAAAATGCGTTTTTCTGCAGAAGTTCCAACTTAGCTTAAGCCCGTTAAGGATTAGGGTTTTAGATCTAATTCTCCTAGTATATAAAGAAAACCATAGCCACGTTTTTAGAGTAGCTCTTGTTACTCATATTACTGTTTGTGTGAATCTCTTGTAAGATCTGTGAGAAGCTTTTCTTCACACAAGTTTTGGATTATCAAGAGGAGATTTCTTCAAGAACTTGATGATCATTCAGTTGCTGCACTAAGGAGCTTAAAGATACACAAGCAGGGGTGCTTGTATTTGCTGGAGAATTCAAGAAAGAAGGAGTCTGTGGTCTTGAAGCTTGCACGTGGTCGTGTCAGTAAGTTTCTACTGGTGGGTAGCAATAAAATGTTAGTGGTCTAAGTCTTATTGTAAAACTTCGATTCTTTCTATAGTGGGTTCAAGTTTACCTTGAGGATAGCTAGGTTAAATCCTCCCCGGGTTTTTTACCGGTTTGGTTCTCCTATGTGATCATATCTTTGTGTTATTTATATTTCCACTGCTATACTTGATATAATTGTTTGATTGTGATAACCTAAATCTGAAATTTTGATTAAGTAATCACTTGGTTAATTTACTAGATTAATCCGGTTGTGTTTTAAGGGGTCTAAAAATATACAGCTCTCGTCAGTCATGCACCATGGAGGGCTGTTCATAAAAACAATCATCAAACTCAAACTGTTTAGCGTGTGCACCATCTAATGAATCACTTTCTTGTAGAACCTTCTCTTGTTCATGCTCCTTAGGAGGTTCTTGTTGAACTAAGGCCGAAGCAACACTTGTTGTTGGCATCAGTATTCGGTACTTCTATTGAAAATTTTGGTGACTCCATAGTATTGGTTTGAATGTGTAAAGCACTACCTTCAAAGTCATTGGTTGTTCTTTTGACAGATTGCAATGATTCAATTTGGTTGCCCAATCAATCTACTACCACACACAAGTTTTGAAAGGTATGCCTTAAATCCTTGAAGGCTTGTTCATAAGTGCTGGCTGATTGCGCTAATGGATATGGTTCAAGCATGTTGAGGCAATTTTTTATTTTCTTTTAGGGTTATGAGGTGTGACCAGATGGTGACTTGGAGAGTGGAGTTTCTGTGGTTTGTTGGAATGAGAAAGGTAGCAAAGATTTTTTTTTTTTTTTTTAACTAGATGGATCTGTTGGCTCTGATACCAAATTTTGTGAATTAAGATAATTGAAAGATAGTATAGTCAATTCGATATGACCAATCTCCTAAACTTGAGAGAGAAAATAAACATTTTTGAGTTAATTTTCTGCTTAATTCTCATTAATAAATTTAACGAACATAAATAGTTAAGGATGAGATAGCCTCCTCAAAAAACCTAAAACATAGGAACCTATCCTATCCAACAACATAGGAATTTATTTGAATACAAATAAATAACAATGCTAATCTATCTAGAAAGCCTTATTCTATCACTTATCTAGTACCTAGGTCATAACATAGTCTCTTCTTTTTCTTTTTCTTTTTGGACCCCTCACAAATGAACATAAAGTGAATTTTGTGGGAGGTATCTTGGGCTATAAGTCTTCAACTTCAAAAGTAATTTTATAATTTTTTTTATATCAATAACCAAAAAATGAAGATTGAGGGGATATAAATATGTGTTTTCCAATTAAAAATAAGAATATAAACCGAGCCCTCCTCCCAATGGGAATCGCATCTTAGCTGCTTATAGGCATATCTAATTCAGATTTCATGTGAAAAGCTTCTGTTCAATCCCATCTCCTAGTTTTCAAAAAAAAAAAATCCCATCTCCTAAATATTATGTTCAAAATATGTAATACCTCTTAATATAATTCTTAAATTCATGATGAATGGTATGATGAATTTTGTTAGAAGTGTAACTAGTTTCCATGACATAATGATTTCAAAAAACTCCTATGGCCCAAAAAGAAAATTACAAAAATTCCTATAAAGAAACTAAGATGTACAAATGTTACATTTGGACTTAGAATTATGCGACTCACGTTGTCTCAAATTTGGATCAAAGTCCCATACCACAGTAAAAGCTTAATCATCCTCTGAGACCCGACCACTAGTACTTGCAAGTTGCAACACCATCATGACCATGTCGACATAACAACCCAAAACTTTCCAGTATTGAACCCAAGTTTAGAGGCTAGTTTAGAGTTAAGGATGCTTGTATCCAATTCTTTTCTAGGAAGTAAAAAAAAAAAATCGGTACTCCATAGTCCCGTGATTAAAAAAGAGAGTCAAGAAAATGTGAAAATGTAGATTGAAAATTCCCTATGGTTTAAAATCAGGACACAATACTTGAAATTGTAGTGGGAATATCAATTAAAAAAAATTGTTATGCGAATATCTATTAAAAGAAAATTTTCCCAATGGACTCCCCATTTTAACTTTAAAAAAGGGAAAAATATTATATGCAATATATATTTTCCCATTGTAATTTTGGTTTATTTTTATTTTGTTTTGTTTCACTTTTTTTCCAGAACATGAAAATTTTATGAAATTTCACAGCATAGTCCTTACATGAAAACTAAACCCCAAAAAAAATAAAAAAATAAAAAAATAGAACCTTGGTTGACATAAAAGCAAAGATGTAGCCACTATAAAGCATTTTCAGTTCTTTATACCGGCTAAAAAAAAAAAGGTAATAGTCTAGTTGTTAAATAAGAGAGTAAAGAGAGGTAAGAATGTAGATGAAAATTTCTCTATGGTTTAAATCATGAGTCACAATACTTAAAATTATTGTGGGAATATCAATTAAAAAAAATTATTGTGCGAATATCCATTGAAATAAAAATTTTCCAATTGGACTCCCCATTTTGATTATAAAAAAGGAAAAAAAAAATATTCTAAGTGATATATCTTCCCATTGTAATATTAATTTTGGTTTATTTTTATTTTGTTTTGTTTCACATTTTCTTTTTAGAACAGGAAAAGTTTAAGAAAATTTACAACATTGTCCTCACAAGAAAACTAAACCCAAAAAAATTTAAAAAAAAAAAATAGAACCATGGTTGACACTAAAGCAAAAATGTAGCTAGCATAAAGCATTTCCAAATTCTTTCCTTAGCATCCAAATAAAACAATTTTTCTTTAATTGAACAATGACCAAAAGAGAGTGTTTATTTACTGAATTGGTATCCAACGAAAATTTTAACGCTCACAAATGCCTCTCCCTTGGGCTTGTTCACATAGATTTATGGCATCATTGAAAACTCATTCTGAATCAAATTAAATATGAACAACAACCAGTTTTCATTTTCATGTGTATTGCAGCATCCTATGAAGCAAGGTATCCCAATTAAATAATGACTAGTTAAGTTCCCGCACGATGTGCGGTGCAACTTAATATTAGTTTTCTCCAATATTTCCATAAGTTTTACCAAAAATCATGTAACTTAACTAATTGTCACCTCAATTTCCAATAGAAATGATTCAGATCCCCGCTCTCAACTATCGATTATAAAAAAGATATTTCAATAAATTTCATTATAAAAAGTTGTAATCTTTAGTTAATTTATATATGGACAAAATAGAAATACTCTAAGAATAGTATAGTGATTTGATCATACTATATATATGTGTTAACAAATTGAAAATTGCATGATATAGTAGCTAATATAGATAGACATGTTTATACCTACCAAAAAATGCATACATCCTTCAAATTTTTTTTTTTTTTTTTTTTTACATTCTTGATTGTGTGTTACTAAAAAATTTTCCCCCTTTTTGTTGGACATGGTTTCAATTGTTGCAAAAACAACTAAATTTGAGTAAAAATGCCTTATTTCAAATCAATTGTTTCTCACATAAAAAACCAATTGTTTCTCATATAAATCTTAGAAAAATGATATTAAAATTTGATTATGCTTAAAATAATTAATATAAAAAAATAAACGTATTTATTATATTAGTAATCTTTCTAACTACATAGAATAAATATTACAGTGTTAGTTCCACACACACACACATACGTGCGCGCGCGCGCACACACAAAGGAGTTAGAAAATTTAAAGGATTAAGTTTAATTTTAGTGAATTAACAAATATTTAATTTTTTATAGCTTTTGTGACAGTTGTTGTCAAAGCAACTAAACATGAGTAAGAATGTTATATTCCAAATTTATTATTATTATTCAAACTAAAAATTATTTTCTACATAGAGTTTATAAAAATAATCATATAAATTCATTTAATATAAATAATTAATGCACAACAATAGATAATTAATATATGCATTTACTCTATTGGCTAATTCAATAAACTAATACTTTAATATAAATGCAAATTTTGTTGAAATAGAAAACTAAATAAAGAGAAGTTCAAGGAATGCGCCACATGGCACAACACCATACTTTCCAACAAGAGGTTTTTGATATTTTATGTAAGATGGTTTTGAATAATATTTTACATATATTATAAGAAAAAGTAAACTAAATTAGAGTAAAGAAACATATACATTTTGAGATATTAAAAATTAGTTTAGTAGTTTCACTGCATATTTGTAATTTTCTCAAGGTAAGATTAATTTTTTTTTTAAAAACATGAAACCAAAGATAAATGCAAAAGAGTAATGGGACCATGAAAATCAATTGATTTGTGTTGTGTTCATATATTTCATACCATAAAATGAAAGATGCCCAACTCTCTCACTGTCTTTTACTCATCGATGATGTGACATTAAAACATGATATGGGAAAGTGTGTATGCATATATCTTATAGATAATTTAAAATTAAATCATGGTAGAATATGATTTTACATTGCACACTAAATATTCTCTCTACTTATATATCCAAAAAAAAAAAACTATCCAACCAAATTACCGAAACCTAAATCATATTTAAGCCCCTAATTTTAAAAAGAAAAAAGGAAAAAACAATTACCCATAGGGTTTTGGCGTCTTGATGGTAGTGGGAAACCTGTATAACAGAGGTGGTGACCCCTTAGATTCCTCTTTCTCTCTCTTTCAAATGTTTTGTAAGTCTCAGGTCTTTTATTTTGGTAATATATAGTGAAACAATGCGTTTTATTTAACAATTCACAACATTTTTGTATCTTTCTATCTCTCTTCAAGGCCTTATATAGTTAGTTATTACTATTAGTCCTTAATTATTATTATTTTTTTTTTTTTTTTGCTTTTTTTAAAAATACTAAAACGGTGGGTATGCTAAAAGACATAAAGAAAGAAGAATAGAGAAACGTGTGATGTAAGCTTAGTCAATTAATGAGACATTAATGAGATAACAGTAATGTGCGCACTAGAAATGAGACTTTTGGGCTTGAGCTCACTTGGACTCACAACTTATTTGTAGGATGGGTTTGAGTTTCCTACACTGGGTTGTCCTTGGCACGAAGACTCAATGAGATCACTTTTCTCTCCTCACAACCTGGTTCAACCTGTAGCCCCTTTGCTCTCTTTCTATACCTCCTTTTTTTTTCCTAGTTTTTCCAACCCCTTTTTCTTCCCAGACTTCTCCTATTTATAGTCTACAGTTAGTGGAGAGTTTATGATTATATTCTTTTAGTGCAGCAAGCGGTCCAGTGTCATTCAACATAAGTGGGTGGTTAGGTGGTTACGGGAAGCGGTGAGGATGGCCTTGAAACTTGGTTCCCACTTCCGTTGACTCGTTCGGCAGCGGTGCCCCCAAAAGATCTGCCGGGCATTGATCGGATGACATGTTTGGACGCCGATCACAGTACTGGTCGACCAATGTTTGCCGATCATAAATATTGCCACAAGCTTGGGCCACCAGCTTTTGTAGACTTGGGCTGGGCCTGTGGAGAGAAAGAAAAGGAGCATGAGCCCCCATCCTTGAATAAGAATTGATGGCCCAAGTGGGTGCAGATATGGGTGCCGTACAAGTAAAATAAGTTAATGTAAACTTTTGGGTAACAGTAAAAATAACTTAATAAAAGAGGTAAAGAAAAGGCTAAATGTAAAATTAGAGCACCACTTGGCAGGACCTCATGTACTCCCACATGAGGTCTCTGCTTTTATATATATATATATATATATTGATGATTACCAATTACCTATCGAATAAACAGATTCAATCCCTAAAGCTTAAACTACATATAGAATTTATGTATTTGAAGTGCTACCTATTAATTATCACTAGCCTCTATGCACACGCATTGTGCATGCTTAAAGGTTCTTCTATTTTTTATTCTAAAATTTTTTAAGTAGTAACTGTAATTTCTTTTTTTATTGTGTGTTTAAAAGTGATGTAGTGATATAGAGAAAATATTGGGTAGGAAAACAAAATGAACGTGAGGAGAAAGAATGCTGAATTTTAGGAGCTCTCTTAGTTCTAAATTTTTTTTAAAAAAAAAATTTTTTTAAAATTGGAAGTGTTTTATTCAAATGCAAAAGGAATGAAAAAAATGGTTAAATTTTAGGAGTTCTCTTTTTAAATTCAAAACAATAGTAGCTGTAAATGTTGTAAACAGTATAGATAGATTGATTTTTTTTTTTTTTTGACATTTATGACCCTATTTCTAAGAAAAATTGTCTTTCATTAATGAGGATATTTTTGAACCAAATAAAAGTCCAGTTCAAAAAGAAAAATCTTCTTATAAATAGTATAGATAAGATCTACAAGTGAGAGTTGCACTTATGACATACAATAATAACGACTGCAGAATCCCTCAAGTATAGTGGCACCACCGTGTATATTCCTAAAATGAAAGCTATCATCAACGTTTTGATAGACTACTATGCCAAAGCATGGGCACATCTTGTAATTGTTCAATTAAAAGAAAAAGTGTAAGGTTTGTTTAACTATAGCCTATAGGGTAAAGAACCAAGGAGATGCAATACTTAGATTGGAATTGTGTCAATTTGGTCATTAACCTTTCACCACCGTATCAATTTAGTCCCTACTATTATATTTTGGATGAAAATTGCGAACATGACAAACAACCAAAATAAAAAAAATAAAAAAAAAATTAATTTATTGTCATATCAATGCAAACTAATTTTTTATTTTGGTCATTAGTCACGTGATCAATTTCTATCCAAGAGATAATGGTAGACATACTAAATTGATACGGTATTGAAAGGTTAAGGACCAAATTGAAATATGGTATAAATGATAGGGACCAAATGTATAGTTTAACCAAAAAGATATTTGGAACAAAAAAAAAAATGCATTATTAGGCTCTTGTAAAATAACCAAAAAATTGCATTTTTGTTATAGAATATTTAAATGCAACTCACTTTTATATGGCTTGAAATATTCTTTAAGAGGTTCAATGTTGAAAGTTAAGGGTGGTGCAATTAGGAAGACTCTGTTTGGGACTTTTATGTATTTACCCTGTTAGTTTTTTTTTTTTTTTTTTTTTTAAAAAAAAAAAAAAAAAGCTTTTTTTAAAAATACTAAAATGGTGGGTATGCTAAAAGACATAAAGAAAGAAGAATAGAGAAACGTGTGATGTAAGCTTAGTCAATTAATGAGACATTAATGAGATAACAGTAATGTGCGCACCAGAAATGAGACTTTTGGGCTTGAGCTCACTTGGACTCACAACTTATTTGTAGGATGGGTTTGGGTTTCCTACACTAGGTCTTCCTCGGCACGGAGACTCAATGAGATCACTTTTCTCTCCTCACAACCTGGTTCAACCTGTAGCCTCTTTGCTCTCTTTCTATACCTCCTTTTTTTTTCCTAGTTTTTCCAACCCCTTTTTCTTCCCAGACTTCTCCTATTTATAGTCTTCAGTTAGTGGAGAGTTTATCATTATATTCCTTTAGTGCAGCAAGCGGTCTAGTGTCATTCAACATAAGTGGGTGGTTAGGTGGTTACGGGAAGCAGTGAGGATGGTCTTGGAACTTGGTTCCCACTTCCGTTGACTCGTTCGGCAGCGATGCCCCCAAAAGATCTGCCGAGCATTGATCGGACGACATGTTCGGACGCTGATCACAGTACTAGTTGACCGGTGTTTGCCGATCATAAATATTGCCGCAAGCTTGGGCCACCAGCTTTTGTAGACTTGGGCTGGGCCTGTGGAGAGAAAGAAAAGGAGCATGGGCCCCCATCCTCGAATAAGAATTGATGGTTCAAGTGGGTGCAGATATGGGTGCCGTACAAGTAAAATAAGTTAATGTGAACTTTTGGGTAACAATAAAAATAACTTAATAAAAGAGGTAAAGAAAAGGTTAAATGTAAAATTAGAGCACCACTTGGCAGGACCTCATGTACTCCCGCATGAGGTCTCTACTTTTATATATATATATATATATATATTGATGATTACCAATTACCTATCGAATAAACAGATTCAATCCCTAAAGATTAAACTACATATAGAATTTATGTATTTGAAGTGCTACCTATTAATTATCACTAGCCTCTATGCACACGCATTGTGCATGCTTAAAGGTTCTTCTATTTTTTATTCTAAAATTTTTTAAGTAGTAACTGTAATTTCTTTTTTTATTGTGTGTTTGAAAGTGATGCAGTGATATAGAGAAAATATTGGGTAGGAAAACAAAATGAACGTGAGGAGAAAGAATGCTGAATTTTAGGAGCTCTCTTAGTTTTAAAATTTTTTTTAAAAAAAATTTCAAAAGTCTCTTAGTGAAGATTGGAGATGAGGCAATCTTGTTTTTCTCTAGGATTTCTCTCACAAAATTCTCTCTACAAGCTCTCTTGATTTCGTGGGTATAAGGGTTATATATAGGAGTGTGTGTTTGGAATACGAATAGTCAGTTTTTGCCAAACAGGGTAAGTTGCAGCTTGGCCTCGCAGCTTGTCCAAGTCGCGAGTTCAAATCGCGAGGTAACGGTCTGGCCAGCCTGGGACTTTTGTCTTGTAGTGCAACAGCTGGCGTGACCCTTAACCTTTCCGCATGCTTTTCACGTGCACAGCATTAGTGGCCTGCAAGCTGCGAGTCAATCGCGAGTCCTAACCGCGAGTCTCTGCTTCTTTGCACAAAGATGAGCAATTCTTCACACTCTTTTCACACACTACCCTTACATGAATCCCATCTAAATACAGAGTTACTAAGTGCTAAATTACAAGCAAATTGGTACGGAATAAAGCCGACAAGATGGTTGATAAATTTCAACCTTACATTATGGAAAACTTTGTTTTTGTTATATCAATAACATTAAAATAACAATAACAATAATAATTAGAAGAAGAAAAAAAGATGACTAAAACAATTACAATAAATATAATTATATATGTTTATTATAATTGATCCGTTAAAAACATTTGTCTAGCTGAATTTGGTGAAAAACAAACATAATAATTGTTATCTATAAACATAATAAACAAAAACTTGTAGGACTCATTGGATTTTGAAAAAAATAATGCCTTTTTGTAATTGTATTTAGCAACAGTTGCCTCTTTTTTCCAAACTTAAGTATTAAACTTATTATTTTATTAGTACTAGCGTAGGGTGTAACACTAAGTAATCATTTCTATAACTTTTTGGTGCTATGAATATTTTTGGCACCATTCTTGGATTTTATGTAGACACAAATATTGAGAAACCTGACAATAACAACCTATTACTTGCTCTCATGCCCCTGTGCATGTAGTAGCAGTAGTGCCTTGCAGGTCTACCTTGCAAGAGTAAAGTGACCTACCTTGCGTGAGGTCTGGTCAGTACAGAAAATGGTAGAGAACTAAAAGTGCTATGGAAGAAGCTATCTTTCACGGAAGAGAAGGATAAAAGTATTATCCCAAGGAGCAACAGTATGAGGGCAGCGAAGGAAATAGGCCAAAACTGCCTAGTGATGAAGGTCCTCTCCCATAGAGGCATATCACTAGATGCTTTGAGAAAGAACTTAAGAATGCTCTGGAAGCCAAACAAGAGAATTCAAATATCTGAGATAGAGGATGAGATGTTCCTAGTCGAGTTTGAAGACAGAAGAGACAAGAAGAAGGTGCTAGAGATGAGTCTCTAGAGCTATGAGAACTAGTTCTCCAAGACTTTGAGAGGGAACAAGCACCGAAAGAGATTTCGTTGAGGTGGTCTTCATTCTGGTCCAAATATACAATTTACCTCTTAAGAGCAGAACGAAGGAAACCAAAATGGGCAATAGGATCTAAAATTGGAGAAGTTATGGAAGTGGATGTATGATGTATCAGAGACCGGAGTTCAATAAGGGAAATGTCTTCATGTCAGAGTTGTTGGAAAGACACGTGTTTGTATTGCATACAAAACATACGTAGCAGAAAATTAACGGATCTACTTCATTCGCAATTGATAACATGTATTATGTATATTCAGAATTTAAGAACAAGAGAGCATACATTAGTGCGGTGAAATTCAAAATCAAAGATTAAAGTACTTTGAAACACTTTTAATCTTCACTCCAATTCTACTTATGCCCAAGAAGTGTAGTCTCTCAATCAGTTCAAGGGAAATAAGAGAGTGGCTTATACTCACATACACACCATTTCATATATTCTAATTTATTACAAAATTATGTATGTTTCTCTCCTTATACATAACTGATTATCTAATTGAGTTAGCATTTTGTATCATTCCAATTGGGCTCTAGTATGTGGCTTAGAGTGAGACCAAAAAGGACAAATAAGACATTAGTTCCAATGGGCTTTGGACTTTTCTGTCAACACTTGACAAGCCCAAAATTACCATTAACTATATTTAATACTACTGTATAAATATAGTTGCACTCTAGGCCTTATTAATAAATATATCCCAAACTTTATTATAGATTTAACCCTTTATAAAATATTCGTAGTAATATAAAGTCATGAATGTTAACTGTCACTTTGAATATTACTATATCTTAATTCTTGAGTACCCGGTTTAATGTTTTTAAGTTATTCATCATATATTTATGAAATCCAATTTCATAAATATGTACTTTAGTAACTCCCTACTAAAGTGGTTAGGTCTAACACTCTAAATAACCAAACTCATTAAACTTATTTCAAGAAAATGTTTTATATCATCGTTAAGAGATTATGAATTTCATCTTGAGAATATATGTTCCTTCAATACTAAATGTGGCTACCCAATATACTGAGGTTTTGATTGTGACTTTAGATCTTACTCCTGATATATTAAAGTAACCTACATTTCATGATCAGGTTCATTATTCTCTCAGGATTAAGAGTTTATATAAATAGAAGTCGTAAGATTTATTATTCATTTAACAGTCGTTAGTAGAATAATAAATCTCACAGCAGTTCAATTCAATAAGTCTTAATTCTTAAAACATATAACATATAAACTAAAAGTCTCCACTTCCATGATCAAGATAAATCATCTTAGTTGATATATTATAGTCTTCACAGATGAAATGCCCAATTTCATCACCAACTATAAATTAAAATTTTGAGTTTACAAGTAACTTGAGATTTATATCTTCTGTGACTAAATCACATACTATGTATTTCATGAACGATATGATAATGTCCAAATATTCATGTTACCATTATTTTAGATAATAATAAAAAATAAATAAATAAAATAAAATCTTAATTAATCACAACATAATGTCATACATAGCATCATACAATAGGATTTAAGGGCACATATCCTAACAAGAGTTCAGGTTGATGTTACAAAGAAGTTGGTACGAGGGAAAAAAGTCACCATTGAAGGTGGGGAGAGCAAATGGGTGGTATTCAAATATGAGTGACTTCCAAACTTTTGCTACAAATGTGGCCATTAAGCCATGGTGTAAAGGAGTGCCCGGAACCCGCCAAGGCGGAAGAACAAGTCAACCTAACAAACCTCCAATATGAGGCATGGATGAGGGGGGGAATCCGTGAGAAAACCAGGTAGGGGTCCAGTCAAAACTGGATCCAACGAGGCACCAAGGAGCGAGAAGTGTACAATAGGGACAATGGAAATAACACAAAGGCGACCCCGAACTCACCAGCGGTGAACAAAGAGGTTGATGAAAAGCTAGAGTCAACTCTACCAAACCTGGGGATTAGCACTAAAGAGAATGGGACAAAAATGGCAGTTGCAGAAGCTCAAGGGTCAAAGGATAATCAAGAAAAGGAAAGGTCAACAAATCAAGGGATGAAACAAAAGGAATCCTTTCTCTCCTAGGAAAGGAAAGTCTAGAAGAGAGCACACCCCAAGTAGGGCTAAACAAAGGGATGCAATGGGAGACAATGACACCTTAGGGTGGTGACCCACAATTTGAATTCCAAATGGCGCCAAGCTCGCACACGGGAACTATAAGGAGCCCTAAGTTAGAAAGAAAGACTTAGGCCCAATGGCCATGAGTTTTGATAGGGAGTTGGGCTAGGTAGCAAAAGTTCTAAGCCCAAAAAGTGGACATTGGAAGAGATTGGCAAGATCAGCCCAATCTAAAGGCCCAGAAGATGAGAAAGGCCAAGTTAATCAGAATAAGGCTCGACTCCACTTAAAGACCTAGACCGCAACATGCTTGAGAACAAAAGAAGAAAGACTAGAGACCAATCCTGCAAAATCCAAAAGAAAGAAAGCCTGGAGGATGGTGGTGTAGCGGTGGTTGCTAAGCAGCACCACCGGCCGAATGAGTATTCTGGCTTGGAACTACTGGGGTCTTGGATCACCCCGGCAGTTCGAATCCTCACCGACAAAGTGAAATCAAAGAACGTAATCCTAGTCTTCTTATTGGAGACGAAAGCAAGTGCAAGCTCAATGAAGGGGTTTCAAAACAAGTTAGAGTTCACGTAGGGAATCACAGTCCCAAGCAATGGTAAGAGTGGCGAGCTAGCAATGTTATGGAAAGAAGGAGTAGATGTGAGATTCAAGAATTGCTCTAACTCTCACATAAACATGGTGGTGCACGATGAAGCTGGATCATGCCTATGGAGAATGATGAGCTTCCATGGCCATCCTGATGCAAACAAAAGGTATATCTCTTGGAAACTCCTTGAATCGTTGAAATATCAATGTGATATGCCTTAGGTGGTTTTTGGAAATTTAATGAAATCACAGACCCGGATGAGAAATTAGGTTGGTTGGATTGAGATGCGAACCATATGGCAGGGTTTTAAGAATGCTTGAGCACCTACGAGCTTGTAGATTTGGGTTTTGTAGGCCAAAGATTTACCTAGTGTAATGGCAAACTAGGGGAACAGCGCACTTTAGTCAGACTGGATAGAGTTGTGGCTAATGAGTAATGGATGGCTAGATTCTCGGAGGCCAGAGTTCACCATGTGGCAATGTTAGCATCAGAAAATTGTCTTCTAGTGCTTACCCTAAGGAAAAATGCTCCTTCTCGACCAAAAAAGAGAAGGTTCTTCTTCGAGGCTATGTGGACCAAAGATGACCGGTGCAAGGAAGTAATAGAAATGGCATGGGATCCTCTGAGAGTGAGCCCGGATTTCCAAATCCAAGACAAACTAAAAAGTTGTTAGGTACACCTTCAAAGGTGGAATCGAGATGTCTATGGCAATTTGAATAAAGTGCTAAAACGAAAACAGGAGCATCTCTAACAATCGGAAGCTTTAAATTTGCTCCATGAGACTACTGAGGAGATCCAATCGCTACAGAAGGAAATTAATGAGGTCCTTATCAAAGAAGATATGATGTGGAATCAGCAATCGAAGGCCCTCTGGATTAGGGGTGTGCATGGGTCGGGTTGGGTCGGGTTAAGGGGATTTTTTGACCCCACCCACCATGGTGTATCAAAAAAAATTCAACCCAACCCAACCAATCACTTTAGTCCAACCCACCCAACCCAACCCACATGGGTCGAATTGGGTCGGGTTGAACCCATGGGTTTAACAAATTTTTATTATTATTATTAAATTTATTAAATATATTATTATTAGTATATATTATATATTATATATAAGCACTTATAGTATATAATAATATTATTAGTATATATTAAATATATTATTATTAGTATATATTAAATTTACAGTTGATTTTAAAAAAATTATTAAATATATAATATATTTTAAATATATATTAAATATGGGTGGGTCGGGTTGAGTTTGGCGGGTTTGTAATTTTATGACCCACACCCAACCCGACCCGCTATAAAAAAAAAAAAAAAAATTTGTGACCCAACCCAACCCACCAAGCCTTAAAAACCGACCCAACCCGTCGAGTCGGGTTTGGCGGGTCGGTAGGTTTTCTGCACACCCCTACTCTAGATGAAGTGTGGGGATCGCAATACCAAGTTTTCCATGTGATGGCTACCCAACGACACAAAATTGTGGGACTATTGGATAAAGATGGCAAGTGGCATAAAAACAAGGAGGAAATTCAAGGAATTACCCTGCAATACTTCACAAACATCTTCAGCACTAAGCACCATGACTCCACTAAAGCGAACCTGGAAGCAGTAGTCCCTCGAATTTCATCAAATATGAACAAGCAATTGCTCAGAGAATTTAGGGAAGATGAAGTCAAGAAAGCTCTCAAGCAAATGCACCCCACCAAATCCCCTAACCCGGATAGTATGCCTCCCCATTTTCTACCAAAAATACTAGGATGTGGTCAACTCAAATGTAAGTCACTGTGCCCTCTAGGCTTTTAATTCTGGTGTTATGCCTGATGGCTTGAATGAAATTTATATATGCCTAATCCTTAAAGTGAAGTGCCCCTAAAAGATAACTAAGTATCGGCCAATTAGCTTGTGTAATGTGATTTATAAAATTATTTCCAAAGTGCTTGTTAACAGGTTAAAAAAGATCCTACCAGAGGTGATCAATGAGTCACAAAGTGCTTTTATACCAGGAAGATAGATCACAGACAACATCCTTGTGGCTTTCGAGACAATGCATTGTATTAATCAGAGAAGAAAAGGAAAAAAAAAAAAAGGTCTGATGGCTATAAAGCTCGATATAAGCAAAGCATATGATCAAGTGGAGTGGCTATATTTGGAGGCGATGATGAGGAGGATGGGGTTCTAGGAAAGGTAGATCTCTCTCACAATGATGTGCATCAAAACGGTATCCTACTCTATCCTAATCAATGGAGAACCTAGAGGCAACATTACCCCCTCTAGAGATCTTCGACATGGAAACCTAATCTCCCCATACTTGTTTCTCCTTTGTGCTAAGGGGCTTTCAGCCAAGCTCTAAAAGGAGGATATTGAGGGAAAGATCTAAGGGATCTTGGTGAGCAGAAGTACCCCCCAAATATCACACCTACTTTTCTAGATGATAACTTTATCTTCTGCAGAGCCATAGTGAATGAAGGGAGCTAAGTGACTAAAGTATTGAAGGATTATGAAGTGGAGTGGGGCCAAAAGCTAAACAAAGAGAAGATGTCACACTCTTCTTTAGCAAGAATATGAGAAGAGAAACCCAAGAGGAGCTAAAAAAACATGCTTGGGGCTCAAACTATCCAACAGCACAAGAAATACTTGGGTTGCTCTCACTAGTGGGCGGGGGTAAAAAGAAGGTCTTCAACAAAATCAAGGACCAGGTAGGAAAAAGAATAGCAAGGTGGAAGGGCAATTTGTTTTCCAATGCAGGTAGGGAGATACTCATTAAAGCGATGGCCCAAGTTGCACCCAACTATACGATGAGTTGTTTTAAGCTCCTTGACTCACTCTATAAGGAGCTAAATTCCATGGTTAGCAAATTCTGGTGGGGGCAAAAAGATCAAGAGAGGAAGACGGCTTAGGTTTCAGGGAACAATATGTGCATCCTAAAATCAGAAAGGGGGATGGGTTTTAAGGACATTAAAGCCTTCAATTCGCTATGCTCGCAAAGCAAGGCAGGCGAATCCATAACAACCCAAACACCCTCATACATAAAGTATACAAAGTGAAGTACTTTTCTAGGAGTTCATTTATGAAAGCATAACTGGGTAGAAGGTCATCCAATGCCTGGAGAAGCATACTAGCAACAAGAGAGACCATTGAAAGGGGAGCAAGGTGGAATATATGGAATGGCAAAAAAGTGAACATCTGGAAGGACAGATGGATCCCAATCACAAAATCTTTTCAGATCGTGAGTCCCCAGATTGATAATGCCGACCTGGTAATGTATTGACACCCTATTTTGCAACCCGCATTTAAGCTCACATGTAGGGTAAAAGGTAATTTCACATTGGAAATATGCATCTTGATTCTAGTCATTAGATCATTAATCTCATTTCACCAAAATGATCTTGATGTTATAACGATTAAATCAACTGATTATAAGCCTTAATCAGACTATCGGATTGAAAGTTATCATCAAATCAAGTTTTTATGGCTGAGATGCACTATCAAAAACTGAGTTTGACTATATTTGATTATGAACAATTGATTCCAATTGCTTATAATTATAATCAATTTAAGATTAATGATGTGTCATAATTTGATTGGTTAGGACAACATTTTATGGTAAGGTTGCACACGTCTAATTAATTAGATAGTTAAACATTAATTAT
Source organism: Quercus suber (assembly GCF_002906115.3). Lineage (NCBI taxonomy): Eukaryota > Viridiplantae > Streptophyta > Magnoliopsida > Fagales > Fagaceae > Quercus > Quercus suber. The sequence goes on along the minus strand of NW_027069468.1, from coordinate 1,774,540 downwards.
TCAATGAGTAATTTGTGCAATTATCTTTTAATTATGGTAAATTTGAAACTAATTAAGTCTAAAATGGGAGTGATTGGAGCCTATTAATGTTAATTGGGAACTAATTTGGGACCTATTAATGTTAATTGTGCTGAAATTATTTTCTAATAAATGACCTCTGCTCACAATTTTCTTGATATCTCTCAGAATATTTTGAATCTGTGAATGAGGTTAATTTTCTTAGAAACTAGACATCCGCGGCTTCAATTTGAGCATAAGAACGAGATAATTCCTATAAGAATTGAGTAAGATATGATTTTTTGAAATTTGCTCTACAGGCTATAACAGTAACTGCAGGAAAACCGAATTTTATTTGCTCTTCATTCCCACTAATTTCTATATGTAATGCACCCAATTTCCCCAAAGACTAAAATAAGGTCTAGGTTTATGATTCTTTGTCAACCTCATTAAATGACCTTCCATTCATATTTTCTCCACCACTACTATATAATCCCCCTTCTCCTTCATTCCAAAGCATACAAAAAAAAAACCCCTCTCTTCTCCTCTCTTGAGTTCTAGTGAAGTTGAGTAGCCTTGTCATATCTTGGTCTTCCTGAAACTCAATGTATTGAGTGAGACTCACTCTTCCTCTCCTAACTCTTCTTTTCCTCCACCCTTAGGACCTCTACCAAGAGTCTCCTCCTCCACCGTATGGATCTTGCATGAAGGTATAATCCATTTCCCTAACTTGTTTTTTTGTGTTGACATGATGAGAATTTAGGATTAAAGCATGATAGTAATTATTTAAATTCTCTTGAATATGTTTAAATATTCTTAGATGTTCTTATGTGTTCTTTATATGTTCTTGGTTGTTCATCACATGTTCATGCATAATACTAGTTTTAATCTTAAATTCACATCAAAAGCATGAAAAAGATGTTTGTTTAATAATTCTTTTAAATTCTTGAATCTAGGATATCACCATCCACACACATTCACTAGAATTTATTTTTCAATCCAAATGCAATGTTTAATAAATTGAATTAAGGTTTATCACATGCACACACATCAAATTTAACATGCAAATTGAACGGTTTTAGACCCCTTAATACACAACCAGATTGGTTAGCCTAGATAAATTAGCCAAGTTGTTACTTAGTCAAATTATGCAATTCTAGGTTAAAACAATCAAACAATCATATCAAGAATATATAGTAGCGGAAAAGTAAATAACACAATATATGATCATCCAGGAAAACCAAACCGGTAAAAAACCTGGGGAGGATTTGACCTAGTTATCCTCAAGGTAAACCTGAATCCACTATGCGAAAGAATTGAAGTTCATACAGAAGGACTACAAGCTCCCCGCTCGACTTCCTAATGCTACCCACCAGTAGAACTTACTGACACGACCACGTGCAAGCTCCAAATCCACGGACTCCTTCTTTCTTGGATTCTTCAATCAGCTACAAGCACCCCCGCTTGATTATCTTTAAGCTTCAATGGTAGCAACCAAGTTGATCATCAAGATGTAGATAATATCTCCAACTTGAAAACCCTAAGCTTTGTGTAAAGGAAAACTCCTCAAAGATCTCACAAGAGATTTACACAAAACAACAATGTATGAGCAATAATACAATTGGAGCAACCCACAAAAACGTAGCTAGGGTTTTGTTTATATACCTAGGGTAAAAACATAAAACCCTAAACGTTTAATGAAGTAGGGCTAAGTTGGAAATTCTGCAGAAAAAACAACCTGTGCGATTTTCGATCGATCGAGCCAGGCCGAAAGTCCCAAGTACTTCTGCAGCCACTCGATTTCAACTTTACAATAATAAACCAACTTTGAGCAAGCTTAAACGAGACTAAATACATTGTTTTGATCATGGTTTGCCAACATTACAAATTAGAGTTCTAAATACATAAAATCCTAAGACCTTAGAACCTAACACAAATTGATTGACATATTAGATGATCTGATATAAATGTTAGCCACCATAGTCTAAAAGACCGATTTCACCAAGCAAGGTGGGTGTCTAATACCTTCCCATCTTGTAACATAGCCTCCGAACTTAGATCAAGGGTTGATAGATTAATGTTTATCCTTGTAATTTTCAATTTCTAAATTGTAACTAGGAAACAAAGCCATGTACTTTATTTTAGTTTGTATCTAGGATCAAAGCCATGTAATTTTCCAATGATCAATGTAAATTCAATTTCAAATTAATAAAATGAGAAATTTTTCAATTTTGATTTTCTTATTTATTCCAATAATTAAGTAAGCGGCGTCTCCATTGTAAAACCCTTAATCTAAAGAGGAAAATATAATCAGTCAAACCTCCATTTTGAGAGGCAATAACACAACTCCACTCATTCACGTGGGTTTGACCCAACATACCACGAAAAAAGGGGTCAGGGGTGCAATCTCTCACATAATGGTTTCTAATCTCTTGGGTCAGGAAAAAGGCACTTGAGATGTGGATAAAGTGAAGAATACATTCATCCCTCACGAAGCAAAGACAATCCTCGATATCCCGATCAGCCCCTAGCTGCTCGAGGATTCGCTAATATGGGCATAGACCAAGAATGGCAAGTTCTCAATGAGGAGTGCCTACGGGGTGGCTTACAAACTCTTGAAAGAAGAAAAAACGTAGAGGGGAAAGAGGTGGATGCTCAGATAACTTGAAAATGTTCGGGTTGTGGAAATTTGTTTGGAAGCTAAACTACCCCAATAAGATCAAACACTTTATGTGGAGGGCCTGCAAAAATATTCTGCCAACAAACCACCTTCTAACTACCAGGAAAGTGACTTCAGAAGATGGTTGTATGCTTTGCGAGGACTATGAATCTCAGGGCATATCCTGTAGGATTGTAAATTTGCAAAAGAAACATGGAAAGCCTCAAGTATTTCCCTCCCTAAATCTATGCACGCCCAAAAGGAATTTATCGATATCATATAGAAACTCAGGGAAAACTACCGGCAATTGGACTGGGATCTCTTCGCCACCACTGCTTGGGGGTTGTGGAATAATAGGAACCTTCTTAAGCACGAGAGAAGGAGCAAAAAGCGAAAGTCACCGCGAAGGAGGCATACAAATACATGAAGGAATTCCACCAAGGTACCCCCCAAGTCAAAAGACAGCTCAAATGCAAACACTGTCGAGCCCCCCTAACCAAGGCTAGTATAAGATCGATGTTGACGGAGCTATATTTAAGGAGCTAAATAGTTGCAGGATAGGCATAGTGATCAGAAATGAAAAAGGTGAAATCAAGGGAGCAATGATCAAAATTTTGGACCTCCCTCTGGGAGCCCTAGAAGTGGAAGCAAAGGCAGCAGAAGAAGGAGTACTACTGGCAAAGGATTTAGGCCTCCCAAAGAAGTCATAATTGAAGGGAATGCCATGCAGGTCGTGATATCAGCCCTCTTAAACCCGGATCCACCTCCAAGCTCTATTCAAAAAGTGATGGAGGGAGTAGGGCAGTATCTACAGAATCGTGGAAGGCAAACCACGTTCGTAGGCACAACAACAAAGCAACTCACTTACTGGCGAGACACGCCAAGCTTATATCTGACTGTGTAATTTGGGTGGAGGAGACCCCTCCCGTAGTTGAAAACCAAATTGATGTAATCTCTATGGACTTTAGAATTAATGATAGTTCTTCTGGTTACTATCCAAAAAAAAAGGATTCGCTAATATGGGCATAGACCAAGAATGGCAAGTTCTCAATGAGGAGTGCCTACGGGGTGGCTTACAAACTCTTGAAAGAAGAAAAAACGTAGAGGGGAAAGAGGTGGATGCTCAGATAACTTGAAAATGGTTGGGTTGTGGAAATTTGTTTGGAAGCTAAACTACCCCAATAAGATCAAACACTTTATGTGGAGGGCCTGCAAAAATATTCTGCCAACAAACCACCTTCTAACTACCAGGAAAGTGACTTCAGAAGATGGTTGTATGCTTTGCGAGGACTATGAATCTCAGGGCATATCCTGTAGGATTGTAAATTTGCAAAAGAAACATGGAAAGCCTCAAGTATTTCCCTCCCTAACTCTATGCACGCCCTAAAGGAATTTATCGATATCATACAGAAACTCAGGGAAAACTACCGGAATTGGACTGGGATCTCTTCGCCACCACTGCTTGGGGGTTGTGGAATAATAGGAACCTTCTTAAGCACGAGAGAAGGAGCAAAAATCGAAAGTCACCGCGAAGGATGCATACAAATACATGAAGGAATTCCACCAAGGTACCCCCCAAGTCAAAAGACAGCTCAAATGCAAACACTGTCGAGCCCCCCTAACCAAGGCTAGTATAAGATCGATGTTGACGGAGCTATATTTAAGGAGCTAAATAGTTGCAGGATAGGCATAGTGATCAGAAATGAAAAAGGTGAAATCAAGGGAGCAATGATCAAAATTTTGGACCTCCCTCTGGGAGCCCTAGAAGTGGAAGCAAAGGCAGCAGAAGAAGGAGTACTACTGGCAAAGGATTTAGGCCTCCCAAAGAAGTCATAATTGAAGGGAATGCCATGCAGGTCGTGATATCAGCCCTCTTAAACCCGGATCCACCTCCAAGCTCTATTCAAAAAGTGATGGAGGGAGTAGGGCAGTATCTACAGAATCGTGGAAGGCAAACCACGTTCGTAGGCACAACAACAAAGCAACTCACTTACTGGCGAGACACGCCAAGCTTATATCTGACTGTGTAATTTGGGTGGAGGAGACCCCTCCCGTAGTTGAAAACCAAATTGATGTAATCTCTATGGACTTTAGAATTAATGATAGTTCTTCTGGTTACTATCCAAAAAAAAAAAATGTAGAGACAAATATTATTTGATATAATCTACTTGACTATTACTATCCTTATTTCAATAGTCACTTATGCATTAGTTTTCACGTCTCATTCTGCTACACTAAAAATAAGCAATCAAGATGTTAGGAATCTCGATTCTGCCAAATTATGCTATAGACATATAGATATTATTCTTATATTTGTTGTACTAATATCCGAATAATTCATTTCAAAATAATGAACATTTATTTGTTTATTTGTGTGTTGACATTCATTTGCGTGTGTGGGTATAAATATTGTTAGGAACCTCAAATTATGCTATAGACATTTAGATATTATTCTTGTAATCTCTTAACTAGGGGCGACAAAATCTAACATGACTCGCAAACCCAACACGACTAACCAATTTATAAACAGGTCATGAGTTCAGGCTAAACGGGTTTGGGTTATATTCGAGTCGACACAGCTAACCGATGTAATAAACGAGTCATGTTCGTGTTCAACATGTGAACCCGTCTGACTTGTTTGACCAGTTTAGCTTATAAAGATATTAGCTTTTGTTATTATTGCTTAATTTTTTGTTGTAATTATATGTTTATTACTATATTTATGATTGTAATTGTATTTTACTTTTAGATATATGAGAATTGATAATAGTTATTCAGGTTAGGTATGACCTATTAATTAAACGGGTTTTTAAAGGGGTCGTTTGTATTAACTTTTACATGACTTATTAATTAAACAGGTTAAACGTGTCATGTTGAGTCGACCTGTTTAAACAAGTCAAGTTCGAGTCAACCCATATAGCCAAATACTCATAAAACAACACGACACGAACTCGACCCACAAACACGAATTTCCGCTCTTACTTCTAACAATTGTTGAAATTCCTTTTTTTTTTAGTCAATTACTTAGTTAATTAAGGATTAAGCACATTTAACACATGACTTATTCTTTAAGTACATGATAAAATAGTTATCCAATCATAAGCCATGTGGACCAATTAAATTAGAACTAGTTCTCTATAAGTACATGGTTGTAACTTGTAACTCAGTTTTGTGCATTTCTTTCTCTCTTAATAATTCTTTGGAGGGTGAACATCTCAAATTTTGTCAAATCTAATATAATTCTTGTCCATTTCTATATAATCCACATACATCATCCCCTTTAGGAAATTAATGGGTTCCTATCACACACAAAAATATATATACGAACAAAAACGGTATATTTATTTTCAAGTAGAAGCATGTGTCAGCAATTAAAGCCTGAGTGTCTTTTATTTTGTTTTGGTATTGTTGTACTGTTTTGCAGTGTCAAGTGCACAGAGTTGCTAGTAGTTTTGGGAGGTTGTGTTCTGTTGGTTGCTTTTTTTTGGCTTTTCGTATGTGTTGGAGATTTGTTTTGCTCTGGGATGGATTTTGTTCTTTCGGTGAGTTGTACTTTTGAGTGATGTGCATTCTTCTTTTGTGGTTTAATGAGCACTACAAGAAAAATGTCTATTAGTGACCAAGAATTTTTGACGGACCCAAAAGCCCTCTCAAAAAATCTTATTTGCAATGGCAAAATAAAGTTCTCGCAAATACTTGGTAAAATGTGAAATATTTGTAAACAATAAGAAAAACTGTCACAGTTATGTGTTATAGCCATCACAAATACTAATATTTTGGAGGGAAATTTTCCCTCCATATTATTTGTGTGGGACAATTAAAAATCTCTCGCAAAAAGTGTATTGTTTGTGACAGTAAAAAAAAGTTGTCACTAATACTAAATTATTTGCGAGGGCTAGGATCGACCTTCATAAATAATCATTAAAATGTCAAAAAATTTGGAGGGAAATGTTCCCACCAAATTATTTCCGAGGGACAATAAAACTCCCTTGCAAAAAGTTTTTTTTGTGTGGGTTAAAAATTTGCCATTGCTAGCACTAAATTATATGTTAGGGCCACGATTGACCTTCGCAAAAAATCATTAAAATATTAATTTTTTTTGGAGATAAAAGTTATTCTAAAAGTCAAAGAAAAATAAAAAGAAGCATATAAACATATAGCACAAAAAAAAAATCATGCAAAGTGGGAAAATAAGAAGAACAACAACTAAGGAAGTGCAACTTTCAATAGTAACCACAACCATAAATGTAAAGGTCAGTCATAAGAACAATCTACTCATTTCAAGAAATGCAGAGACTGGAGGGTTGAGAGAGAAGGGGTGAGAATGACGGTGTACTCCATATGTTTTATGACCAACTCGGACTTGAGGTGTGGTGGCGCCAGCAAAAGAGATGAAATCGAAGAGGGAGGAAAGGAGGTAGAGGAGATGGACGGTCTTTGAAGCTTGAAGGATTTTGTTAGTTTTTTTATTATTATTATTAGGTTTGATATGTGATTTTTTATTAGAGTTATTTGAATAACTTAATACCCGATGTGGTTTTTTTAGTTTAAAAAAAAATGATGTGGAGCAACATCAGCAGTTTATAAAATATTTGTACAATAGTTTGTGTTTGTAACATTACTTTTCGTTAAATCAAAAAAATAATTTGTGTTTCAATTGTGTAGATCAACAAATACGTACGCCAACGTTAGCATAGAACAGTGTTTCAAAATTTGAACATCTAAAAAGAATTAGAGAAAAATATTTTTAGAATATTATAAATTTGTATAAAATGAAGACACACATTCAAACATGCAAGCAAGAAAACATTTTCTTTTTAAAGTACTAATTTTTACTCATGTCTCAATGAAAAGAGAGGCAATTGGCTTATCATTAAGAGAAAGAAAAAAAAAATATATATATATATATATATACACACACACATTAGTGCCTAAATTTAAGGATATAGAAGGAGAAGACGATGGTACACCTATGTTCGTGGTATCGTGGAAGCTGAAAATATGTAAGAAACTCTTGACAGCATGGAATCAGGACAAAATTGCTAAATGCCCTTTTTGGGCAAACTAAGCAGCGTTTTGCCTTAGTTTTCAAACTAATTAGGAAAATGTCTCTCTTTTGAAACTCAATTTTCTCAAAATCGAGTTATAAAAATAAAAATAAAAATAATTTGGAGCTCTATAGCGGCATTTTTAAGGATCTATAGTGACGTTTTATAACTCAACTTCCATTAAATCGAGTTATAGGCAATTTTTTCAATTTTTTTTTACCTATAACTCAATTTCATATAAATCGAGTTATAAAACACTACTATAGGTCCTGAAAACGTCACTATAGACTCCTTAAAAACGCCGCTATAGGGCCTAACTCGATTTTGAGAAAATCGATTTTCAAAAGAAAGACATTTCCCTAATTAGTTTGAAAAATAGGGCAAAATGCTACTTAGTTTGCCCAAAAAGGGCATTTAGCAATTTTGTCCCATGGAATCGTGATCATTTCTAAAATGTGCTGAACAAAATTAAGAGAACACAGGAATTATTGTGGAAGGCAGAGGAGGTCTCGGTCAAGTCTGGGAATTTTGAGACAGTAAGTTGGTTGAAGAATGAACTTAACTAACTATATGATAAAGAGGAGAGGATGTGTTAGCAAAGGTCTCAAATCCAGTGGTTGAAAAGTGGTGATCAAAACACAAAATTCTTTCATGGATCGTCAACTCAAAGAAAGAGAAGAAATTTTATCAAGGGGCTGTGAGATGGGAATGGTATTTGGAAAGAGGATGAGGAGGTTGTTTCAGGCATGTTGATTGACTTTAATGCTAACCTATTTACTTCCTCCAATCCACAGAACTTAGAGCGCATTTTGGAACGGGTTCAGTCAATGGTGATCGAAGATATGCAGGCTAATTTGGTCAAGGCTTACATGGTGGAGAAGGGGGAAGTGGCAATTAAGGATATGGCTCCCTTAAAAGCCCTGGGACCAGATGGGATGCCACCTCTGTTCTATCAAACATACTAGACAGATGTAGGTATGGATGTAACTCAAGTTGTTTTATCATGCTTAAATTCTGGATCTTTTTTTAAATCTATAAACCACACTTTTATTGCTCTTATTCCAAAGGTTCAAAATTCGGAACGAGTGTCTGAGTTTAGACTTATTAGTCTATGCAATGTGATTTACAAGATTGCTAGTAAGGTCATTGCCAATCGCCTTAAGCCTTTTCTTGACTCTATAATATCAGAAACTCAGAGTGCCTTGACGGCTAATAGATTGATCACAAATAATATTCTCATTGCTTTTGAATCATTATACCATATGAAGACTAATTATACAAGCAAGCAAGGTTTTATGGCTCTCAAATTGGATATGAGCAAAACATATGATAAGGTGAAGTGGATTTTTCTTGAAAAAATCCTATTAATAATGGGCTTTCCAGGAGCTCGGGTGGCTTTGATCATGGAGTGCATTATGACAATTTCATATTTGATTCTTGTCAATGGAGAGCCAAAGGGCTTGTTTCGACATTCCAAGGGTTTAAGACAAGGGGATCCCCTCTCGCCTTATTTGTTCCTTTTTTGTGCTGAGGTCTTAAATGCAATTCTCAGAGAAGTAGCAATGAAAGGAGATATCCATGGGTTTTCCATCTATAGGAATGGTCCAAAACTCACTCACCTCTTTTTTGCAGATTACTATCTTTTATTTTGCAGAACCTCATTGGCAGTGTAAGAAGATCCAAGAATTGCTTGCTTTCTATGAAGAAGCTTCGGGTCAAATGATTGACAAGTATAAAACAACTTATTTTTCAGCAAGAATACTGATGCTCAGACAATGGAAGATATTAAATTATCATTGAATGTCCCTATAATTCAAAATTATGAGAAATACTTGGGCGTGGCATTCTTTTGTGGGTAGAGAGAAAAAAGCTTGCTTCATTCACATTAAAGAGTGAATTTGGGCAAAAATGCAAGGGTGGAAGGATAAGCTTTTATCATAAGGCAGTTTGGTAATTCTTACATTACAAAGAGACCTTGCTCTATAAGGTGTTTAGTGCAAAATATTTCCCAAATGGTAGTATCATAGAGGCCCCTGTACATCCGAAATGTTCCTTTGCATGGAGGAGCATTTTACAAGCAAGGGATATTATCAACAAAGGAGAAATATAGAGAATTAGGGATTCTGGTTCTATTAATATTTGGGAACATAACTGGTTGTCGGATCCAGCAAACAGCAAGATTGTTTCACCTAGAATTAATAATGATGTTGTCTATGTTAAGGATTTGTTTTATGCAAATACAAGGATATGGGACCCGGGACAATTGGAGAGGAATTTTCTACCATGGGAAGCAAAGGTGGTGAGGCGTATTCCAGTCAGTGAAGGAAGTGCTGAAGATGTGTTAATATGGCCTCTAACCCCGGATGGGAATTATAGTGTTCAGAGTGCTTATAAAATGCTGGAGGCTGATGTGAATAGCCAGAAACCAAGCTCTTCTTCAATGGATGGTGGAAGCAGGGTGTGGAAGGGAATTTGGAAGATTCGGACACCGAATAGAATTCGTCACTTTGGCGAGCTGCAAGGGATTCCTTACCTACAAAGCAAAACCTAAAGCTTTGGCATATTCCAATTGATGATACATGTTCTTTATGTGGGAAGTATCAAGAATCTCTGATGCATCATGTGTGGTTATTTGAACAAGCCCAATCAGTCTGGCGTTCAGATTTGAGTTTTGCCAAGTATTACAGGAAACCTCACAAAAGTTTTTTTGATTTGCTAGAGGAGGTGATGATTAATGGATTTGGTTACCATGTTGTATTGTTTTCTACAATTTCTTGGTGTATATGGCAGAGGCGTAATCACTTGCGAGAAAATCAGTCCACCTAGCCACTTCATAAAGTCGGAGATAGAGCAAAAGCCTTAGTGATGGAGTGTTTCGGGGCAAATAAACCTGTTGCAAGGTCGACTGTGCGAGCTTCTCCAGTTCAGTGGTCACATCGATCCTCCGAAGAGCTTTTATAAAATAAGTTTTGATGCTGCTTTGTTTGAGAATCTGGGTTTAGTAGGTATCAGGATAGTGATTCGGGACTCAACTGGCGAGGTAATTGCTGCGCTGTCTCAAAAAATTAATCTACCTCACTCGGTGGAGATGGCCGAAGCAATGGCAGCATGCAGAGTAGTTCTGTTTGCACAGGAGCTAGGTATTCATAAGGTCGTGGTTGAAGGGGTGATTGTCTCAGGGTTGTTAATGCTCTGAAGGCCAATGGGCGGTGTAAGACTTTGTATGGGAATGTCATAGGGGAAACACGCAAACAGCGGCTTCAATTACAGCAGTGACAATTTTAGCATGTGCGACGTAAAGGAAATAAGTTAACTCATGCGCTTGCTAGAGAGCAGTTTTATCTACAGATTGTGATGTATGGGTAGAAGAGCTACCCTCTGATTTGGATAATGTTTTTCAAACTGATTTTGTTCAATAAAATTATCTTACATTTTTCTCAAAATAAAAAAGTTTTTTTTTTTTGTTGAGAAAGTAACCTTAGAAGATAAGTAACATTAATTATATGATAAATGTGGGTACCTAGGCATGCTCGAAACGTCCTGCAACCACCTAGGCCGTCCTCGGACGGTTTTTGCAACGTCCTAAACATGCATGGAAACGTCCTCGACTACTTCCTTCGCTTCAAAGCTTATAAGGCAGCAAGTGGGGGGGTTTTCCTTCGATGTGGGACTCCTAGAACACCGTCCGAGGACGTTTCCAAGCATACCTAGGACGTTGCCGTGCATGCCTAGGACGTTGCAAAAACCGTCCGAGGACGGCCTAGGTAGTTGCATGCATGCCTAGGACGTTCCGAGCATGCCTAGGTACCCACAATAAATTTACCTCATATGATAAGTAACATATTATGAAGTTTTGGGCAAACAGGTGAAGATTATTTTTTTGACGTAAACTAGTTCTTACCATTTTGTTTGTAAATTACAATTCTAGTCCTAGACAGTGCAAAGGCAAAGGATTTGTTTTACCCCCACAAAAAAAAAAAAAAAAAAAAAAAAAAAAAAAAAAAAAAAAAAACAGATTTGAAAATCATAAACCCTAACTCATATCAAATGACCAATGTCAAAATCATCAAATAAATAAATAAATCTCATACAACCAAATCAACACGAAAAAATGCATATGAAAAATGATAAGAAATTAAATGTGTAAAAATTATGATTCATAAAGATTAAAACCTGAAACTTTGAGGAGTTTTTCCAGAAGAAAAACAAGAGAAAGGTTAGAGATGAAGGAAAATGAAAAGAAAAGGAGAAATCTAATCTAAAAAGTCATAAAAGTACCTGGGTTTAGAGGAGAGGAATAACAAAGGAAGAAAAAGAAGAACAAAGCACGATCTGGAGAAGAGGAAGAATAGAGGAAGAAGAACATACGCAAATTTGGAAAATGGTGAAACTTGAGTTTTAAAAAAATCGAGTTCCATTTGAATTTTATTCCATGTCAGATTGCCACCACTTGCAACTCAAGTTTTAGAAACTTGAATTCCATCTTTGAACTTGAGTTTTAAAAACTCAATAGTTTTCTAAATACTTTTGCAAACTTAACAGCAGACTAAAATGTTACAAAAATGATGCTAAATGCAAAAAATAAATTCCAAACCTCCCATATGTCATATCACCCTCTCTTCAATAAAACATTAGAACCAACCTATCCCCACTGACCACTCTTTCCTCTTCCCTCTTCATCTTTCTCTTTTCTTCTTTCACAGTTTCACTTTTCATGACTCTCTCTATCCCCATAACCTCTCAACACAGATCTATCCTCCCTCCGACAGAAAATAAACAGCAAGATCCAGTGACAGTGGAGCATATTGGCTAAATGAGATATCAAGCTTTGGCTTCCGGTGAAGAAAAACAAGATGGATCAAAGTGGAAATGTGGCCAATTCCAAAATTCCCAATGAAAGTAATAGCTCATAAAAGAGAAAGAGATCAAAACCGGAGAAAGCACAATTCAAAGAGGTTCATATCCTTTCACAAAATAAAAAATTACTAGGGTGATTGCAATTTTAAGGGAAAGATAGTAACACCAATGATCCAATGATTGTGGCAAACCAACCACTCATTGGAGCTTAAACAGTAAGCAGCACACTAGAGTAGAGACCACTACAAACATGTAGACAAAGACCAACAATACTAGAGCTAAGATGCACATAAAAATTATATAATTGGAAAAGCATTATATTGTGGGGGAAAAGGAATGCAAATCCTCTGTACCACTTTTTGTGTACCACTCTATGTTCACCAATCATTACTTACCATATGTATAATTGCTTTCCATTTTAAATTTCAATTATTTTTTAAAAAAAGTAAAATGAAAACATAGCAAGCAGTTATTGGTGGAACATATAGTACGCAACAAGTGGTACAAAAGATTTAAACTCAGGAAAAAGCGTACTTACAAATTTGAATTAGCGTCAATGCGTAGAACTTGATATTTACCTTCAACAAATAGACAATTTTTTATTACCACTAAAAATCTCAAAATTGAAATCCCAAATTAAATTCTTCAACTAAACTTTTTTTTTAATACCCTAACTAAATAGATTGAATGAGGGTAAAAAAAAAAAAAAAAAACAACTTTGTAAAATCCTCATAGCAATGTTTTGACAATGTTCGCTTCTCTCTTTCACTTGTTTTGCTTTGATACAATGTTTTAACCATTGTGAATTTTTTTTCTTTTATATTATTTTTTGGTCAAACCCTTGATTTCATCTTGGGGGGGGAAATATATACATGCCTGCAAATTCCATATGATGACTTTATGTGATTAAGATTTTAGAGTCGAGTAAATTATATAATTTTCAAAGCACGTGGAATAATCATTTTACCCATGAGTACTAGTTTGACTAAAAAATGTGATTATTGGACGCCAAATTGCCCACGATTTCCTAGAAAACAGATCATAAATCAAGATAGATCCATGATTAATTAACATTCAATATGTTGCATAATTTTTTATACAAATAGATGAAAGATTTAGAGTTCTAATAGACATTGGAGCATACTTGTAAAGGGATTTTGAAAAATGACATTAAGTAATTGCTAATCCTTTCCAAAAAAAAACCCTAGGCAAAAGGACTTAAAAAAAAAATTCAGAGGTCACTGTCATTTTGTTTAATATCATAAAGGAGATTAGTGTAATTTTTCTCTTGAAATATTATGGGAAAAAAAGAATAGAGAATAGATAAAGTGACTTGCAAATAGTCCATTATACCAAAAGCCAAATAGTTTAATTTTCTATTCAATTCATAGATAATACATTACAATTTACAATGAAATGCTTAATGAGATTTGCAAATTTTGAAAATAAACCCAACTGTCAGTTTAAGCTAAAAGTATATTTTGAATTTAAATTTCATATCAATATAATTTTTTTGGAGAAGGAGACAGTAATTTTATTTACTGAAAATCAACCAAATCAGCTAAGATTACAGCTGAAAAGTGTGGAGGAACATCCACTATCCACACCGTAAACTCACTAACATGTCTAGCATGTTTAACAATGTTATAAGCAGCAAAGTTACCTTATCACTTAACATGACAGAACTGAACTACATTGAAACTATTAGCTAAAGTAATATGACAAAACTGAACTCTATTCATATTACTTCATGGCTCCAATCACATTAATCCCTTGATAACTTGGTGAATCACTTTCTAACCATGACAACTTAGATGGGCCCGTTTAGTTTGTGTTTTAAAAAACAAAAAGTAGTTTACTGAATTTTTGTTAATAATAACTCACTTAGGGATAAAGATTTTAATGAAAACTTCTTAAAATCTAGGCTTTAATATGAAACCACCCCAAAACCATATGGCAAATTATTCAAACACTGCCCATTTCAAGACAATTTCAGCATAGTCCCATAAAAATGGCTATAAAGGATTGCATTAGTTTCTTCTATTTTTTCACCTAGCATTCTTCATGCAACATTCTCATTCCTAAATACTGTCAAAGATCCAGCAAATAGCTGCAAGAGCTGAGGTACTCGCATGCAGATCTTGCCAAATTGGGAAGTCCATATATATATCACAATCACCAAAATTTTAGGGTCCCAAAAGAATCATGAGTACCTATGACATTGTGTCAACCTAAAAATAATTAGAGATACAGAAAAGATGACAATGTCATTTCACATATTGTTCACTACAAGAGGGGAGAAGCCAAGGAAAATAAATAAATACAACAAGCAATGTTGAGTTTGACTCTTGCCTCTGCATTATCTATCCAAGGTCAAATGCTCGAAGTCAGGAACCTTATCATCTAGCTTGCATCAAGAATTTCCTTGGAGATGCCATCTGAAGTTGATGGTTATCGTAAACCCCAACTCTAACGGTATGCACTTCTAGCATTAGGTTTGGTCAGAGCCTCAACAAGCCTGAACATCCAACGGTCCAGCATTCCTGTTGGCACAAACAATAAAAGAAACTTGTACAGACCAAAATGATAAAAACGACACATTACAGACCAAAAGGAGGAAATTAAATGAATGTGAGAAGGGCCCTTCCATGAGCAAGGAAATGCTGTGAGAATTGCAGGAGGACATTTCAACATCAAACAACCTAGACTCCAAAAGATCAACTTATTGGAATTTCAATGAGTGGTAAACATCATTTTTCAAACTTGCAATATAGGGAACGAGTCTCCTGGATCTTGCTTAAAGTTCCATATATTGACCACCACAATATCCTAATTATTTGGCCCAACTTCAGACTTACCAATCGCCAAAAAAAAAATGTAAATAACTGTATTGATAAAAATAAATAAATAAATAGAAGTCCAGGTTGCTTCTTTTTTTTTTTTTTTTAATAGGTAAGAAAAAAATTTTCAAAACAGGTCTATTTCATGTACAAAGGACATGAAGAAGCATAAGAATTACAACAAGTATACTTTAGCACACTTTTAACAAATTTTTGTTATATGCTTGCACTTTAGCAAACTTTGCTAGTTTTCAGCTTTTAACTTTTATATATAGCTTTTAAAAACCTCACATTTTTCTCACTTTTTTAAAGTACAAGCATACTTTAACACACTTTCAACAAAAAGCAATCAGAAAAAAGCTAAATAAGCTAATCCCAAAAGCACAATATAAACAACACAATTGAATCACAAACCATAGAACCCCACGCGTGAGACCACTCATGTAAGGAACTAGTGACGGTTGCTAACAACTTAACCCCCATACTTTTCACATCTATGAAAGTGCGCCAATTGCATTCCCCCACACAATCCACATCAAACATAATCGAACAAGGTTACAAATATCTGAAAAATGCTTACTAGGTTACATTGAAATCCTCTGAAATTTCCCTAATTTTCTATCCTTTGGCATTTCTAAAAATAGTCTCTACCCAAACTTCTCATTTTGAATGAAAGTGGCTTCTATTTTCCAATAATGAGTTGTGCAAATCAAACAAAATAGAGATAAGGAAGCAAACCTGTTAGCGCAAAGGTACCACCTAATACTGCACACAGCCGGGTGATGAAGTGCAGAAAACTGCGACGTTCTTCTCTGATTGTCACAGTAATCGGTGACAGGTCATACAAGAAGTAGACAGCTGCATATAACAAAAGAAATGTGCTGATATTCAGTATCAAAAATCATCCCCCCAACCCCCCCTCCCCCTTTCTAAAAAAAGGAGAAAGTTGAATAAATTACATAAACCAACCTGGCCATGTCCTATCAGAATCTTTCATGGGGGAAAAGTATTCCGTGACAGAGAATTGATTAGTCGGTAAAACTTCTTTTGAGATATATCTATATTCGGTCGGAACAATCTGCATCACAAGGAAAAACATTGGTCATATAGACTCAAAAGGAGAAGGCAAAATCATTAGAGGAACTCAAAATAAGAATTTATATGGGGTTCTTTCAAATCTGTCATGCAAAAGGCTAAAAGGAGGCTAGTGCAGATGATAAAAGAAGGAAAAAGTGGTTGGGATCACATCTATGGATGTGAGAGGAACTGTGAAAGTGGAGCCCCTTCTTCAATTTTTTTGATAAGTAATGCAAATTTTGTAGAAATTGAATAATACTATATGTTCATGATGATGAAACAAGTAAAAAAAATATAAACAGAAATTTCAAATGGAAAATCTAAGAGAATCTTGGATCTTTAAAATGGAAGATCAGTGAATTAAACCCCAAACTAAGGACCAATAAAAAAAAGAGCGAAGGAGCAAGTATTTTGATTGATCCAGGTAACTTCCAATATCCTCAAACATACGACTATCCCACTCCTTCAATACAATCCACATCACACAAGCCAGCACCAAGTTCAGAACATCTGAGCCATGCATCCCAAACCAATTCCTCCAACCAAATAATGCAACAATCCCTAGCGTTACCTAATAAATCCCAAACATCCAGAACACATGTCGGCATCTCCCCACAAAGTTTTGAATACTGTTCCGGATTGACTACTGGAACGGAATATTTCGGTACCAGAATGTATTGGTGTACTGTTTTGGGATTAGTAAACCAGTTTTTTTTCTTTTTCTTTTTTCTTTTTTTAATTTAATTTTTACATCCCAAACCATGTCAATGTTGAAACTTAATAGAGAAACCTAAATCCAAAGTAAACTAAACAAATATCAAATAAAAACAAACTAAACCCGAGTGTACTTGGTGAAGGCTGAGATTGAATTCTAGACCACAGATATACAGGTCAATCAAAAAAGAAAGCCAGTGGATTCATACCTTTATGTAATATTTGAATGTCCCACTTGTGTCATGCAATATACGTTCTGTCCCATCAAGTGGATTGTGAATTCCGGGATATTTTGGGCCAAATGACAAATCATGGATGATGTGACTGATGTTCACATGAATAGATCCTTCAAAAATCTGTCAAGAATAAAAAGAAAAGAATGGGTACCTGGTGTGTAGAAGACAAAGACCAATTAAGGTAGGAACAATCCAATGTGACCTTGAGCAGAAAATTAAAATAAGTTACTTTAGAAAAAGCAACGTGACATAAAACTAACCCCGAAGATGTCATGTCAAGACCTATTAGAAAAAAATAGGGGAAAGGGCACCGGTGGGGTTCAAACCCCAGTGCCCACACACCACAGGAGGTGCTGAAACCACTGTGTATCCCTTGAATCCCAGATATCTATTGTTACTATCACTAATGATTTTCTTTTTGATAGGTAGTACTATTACTAATGATTATAACTATCGAAAGTCTCAATAAATATATAACCAAAGATTTGTCTAAACAAAAATTTCGACAGATATGTTGCAATGTTGATGACAACATATATCCAATACTTCAATAATTTTTTTAAAAAGAAAAAGAAAAAGTTTGAGGATGTATTTAACATGTTGATAACTTGTTGCCAGCAAAAATTTCTCATCACCATCTGGCACCTTTCTCTGGCTGTGTTTCCCAAATTTCCAAATGTTAGTGAAACAAATAACATAAACCCATCACTCTTCTCTTTTAATTTTGGCTAACTTTACTGTCGAACCAATGTTTTACCCCCTACAAAAGAATCCTATAGTTTCAAGCAGTAGCACTTTGCTCCCATCTATAATAAGGAAATCAAATAGAAAATAATTAGATGCACTTTCAAGTTTTAGATTGTTCATGATTATTGCACCATTAATAGGGATGATATAACAATTAAACTTTTACAAAAAACTTAACCTTTTTTTTTCAAGTACAAAAACCTAAGCTCTGTTACAGTATGCAAAATCAACTTTGTACAAAAGGTTTTTCAAAGCAAACATGTCCCGATACAACAATGTGGACAAATCAGCCACAAATAGTCACATGAAGCACATCACTTCTCATTATTTTCTATATAGGAGACACCAACAGCAGAGGACAAAAACTTACAATATATTACTTTCAGTGTCTTCATAGGTAAAAAATAGAAAGAATTGTGGACATAAAACTAGTTTCTTAACGAAAAATTTTATTGAAACCAAAGAAGATATTGTTAGGGACATGTAATTACTCCCACAAAAAGAAGATATTTTCAGTGAGAATTAAACTACACCTATCATCTAGTAAAGTGAGATACCCAAAGAAATATAAGTATAGCTGTTAAATAAATAAATGAGATGTAACCATCTTATGCAAACTTGTTCTACTACTATGATATTTTGTGCAAACAATACTACTAAAAATGACTGATCAATCTTTTTGAGGTAGTTTTAGATGCCACAAATTTGTTACCTGTACAGAGTTATAAACTAAAAAAAATTTGTAACCATTTTAACACATGTTCTATGACTAAGTCACACCAAAGCCAATATTCCCTTACTCTGAACCTCAACGCTAATTGTTACCTTCAATATTCATACCCTTTTTATTCTGTAGCAGACATCATTGTAAGCAAATGTCAGAAAATTAGTCTTTATCCTTTATTATAATCAAACAATAAAAACCCTAAATTTTAAACAAAGCAATATAATTCAAAACCCCGCTGATTAATAGGAAATAAAAATTTTGAAGATGGAAACAAAATTTAGTGCTGTAAAATGTTAGATGCTCCACTTTGCAGATTCTGAGACATTATATGGAATCACATTCCCACAGAGAATAGAGTTCAATGTGCACTCACCATTTGGGCAACATAAATGTTTAGCCCATGAACTGAAATGTGAAAGTTTCCAGCAACTCTTTGGACATCTAAGACCCCATAAACCTGAAAAAGAAAGTAAAACAAAATATTAAGGGCTTCTTTGGTAAGCATGATATCCAAGCTAAATGGACAAGCTGAAATCATAAACATTGAGAATTCCAAAGGACAACTACCCGGCATCCTTCTCCATGTGCTAATGCTTGCTTCACTTTCTTGATCATATTTTCTGCAGCTTGATCAAAGAATTGAAATTTCTGGTCCGAATCCTCATGCTCATCTTTATTACCATCTGATCAAAGTTGTTTATCAAATATTGAACATTGCAACAACTAAGTGCCATATATCTCTAAGTAGAAATATAAACTTGTTATGATCTATGTTACATGATAAACATCTTTTAGACCAAAAAAATCTATGGGCACCAAGGCAGTTACCATGCTTATGCTCTGCATGTTCCTTTTCTACTAGATCAGACAAATATTCAGTGCCGATGATATGACCATCATTGTTCAAGCGCAACTGCATACAATCTAAATTTGTTAGCAGAGGGACAAGAGAGAGAGAGAGAGATGCAGGACAGCCAAAATTGACACAGCAACAAAATTGAAGAACATAAAATTTAAAAACAAAAAAGTAATAATAACCTAGGAGCCAACACCTAGGCTTGCTTGGAGTCAACACCAAGCAAGAGAGAGCAAACCTAGGAGTCATCACTTAGGGTTGGTTGGTGTCCGCACCGGACAATTGGAAAAATTTCAAGAGAAACTTTACTAATCAATCAAACTGTAAAACAAAACTGAAACTTGGGTTCCTTAAATAGAGTTATAAACATATTATCCTAGTAGGAATAGGAAGTAACTTTACTACCCAGTTAAGAAAAGGAATTAAACTCCTAAACAAGTTGGACCATATTCTATTTTGCATCTACATCCATAAGTTTGCATAATTGGAGGCCTATATCTTGTGTCCGCATTGAGAAAGAGGCTAGAACAAGAAACACACACAGGTAACCACTTATTAAGGTTAAAATTCTCTGAAATTAGAGACAAAAGTCTGTAATTCCATTTGTGTTTATCGTTTTTGTAGGAGCCAATAGAATTTCATTGATCAATTCATTTTTCAATACCTTAACCTACAGATTTTTTTTTTTTTTTTTTGTAAGTTCTATTTTTGATAAGTTAAACAAATTCAGAGGCATGTTTGCTGTGCACTTGGTGTTTACATAATTCCCATTTCTTTTATATGGTGGAAGTTGATTTTGCCATGCTTAAATTAGAAAGGACCATGTTATGAAATCATGTTGCTCACAATTTTAGGAAAATAAGGAAACCATTCCAAATCTAAACAACTATGGGAAGAGAATAATAAAGACTTTGTCCTTCAATAAAAATCTTAAATAATAATTTTTTTCATTATTTATCAAAAAAAACAGTTCAATATATAATATATCTCCAAACATTACTTTTAAAAAAATATATATATCTCCAAACATCTATTCTTTTTTAATAGGCAAATAAATCTTACCAACTTGGATTAAACCCATGACTTGACCCTCCACCCCTATTTATTTATCTTTCATTGTTGCCTCCACCCTTATTTGTGGAGAGAAAACTTCCCTTGATCTAAAGCAATGTAGTCAAAGGTGAGCCAGGCACTTGACTAGGTGCTCAGGCGAGGTGAGCCGCCTTTAGTGAGGCACTTGTTTAGGCTCCAAAGGCGAGTGCCTCAAACAAAGTGTGGAGGCTTGAGGCAAGAGCCTCAATGAAATTCAGCAAAAAAAAAAAAAAATTGAGGGAATTTCAATAATTTGGCCAATGAAAATCTTGTTTTGTACTTTAATTCAAGTCAATGAGTGTGTCTCTCTCTCACTCCTGATCAATTTAGGAAAGGATTTCATTTTTAAATTTCAATCATATAGACTTTTAGATTTGATGGTTGTTAACACATTAGGGTGCAACGTAGTGGGTTGGAGGCTTGGGATGAGCTGTAGACCAAGACAGCCTCGTCTTGATCCCCACAAGGAGTTCCCTTCCATTGCCTGATACACAAACCTGGTGGGTGGAGTCATGTATCAGTGATTTACTCCCCATAGGTGGGGTCTAAAGCACCCAGCCTTGGTGAGGCTCCAAGTCATCAACAACAGATTTGATAGTTGTTCTATGTATGTGTGTGTGTATAAAGGCATGTTGTAAAGCCTGTTCTTAGTTAATTAATAGAACCTCCAACAAATTTGAAATTTTCAAACCATGCCTAAAAAGCAATAGATGCATATGATTTGAGTTCATTATTTACAAAATAAGTATATTTAGAATGGATGTCTTTTTAGCGCCTCGTTCCTCGAACAATACAAGGACTTGGCACCTTAAGGTCACCTCTTGCCTTTGACTATACTAATCTAAAGAACATTGACCTTCAAACCTTTATGCATTACCATTACGCTAGCACGGCTTATCAATGTCACAAATGTGTACTGCATAAGATTTTTTTCAAATACAAAATAATAATTTCATCAAAGGGAGCAAAAAAAGGGCACAGGCACAACCTCAATTCACAAGTACTGCTTTAAATTATATAATAAAGTCTATAACATGCGAAGAATAAACTTTTGGAGGTAGGAAAAGGTCTTACCTTCCAAATGTTTGTATCAAGATCCACTTCATGCTTGCCAGACATATCAATCGCATCAACACTTAAAACTGCACGCAAGCTAGCACTTAGAGATGGAAAAACAAAAAATATGTAAACAAACTGGCATTTACTTAAGAAGGTAGAAGAAAGAAATATGCTAACCGTCACAGGGTAAAGAAGGAAATGTCATATTTATGTGGATTGGAAGAGTTTCTCCACGTTTCAAATCAACAGACATCTGCCAAATACATAGAACATTAGTCCAGATGAACATGTGCTAATAAAATATTAATGGTCACACCAAATGGATCACCCGTTATCTAATTACTTGGTCAATCGAGTTTGTCAAAAATACATAGATAAGAGCATTCCTTGAGTCAAAATGTCTACATAGTCTTATATTTCAGTTTTGCATCCAATAATTAACAAATTCTAATTGCTTTTCGCTGTAATTTCCTCCAAAGAAATATTAGTCTTTGAATTGCAAATTTAGACCAACTATAACCAGTGATCAACTTAATTTCATCAAAATTTTATTGATTTATTTATTTATTTAAATAAAAGAATAAAAATCCACATTATGCATATCTAGAGGTTGGGATGGCAAGTGCATCGCGGGTTCAAGTCCACGGACCAATCTCTCTAAGAATGTCTACCAATAACCCCTCTCAAACTTCACAGCTATGCTCCCCTAATGGCAAGTTCAAAACCATAACGAACTGAAACATTGAGAACAAGGAAGAATCCGAAATGGGCAGCAAAATAAACAAATAAAGCGCGAACCTGATGAACCGTATATGTGGTAAGATAATATCTCAGCTCGTGCAGGAACAACAACGCCATTATCGCTAAACCCACAACAGAAACTACCCAAAAAATAAAAATTCAATTAGCAGCCATGAAATTAAAATCTAAGAAAAAAAAATACAGAGAGAGAGAGTTGGATTACCAAGTGCTCCAGATTGAGTTTTCTGAAGCAAGTGATCCTCTGCGCGAGGAAACGCATCGATGCTCTTTATAGCTTGCTTCACACGCATCTCTCCTTTTCTGTACCCCAACATTCAAAATTAAACTCTTATCAATTTTTTTTGAATCAGCTCAAGATTTTTCTCATTTATTTGTGCTTGTTTGAATTTGTGGAATTAATATAAAATAAAAATCATGAATTTCTCTTGTATATACAATTTGGTTGGTTTTTGATCGACCCGTACAGGAAGATCTATATATACTAAAAATGGTAGAATTGGGCAAGATATCAAAATTGGATTGCAAATGTAAAGAATAAAAGAAAAAGAAAATACGAACCTGGTGAGGAATGAATCGCAGAAAAGAGAAACCAAATGGAGTTAGGGTTTTGGGATTTGAAGAAGGTCGGATTTATTGCCGTTCGGTGGATATATATTGGTAATATTATAATATAAAGTTTTGGAGTAATGCGACGACGAGAACGCAACACCCTCGTGGTAGTCTCTCTCTGCCTAGGCGACTTCGACTGGTTTGAAACGAAGAAGGGTGGGTGGCTGATTGCTAATAATTATCCTAATAATTCCAATTCCAAACATGGAAATGCATTTTTCTTTTTTCTAATTCCACGGTTATAATAATGATTTGAATTATAGATGTTTTTGCTACTAGACTCTCGGTGAAAAATATTTATATTTTTAAAAAATAAAATTAATAATAAATGAATGGGAAGAAAAATGTGTTTTGATATAAAAAAATATTGTTGTTAAAATAAAGTATTTATCGTCAAGAGTATTGTAATTTATTAATAGTTTTTTTTTTTGAAAATGGTAATTATAATTTTATATAAATAAAAGTTATTAACATCTAAATTATGGATAAAATATAAGGTTTGAAGTTATCTATTATTCTTTGATCATTCTAATTTATCTTTTAATCACATTTTTTAAACTTAATTTGTAATCAATTTTGACTAAAAAGTTTCTATCAAAAAAAAAAATTTTTTTTTCTAAAAAGTAGAGATAGTTGTGGAAATAATTTAATATGAACACACAAAAAAAATACAAATTATAAGATTGAGATTATTACTTATAAAGCATCTTTTTTAAAATTGAGATTATTACTTATAAAGCATCTTTTTTATAAAAAATAAAAAAAAAAAATAAAAAAAAAGATGCTTTATAAGTAATAATCTCAATCTTATCATCTATATAGTTTTTTTTTTTTTTAAAGGAAAGTATGAATTTATTGACTACAAAATTGAACTTTTTTCATTAATAGTAATGCTACAACATAATATTTTCACAACAATTATGTTGGTAAATTGATTGTGGTTTTCATGAATCTACTACAAATATCATTTGTTTTTACTTAATAATTAATAAGTCACATGATAAAAATATATTAATAATTAAAGATGTTTAAATTTTATTATATTAAAAATAAATTATGAAATATAATTCAATAAAATTAAATTTATTTTAATTTACTTGAAACTTTTGTCAGTATAATTTTAAATTTATTGAAATGTTGTAATAGAGTTTTATGTATATAGTTGAAAGTTTTAGTAATAGAGTTTTAAATTTCTTTGAATTTATGATATGTTTGTTTCGCTGGAAAACCTTCTATAAATATAGTTTTCCACATTTTTATGTTTGGTAGTGCACCAAAAAAAAAAAAAGTTAATGAAAAACTATCTTTGATCAACGAAAAACCCTAATAAAAATAAGGCTTATTTTCTATAGGTTGTTTTCCAAAATAAAAATTGAAAAACAACCTCTCTCTCACGTGTTCATCTTCTATAAATATTATCTTTGTCTGTAGCTGTGGGAAACATAATGTTTTGATGCCTTCTTTCTCTCATGGTAAGTTTTCTCACTTTTTCTCTCTTCCCTTTGTTTTTTCTCTCCTTACACTCTCATTGTCACCAATTATGATCTCTCTTCTTCCCATAGATCTCTCTCTCTCTCTCTCTCTCTAACTGTCTCTCTTCTCTCTTTTCTCCATGTTTCTCTTCCTCTTTGTAACACAACTCTTTGATTAGATTTTTTTTTCCCTCACTGATCGGTCAATAGCTCCAACTTGCAAAGGAGAACAAATTTGCAGCGATAATTATTTCATTCCTCTCTACCAAATCCCAATTCTTAGTTTTGAATTTCAAGCTTGATTTTCTTTTTTCTCTAAGAAATTTTTGATTTAATGAATTCTAGGTAGAAGTTTCTTCTTTTTCGTACATAAAGTGCAACAAAAATAAAAATAAAAAATAAAAAAAGAAGAAGAAGAATGAATGAATGAAGTAAAAGATGAAAATTTTAAATATAGTACCTTTATTGTTCTAAATTGCTTTTACATGGGACAATCTTTACCATGGACTAATAATATTGTTATATAATAAATGATAATTGTTTAGGAGAATTGCATTTGTTGGCAGATACTTTATGCGAATACTATGCAATTATGATATATTATGCGATATATTATGTAAATACATAATATAAAGTAATATTGAAAACTTGTGGTTGACCATGGTAGACAATTAGTATACCAAAAAAAAGAGTAGATAATTAAAAATTATTGTTATTTATACTTATTGAAAATGTACTCTCCTGTCAAATATATATATATATATAGAGAGAGAGAGAGAGAGAGATGGTTGATATATGTGTGTGTGTGTGTACGTACATACGTTATAAGCAAGATGAGTGATAGAGATCATGAAAATTTGACAACTAATTAATTTTGATTGTATCTATAGTCAAAATTTTAGTATGAAAACCAAATTCATTATGGGTTTTTTATTTTATACTGATTACATTAGTTGATTTACATAATACACATATTTTAAATTAAACAAGAAATATTTTTAAAAAAATTGTATACCAAATACCAAAAAACATTCTCAAGCTCATTTTCAAGGTTGTTACCAAACAATAAAAAATGAGACAGTTTTCTAAAAAATGGTTTTTGGAAAATGAGCCATTTTCCAGAAAACATTAATGTTGAAACAAACCAAGCGTTAAATAATAGAGTTTTATATAAAGTAAATTATATGAGTCATCTATACTATATATAAGAAGATTCCCATTTTTCAACTGGATTTTTATGTGTTTCAAAATTACCCTCATTAATGAAGGGTAACTTCATTTAGAAATGGAGTCATAAATGTTAAATAACAAATTTTATTTTGAATTCAAAAAAAAAATTCCTAAAAAAAAATTCCCTTCACATTTAAAAAAAAAAAATTATAGTTATTGCTTATCTTTAATTTTTTTTTTTGAGGGACTCTTATCTTTAAAGTTTATCATTTTTATTTGTTTGAAAAATAAAAATATATATTTCTAAATTATAATATATGTAAATTATTAACCTTTGCCCAAAAAAATAGAAGAGCTTTTTTTGTTAAGTTTTATTATAATTTTGGCTTGGATAATTAAAATTAAATCTTTATAGAGCATACGTCATAAGTTGAAATTCTATTGTATTTATCAACAACAAAAAATGACAAAATACTATTTTAGTTCCTAAATTTTACCAAAAATTTATTTTTCATAACTAAACTTAAAAAAAGTTATTTTTTTTTTTATCTTTAAATTTTGTAAAGAGCTTTTTTTCTCTAATAATTAGAAAAAAAAAATATGTGGATGGAAAATTTTCAATAATTTAGGATTAAAAAAACTTTTTATAGTTGAAGGTTTGAGGATGAAAACAAATTTTTATAAAAATTTAGATAGTACTTTAATTTTAACCCCAAAAAAGAAGGTTAAGATATTGGTAATAATTTTCTCAAAAAAGAAAAAAGAAAAAAAAGATATTGGTAATAATTTCATTAGAACTTGGAGAGCAGGAAGCCCACAACACACGCAGCATGAGCAAGACGGAGTTGACTTGACTTGATTCAAAGTTGTCCACAAGGGATCCTCTATGACAACAATGCGCACAACACCACAAATCATATCAAAATCCACCACGTGTACATTTCAACACGTGGCTTTACGTCATTGGTCACGTCCATCCCTCCAACTGCCACGTAGACTTCCCCAAAATTACTGAAAAAACAATTTACCTACCCGTTATATTTCACACAACCCCCCACCCCACCGCTCCAAAAACAAAAACACAACCGAAAAAACAAAACAAAACATAACAAAGAAAAGCAACTCTTCTCATCAACCGTTCGATAAGTCACCATTTCATTCACTCTCTCCAGAGAATGCGATCTACACCCCTCTGGTCTCTCTCTCTCTCCTAACTCGAATTGAAAGTTATAAACTCTCTTCGATTCGAGCTTGAGCTTTTCACTTTCCACAAAATCGAAAATCAGATTTAAATTTTTTTTTTTGTTGGTTCGACGTAAGTGAAACGTTGAAACTCGAATTGATATTTATACATTCTATTCGATTCGAGCTTAGCTTTTTCTCACTTTCCATTAGTATTAAAAAAAAAAAAAAAATTCAACACTCTTTTGCATAATTTTGTAACCAAACCGTTCGATATAAGTTAAACTTTGAAACTCGTGTTGAAATTTATATGCTAAATTCGATTCGATTCGAGCTAAGTTTTGTGTTTTTATTTTTGCTATATTTTTACAGAGGCTCTCGAACAATCCAGAATGGAATCCAAGTTATTCATCAAGCTAGGTTTGGTTTTATTTGCGCTTTGCTTTGTATTCGATCGATCCGAATCCGCGGTTTCGAGCATAGATCTCGGCTCCGAATGGGGGAAAGTAGCGGTGGTGAATCTGAAGCCCGGCCAGAGTCCGATCTCGATCGCGATCAACGAGATGTCGAAGCGGAAATCGCCGGCGCTAGTCGCGTTCCACTCCGGCACTCGTCTCCTCGGCGAAGAGGCCGCCGGAATCGTCGCGCGGTACCCGGAGAAAGTCTATTCGCAAGTCCGTGACATGCTCGGGAAGCCTTACGGTTACGTTAAGAAGGTTCTCGATTCAATGTACTTGCCGTTCGACATTGTGGAGGACTCTCGGGGCGCTGTGAGTTTCAAAGTCGACGGCGGCGGCGACGACGGCGTCGCTGTTTATTCGGTCGAGGAGTTACTGGCGATGATTTTGGGTTACGCGGCGGATTTGGCCGAGTNTGGTAATAATTTCATTAGAACTTGGAGAGCAGGAAGCCCACACCACACGCAGCATGAGCAAGACGGAGTTGACTTGACTTGATTCAAAGTTGTCCACAAGGGATCCTCTATGACAACAATGCGCACAACACCACAAATCATATCAAAATCCACCACGTGTACATTTCAACACGTGGCTTTACGTCATTGGTCACGTCCATCCCTCCAACTGCCACGTAGACTTCCCCAAAATTACTGAAAAAACAATTTACCTACCCGTTATATTTCACACAACCCCCCACCCCACCGCTCCAAAAACAAAAACACAACCGAAAAAACATAACAAAGAAAAGCAACTCTTCTCATCAACCGTTCGATAAGTCACCATTTCATTCACTCTCTCCAGAGAATGCGATCTACACCCCACTGGTCTCTCTCTCTCTCCTAACTCGAATTGAAAGTTATAAACTCTCTTCGATTCGAGCTTGAGCTTTTCACTTTCCACAAAATCGAAAATCAGATTTAATTTTTTTTTTTTTGTTGGTTCGACGTAAGTAAAACGTTGAAACTCGAATTGATATTTATACATTCTATTCGATTCGAGCTTAGCTTTTTCTCACTTTCCATTACTATTAAAAAAAAAAAAAAATTCAACACTCTTTTGCATAATTTTGTAACCAAACCGTTCGATATAAGTAAAACTTTGAAACTCGTGTTGAAATTTATATGCTAAATTCGATTCGATTCGATTCGAGCTAAGTTTTGTGTTTTTATTTTTGCTATATTTTTACAGAGGCTCTCGAACAATCCAGAATGGAATCCAAGTTATTCATCAAGCTAGGTTTGGTTTTATTTGCGCTTTGCTTTGTATTCGATCGATCCGAATCCGCGGTTTCGAGCATAGATCTCGGCTCCGAATGGGGGAAAGTAGCGGTGGTGAATCTGAAGCCCGGCCAGAGTCCGATCTCGATCGCGATCAACGAGATGTCGAAGCGGAAATCGCCGGCGCTAGTCGCGTTCCACTCCGGCACTCGTCTCCTCGGCGAAGAGGCCGCCGGAATCGTCGCGCGGTACCCGGAGAAAGTCTATTCGCAAGTCCGTGACATGCTCGGGAAGCCTTACGGTTACGTTAAGAAGGTTCTCGATTCAATGTACTTGCCGTTCGACATTGTGGAGGACTCTCGGGGCGCTGTGAGTTTCAAAGTCGACGGCGGCGGCGACGACGGCGTCGCTGTTTATTCGGTCGAGGAGTTACTGGCGATGATTTTGGGTTACGCGGCGGATTTGGCCGAGTTTCATTCGAAGGTGCCGGTGAAGGATGCTGTGATTGCTGTGCCGCCGTATTTCGGGCAAGCCGAGCGGAGAGGGTTGATTCAGGCGGCGCAGTTGGCCGGAATTAATGTGCTTTCGTTGATAAATGAGTATTCCGGGGCGGCATTGCAGTATGGAATCGATAAGGATTTCTCGAATGAATCAAGGCATGTTATCTTCTATGATATGGGTTCGAGCAGTACCTATGCTGCACTTGTGTATTACTCGGCTTATAATGCTAAAGAGTTTGGGAAAACCGTGTCAGTCAACCAATTTCAGGTGAGCTTCGAAACATTGCTACTTTGGTTGGGTTTAGGAATAGGGTAGAAAATAGTTATTGGGAATTGCAATTGTTTTAAGTTTGAAACTTGATTCGTATTCTTGCGAGGTTGTGAATGATTGGAAGCTGTATAGATTACACTGTGAATGAGTAATTCATTACCGTGCTTAGTTTAGTAGTTCCATGAGAATCCATTTATGGGTTTTTAAAATTTTTTTGGAAGGTATCCATTTTTCCTAAAACGTGTGGGAAGACTTTGTTAGTAAACCAATTTCAGTTGAGCTTTGATACATTGCAACTTTTCGTAGGAGTTAGGAATAGGATATAAATATTTGTTGCAAATTGCAATTGATAAGCTTGACACTAAATTCGTATTCTTTTGAAGTTGTATATGATTGAAAGTCATCTAAGTTGATAAAAGTATGTACAAGAAGGAACTCCAATTTGCGATTCATTTCTTAGCAAACGTTTTATTAGTAATTTATTTCCTTGCAGTTGTTGAATTTATTGAGAATCAAAAAATATTTTAAGTATCCATTTTTTCTATATAGACAAACACGTGGAGGTCAGGATTTTGATATTTGTTCCCCATTCATGTTGCGGATGGGTAACAATACCAGATTTGTTGGAAAGTTTCACATTGATGGCACAAACTCCTCACATTGATAGACTATTTTAATGATTTTGATTATGTTGGCTACTCTGATTTGATGTGAAATAGATGTTAGTGTCAATGAACTCTAGCTCAAATGGCATTGCCTCCCCCCAGAAGAATGGCTGGAGGGAGAGGTTGCGAGTTCAAAACCCACTTGGTTTGTGTGTAATTTACCAATAAATAAAAAAATGTCAATTTCAACCATTCTTTACTTCTTTATACTTGATATTATCAGCTTGTAGTCACTCTCTTCCTTAAATATAGGCAATTTGTTGTGCCAATTTTTATTGAACTTAAAAAAAAAAAGATGTCAATTTCAACCATTCTTTACTTCTTTATTCTTGATATTATCAGCTTGTAGTCACTCTCTTCCTTAAATATAGGCAATTTGTTGTGCCAATTTTTATTGAACTTTATTATGAAATAGCTTGTACTTGTAGTTGTTATATTTTAACCCTTTTTAGCATTTGTGTTTTGTTGCCTTTTGCTTTGTTCTCTATGCTGTTTCTTGTTTCGTTTCTTACACTGGCATATTTTAGTGGTTTTAGCTTGCCATTAAGCTCAAAAATTTTGTGCAGGTTAAGGAAGTTAGATGGGACCCCGAGCTTGGGGGTCAGAATTTGGAATTACGGCTGGTGGAGTACTTTGCAGATGAGTTCAATAAACAAGTTGGAAATGGGGTTGATGTGCGGAAGTCTGCCAAGGCGATGGCTAAATTGAAGAAACAGGTTAAGCGTACAAAAGAAATTCTAAGTGCAAACACAGCGGCCCCAATATCAGTTGAATCCCTCTATGATGATCGGGACTTCAGGTAGGTGGATATTGAAGCACATCATCCATTCCTAGTGAAATATTATAACACACATAAATCTTTTTACCTATCAAACAAAAATTGTTATAACTTATTTTTTATTTTTTGTTTATGAGCTTTTATTTACATAAAGAAAAAGTGACGTTACTGTTGAACTAGTGAAGAGAGCTTGTTTATCACTGTGAATCCTTATTCTTTGATATAGCATTTTAAAGAGTCCATTTTCACCAAATAACCAGTGGAATGAACTGAAATTAACCAGGCCATTTTCATACAAACCCTGGATTCTCGTGAGACTTTTGAGCCTTTTTTATTTTATTTTCAATGAGGCCAGATTGCTCTGCTTTTAGAAACACTATTGTTAGTATCGACTATGCATGCTCTGTCAATTGTTGATTAACTGTAGGTTCTAACATGATTTAATGGCTTCAATCCTCAACAACATGAAACCTAGTATGTCACGTCACTTCTTTCTGCTATGCATGAAGCAGTGTTGTTAAAAGCGTTGAGCGCACTTAAGCGCAAAGGCCTCCTGGAGCCTAGGCGCGAAGCGCAAAGCGCAAGCGCGTGCCTGATCGATGTGAAGCGCATATTTAAAAAAAAAATAATAATAAATTAATTTTTTTTTATTAATGATCAATACAACAATCAAGTGGTTAATTAATCATATAAATTACAATAAAACATTTTATATAATTTATATAACATTTACATAATTCTATTGTGCTTTACAAAATAAATGCAACCATGATATTTGATGGCCATGATTACAAAACATGGTTGAATCAAAATAGAAGTATAGAACCAAGAAGGAAAAGGCTAAAAAGTACTAGAATGTTAAGTGATGTTATCTTTGTGAGTGTCTGATTTAGTGTTTGTTTGTGTGGTTGTGGTTAAAAGTTCAAAAATATCTAAAGAGATAGGCTTAGGTGTATGGTAGCACATCACACTATTAGTTTTTATATATTAAATCAATAGCTTATATCAAACATATTTAGATTTAATAGCTAAAAATCAAATCAGGATTTTTTTTTAAAAAATTTACAAAAAGCTCAAAAAAGCGTGCTTTGCGCTTAATAAAAAAGTTCAAAAAAGCGCGCTTAAAGAACGCTTTTGTGAGGGCGCTTCGCTTTAGAGGGAAAAAGCCCCAAGGGCTTTGCGCTCTACGCTTTGCGCTTAAGCGCGCTTTTAACAACACTGGGGTGGTTTAGGGTTCTGAAGTTTTGGATTTTAGGGTTTAAAATATTTGGAAGCCTAAGGTCCTTCCTAGAATTTCTTTTTTTTGTTTGGACTGCAGCTTTGGAGAATATTTTGACAATTGATAATCTTCGGGAACGGAAGATATGGATTTTAGATTGGTGTTGTATGTGTGAAAGAAATGGGAAAACGGTAGACCACCTTCTTATCCATTCACTTTTGATTTGTGGTCTATGGTGTTTACCTTGTTTGGCATTTAATGGGTTATGCCGAAGATGGTGGTGGAGCTATTGGCTTGTTGGCAAGGAAAGTTTGGACAGCATTGGAATATTGTTATTTGGATGGTTGTTCCTCATCGTTTGATGTGGTGCATTTGATGGAAGATGAATAGTCGGCATTTTGAGGATTCCAAAAAAAACAGTTCCAGATCTTAAATCCTTCTTTTTAAGACTCTTTTGGACTGGGTTGTAGTGTTAGGTTTTCATTCTTTCTTTTCAATTCATGGTTTTATGAACTTTTTTACTTTATGTGCTTGAGTTGTATTTTGTCCCTGATGTATGCTACCTGTATACTCAGGTGACACTTCTCTTCTTCTTTGTTTAATATTTTTTTTTATTACTTATCAAAAAAAAATATATGTTACACATCAAGATGCGTTCGCAAGGTTTAAAGTTGCTGGGAATTTAAACAATGAAAAAAAAAAAAAAAAAACTTTTACGTATCACACCTTAGAGAAGGTTGTGTCACACAAATCTTAAACAAAGCTTGACATTAAGTCAACCTTCTTGTGTTGCTAAGGAATGGATGGTGTTAAGGTGTTTAGATATGGTGGGGTTTGTAAGTGAGAGTATTAAAGAATTGACTGGTTTGGATTGCTGGCATTGCCCCAGTTACAAGTATTTATAAAGGAGTTTTTACAATGTCTCTACCAATGATAGGCCAAAGAACAAGATCCTTGTAGCTCAACTAGTACCGGATGTTCCCAACAGAGATGTTTAGGATTCAAATCCACCCACCCTCAATTATCAATTTATCAATGAGAGAGAGAGAGGTCAAAAGGTTGCTCAACCAACTAATAACTAGCTTTTTGCCCTAAAACTTCTGCTTGTCTTAAAATATATTTCTAGAACCAAATCAAAAAGTGATAAGCAGCATTAAAAATTAAAAATAAAAAGAGGAGATTAACCAAAAAATACAAAGATAATGTGAAAGGATCTGCATGTTCACCAGCTGTTTGCCATGTCCTTGCCGATCGAAAGCAGCATCAATAACATGTCTTGCAGCAGGCGGTGAACTTGAGAGTAGCAAAACAGCTCCTTCGATCGCTAAAAGCATTACAAAAAAGCAGATATTAAATTTGCATAATGCATATTAAAAGATGGCACAAAAGATGTTTGAGATAAAAGCAAGCAAACTTAACAAAGAGAATTATTGACATGGGGATACAAAACAAGGAGGATGAGTTGTCCCTTATTCCCAACATTTTTTTTTTTTAATGACGTAAGAGAACACTAATTTAAGAGAACATCACTCAAATTAGTTGCAAGTCATAGAGCATACTATACAACAATCCTCACAGTTAATCAAACTCCTATTAGAACTGACCCCTCCCACTAGAACCAGTTACTGGGTAATCCAAGGGCTTTTCACCCCTGACAAGCTAAGCAGTTTATTCTCATGCCCATAAATAATAAGAAATTCTGAAACTGGGATATTTAACTATTTTAATGAAGATTTACTGCAAGGTATATGCAAAAAGTCATCACAAATCTGTGCAGTCATAAGGGAAAATCCCAACTTAGTAGACTCAGATGCACACAAGTAAATCTTATTGAGGAATGAGAAAATTTTCAGAAATGCTTACATAAGAAACTGCACCATTTCATTCACAAAATAGACCATGTGACTGCATATCAAAGTAGTCAATATCATACCGGATACCATTTCGGTTTGGTAGGGAATGAGATATTTCAAATACTGTTTAATACAAGTATACTGTTTTGGGGTTACCGCAATATATATAAATATATATTTAATCAGAGTCCAAGAGCTCTACCCTATTTAAAAATGTAAGCCAAGATTCCAATTATTTTTAAGCCTATGTCCTGGGCCCATTTGACAACCAAATAAGCACACAAATTTCAAGCCACAACAATTGAACATAAAAGGACAATAAATTGGTCATGCATGGCAAAATGTTAGCCACACCCATCATAAGATTGCATGGCTAGATGTTAGCCACACCCACCAAGATATTTATCTAATTAGGATTTCATCAAATCAAAAAAAAATAAAAATAAAAGAAGAAGAAATTCAGTTATGACTTTTAAACAGAGATGCCAAATAAAAAATGAAGTGGTAAGTGTGGGTGTGGGTGTGAGTGTGAGTGGCGTTACAGCAACAGAACCAGAGGCTGTGGGTGGCATTGTTTTCATCAAACAGGCTGCCAGTGAGAGGCAAAGAGAGAATGAAGGCTGGGAGCTTGAGGAGAATGAAGGAGGGCCGAAAGAAAGGGGGGTTTCTGCATCTTTTGGAGGGCAAAATTACATGAACACTCTCCTTTCTCAGAAATTTGCAAAGAAACCAGTTTATTTTGTATCAGCCCGCTATGCATGTACCAACCAAAATCTAAAAATTTCTCCAATATCACCAAATGGACCCGGTATGGACCGGTAATTGGAGCAGCACGAATCAGCCACATTCCTGTACTGGCCTGGGTACCGGTACGGAAAGTACCAACCATACCAACTGATAATATACAAAATTGACTCACTTCTATTGTAGAACCCTTGTAAAAGCTATATTCCTACTATACATGTCGATCTTAGAAAACTGACATACTCTAATAGACATTGATGTCTCACTTTGCATCTTGAATATTTAGTTTACCATACTACACTCAAGTAATCATATCAATAATTATCTATGCTTAAGCTGTGGTAGCAGTACAGCTCCTTGGATTACTGAAAGCATCAAAAAGAAGCAAATATTAAATTTGCATAATAAAATATTGCACAAAAGTGTGAGATATAATCATGCAACTGGAACAAAGACTATTGTTGAAAATGTTCACATAAGATACAGAGCAAGGAGGATAAGTTGTCCTTTAACTCAGGAAATTTAACTGTTTCAATTAAGATTTACTGCAAGGTATGTGCAAAAAGTCATCACAAATCTGTGCAGTCATAAGGGAAAACCCTAACTTAATAGTCAAAGTAAATCTTGTTGAGGAATCAGAATAATTTCAGAAAAGCTAACATCAAAGGAAACTGCCCCATTCACTCACAAAATAGATCATGTGACTGCATATTGTAGAACCCAAAGTTATATTCCTGCTACACATCAATCTTAGAAAACTACAGTCTACATACTACGATAGACATGATGTCTCACTTGTGTATTGATTTTTTTTTTTTTTTTTTCTGGAGGGTTGCTTGTTGGTTCAGTCTGGGTTTCAATTAATTTACTAGGGTCAGGACACATCATTGTTAAATTTCATTGCGTGTAGATGCTTTCTTTGTTGACCTGATGTGGGATTATTAACTAGAAGTTTTACTTTTTGTATTTTTTAATGATTAGACAAACATTTTGTTCCATTAGACCATGTAAGATTACTTGAAGCTCCTTATTGTGATTAATTAACCTTGAAAAGTACATAACTATTAATTGAAAGATTCCAACGTGTTCTCTTATTATGGTAATTTTTCTTCTGAATTCAGGTGTTAAGATTGTGATTTCAGCCCTTGATAAAATACTTGAGTTGTCAGAAAGTCAAGATACAGATGAAAGTGAATCTGCACTTGAAGCATTGGGTCAAATAGGGTCATGTAAGTATGTCACTAACTGCTATAGGCTGAGGTGTATGTCATTTGTTCAATTTTGTTTTGGTACACGAGTTGTATTTACCTACAAAAGAATACTGTTGTGTCTCTCATCTCTCTTCAATGTGCAAAGTCACTACCGTAAACATACATCTCTGTTTTTGTTCTGAGGCAAGAGGTTGTCTCCATGTAAGAGAGTGATCAGGGTGCAGCATTTGTGTCCATGACTATGCATAATGTGGTTGAAATTCTATAATCCTATCTGGTTATATATGACAACACCAACCTGATAGAAGATGGTATATTGAAACTGTATCTTGCCTTCCGTTTGACTTGTATTGAAAATTATGATCTTTTCTCATGGCTTCCTGTGTTTCTCCAAATCAAACTCTCATTTGGCATTCATCCAGAAAAATTGGTATTAAGCATTGTATATTAGGTCTTGTCAAGCATGACAAAAACATTTGTGGTGAACAATTTGTAATTCTGAATTTCTAGTTGAAAGTTGTCTATGGTTTGCTAGTAAGTTCTATGTGTTTTATTACATTGTTGGCCTATTTCTTGACAACTTAAGCTTGTGGAACAAGTGGTTACTATCATGTATCAGTCTTGTTTGCCTCAAAGGTTGTTTTGAATAGTGGGAACCCCCACTTGTCTGTTTTTGTTTTGGGCCTGCCTCTATGGTGATGTGTTAGTTTCTGCTTGACATACACTGTTCACCCACTTCCTCACTGCTTAAGCTTTTGCGGGAGATGATTTTTGACATGGTTGCTTGGGAGTAATATGGCAAACTAAACATTTAATACACTTTTCTAAAAAAAAAAAAAAAAAATAAATACACAAGTGAGACATCATGTCTATCGTAGTATGTAGACTGTAGTTTTCTAAGATTGATGTGTAGCAGGAATATAACTTTGGGTTCTACAATATGCAGTCACATGATCTATTTTGTGAGTGAATGGGGCAGTTTCCTTTGATGTTAGCTTTTCTGAAATTATTCTGATTCCTCAACAAGATTTACTTTGACTATTAAGTTAGGGTTTTCCCTTATGACTGCACAGATTTGTGATGACTTTTTGCACATACCTTGCAGTAAATCTTAATTGAAACAGTTAAATTTCCTGAGTTAAAGGACAACTTATCCTCCTTGCTCTGTATCTTATGTGAACATTTTCAACAATAGTCTTTGTTCCAGTTGCATGATTATATCTCACACTTTTGTGCAATATTTTATTATGCAAATTTAATATTTGCTTCTTTTTGATGCTTTCAGTAATCCAAGGAGCTGTACTGCTACCACAGCTTAAGCATAGATAATTATTGATATGATTACTTGAGTGTAGTATGGTAAACTAAATATTCAAGATGCAAAGTGAGACATCAATGTCTATTAGAGTATGTCAGTTTTCTAAGATCGACATGTATAGTAGGAATATAGCTTTTACAAGGGTTCTACAATAGAAGTGAGTCAATTTTGTATATTATCAGTTGGTATGGTTGGTACTTTCCGTACCGGTACCCAGGCCAGTACAGGAATGTGGCTGATTNGGGGTGGGGTGGGGTGGGGTGGGGGGTTATAGTGCTTATTACGAAGATATATAAGGGTGGTCATTGCTACAGGGCAACATTGCAACTGCCCTATAATTAAGGGGGAAAGTGCAATTTCCCATTAATATATTTTTGGAGCTACTTTTGTGGGGGCATAAGATAAACCATCTCTTCTCAAAAGGCTCCTTCACTTTCTATTTTTTATTAGATATTGTCTATCTGCATGTAATTGAAACGTGCTTAAGTTTTGACATCTGTTTTGCCCTTAAAAGTTATATATTGTATATAAGCAAATTTGACAGTGGTTTATTTGATGTAGCAATGAACAAGTGGCGGCTGCATCAATGGATGCAATCAAGAAGTTAGCTGGCTCTCCTGAAGGGATGGTAGGGAAAAAACCTATGAAGCCAAATTTCATTGTATGGCATTACTTTTATAATCTGCCAAAATCTTCATCGCCATATGTTACCTGAAATTTATGTAGGATATCATCTTCCCAGCTAATAACAATGAAGCTACGCATCTTGGAAATGTGGCAGCCCGATGTTCATCACTGGTATGGTACTTTTTTGATTTTAAGTATGGTCATGGGACTCTAGCCTCTAACCAGCTGACAATTGCTAACTCTCTCTTCGTTCTCTCCTTTTTTTTTTTGGGGGGGGGGGGAGGGGGGAAGAGGGAGGAGGGGGGAGAAATTATGCAATTAACAAGTATGTGAGGTAGGAACATGCTGCCAAAGTGAGTGTTAAATGTTTCTGCTATTTTGTTTAGGCAATTTATAATTTGGACACAGCCCCTTTTTTTTTTTTTTAAGAAATAGAGGAGGAGGGGGGGGGGGTTGGGTTGAGGACACAGATATTTTGTTAGTGTCTTTGCCCAATAATTTTAGTTTCACAAGTTTCACACTGGTTATGTAAATTTTGTTTCTATCAGGTGCCATATTTTGAGTTTATAAATGTCAATGAGTAATGCTGGCCACCATCAATGTGTGCTATCTCTGAATCATGATTATTTTCTTAGTGCTGGTATTCTTCCTTCTCACTCTATTAAATTTTTCAGGGACGGGTTCGAGTTTTGGCTTTAATAGTGAAGCTATTCTCTATTTCCAACTCTGTGGCATCCACCATTTACAATTCAAATCTACTTAATTTGTTTGAGGCAGAAATCAACAATACAAATGATACCCTTGTCACATTAAGTGCTTTGGAGCTGTTGTATGAGGTTGGCTGCTGATTATCATTTCATAGTCTCTCTCTCTCTCTCTCTCTGCACTTATTGACTTTCACTATGCCGGAACATTTTCTATTGATATATTGACCGGAAATGTCTCAAGTCTTAACTTCATTTGTTTGCAGTATTAGTGCATAATTACAATGATTATGATTCTCTGCAAGCATATGAAGTTATGAACACAAAATATATCAAGATGGAAAGATTATGGAAGTAATCTCCATTGTCCTAGGTGCGGTATATAGGAAATTAGATTGGAAAAATAGTTCTATATTGTGCGTACTGAAGTAACGTAAGAAATTAGAAATTGGAACTATGGAATCACACATGCCATTGGCCATGTGACCAACAGTGATGTGGAGTCAAGTCATCCAAGACGTGTGAAAGCAATTTATGCTACCATGTATTTAATTACATTGAAATACATGGTAACTAGATGTTGCTGTCACCTTGTTCAAAATTTCATTACCTTTCTATTGGAATCGTTTTCCTGGAAGAATCTCAGTCTTTTATCTTAATGATTGAGGTTTCATTAGTTTCAAGTCAACTGAATTCTCTGTTTTATTTTTCATTTATTACAAAAATTAAACATAAATGTGGCACTTCCTTTGTTGGCACTGATTGCCTACTTACTTTCTCTCCATTCTTCACTTAATGATCATCTTTGTTTCTTGAATTCTTACCTTATGCTTTTAATATGTCCTTATTATATGTACCCATGCCCCCCCCCCAAATTAGTATTTTCTGTCTAATTAACAAAAAATTCTTTTTTTTTTTTTTAAATGTGTCCTAACCCATACATTAATGACTGTAATACCCTTCAATAACAAGCACATCACATGAAAAATGAGGACCATAATACCCTCTAGCAACAAACACATCACATTCACAATGATTGCCCTTCAAATTGTGCATGTGATGTGTTTGTTATTGGAGGGTGTTAGGACATTAACGTGTGAGTTTGGGTGCAATAAATCTTGTTAGAGAGATTTTTTTACTAATCAAAAAATAAATCTTGTTAGATAGAAATGATTGTCTTCTATCAAGGGGGGGCTTTTGCCTATATTTATGTTGGAGATAAATCTTGTCATCAACTCTCTATTACCAGGTGCAATAAATGGTACTACCGGCCTCTAGGTAGGTTGAATTCCAATACAAATTTTTAACACACACAAGGTCTACTTACCGTAACTAATTCAGTTGAAGAAACCTTTAATGTTGCAATATTGGTAATCTAGGTCCATTGGTTGTGGGAATATTTTGACATTCCAGAATGGCCAAATTATTTTGCCCATTCTACTAGGTTTTTGTCTAATACTATAGACATTAAAACTGAAGTTAGTGACATTATTAGTGGGATTGAAGGAGGCATTAAACTGGAACTTTTAACATTTATTGAACGCTAGCAATGTCATGACCCAAGAAAAGTACTAACCACATCTGCACTACACCCCCCAAAAGAACTAGTGAAGTTACAATTAGAGCTCTTCATAGCTGCTTATATAGCCTAGACCCACCAAGTACACATCCAATTTGGGACTCAACATACACCACACAACTTATACCCATACAATCCAATCCAATTGATTCACACAATCCGAGGTATCACAGGTAATGGTAACACAAGTAGTGGGGTGCAGCATGGGGGAAAAGGGTAGGAGCTTGAGTAACTCAAAATTCTCGAAAGACCTATTCAATTTTATTTAACTCATTCAAGTAGATACTAAGATAGGCCGACTTAGAGGCAGACTCTAAGGGCTGTTGGAAACTTTGATATGGATGTCATGAATCTTAGTATGCTTCATTTTCGTGTTCTAGGAAATTTTCGTTGCTTCAATTCTGGTGGTCTTCTCCTTCATCATAGGAATTATCTTCCTTGATTTTGTCTTTACATTACCTTTCCTATCTCAATCATATCTCATCTTACTAAAAAAATACAAATTCATAGGGGGTAAAGAGATGCCATGGTCTTAATAGAAAAGCCATTTACAGTCCCATCTACAAGACTTTTTTGAGCTCTTCAACAACAACCAAGCATTAGTTCCAAAATTTTGGAAACAACTATATATCCTCAACAAACTAGTCATGGCTGATCACATGTATTCTTTTCTGCCACTCTATTCTATTCAAAATCATACTCTGTATTACTTCCTTAATTAGCATGTCCTTTCTTACTAATTCTATTAATGTTATTTTTTGTCTTCTGCTACCTTTTTCATTCCCCCAACTTGAATCAACTCACTCTTTCTCATTGGTACATTAATTGCTCTCCTCTAAAAATGACCAAACCATCTCGAGTGACTCTCCCTCATCTTTTCATCAATAGGGGTCACCCCCTTAAGCTAATTTCATCATTTTGAATCACATCTTTCGACTCTCCTTGTATTTCCACTAATCTATTTTAAACTCTTACAACAAGAAGCCTTAATTCCAAATTTTTGGATTCTGCTATGGATCCTCAATAGATAGTTAGGGTCAACCACGTGTGTGTGTGTGTGTGAGAGAGAGAGAGAGAGAGAGAGAGAGGGGGGGGCAAGAACAAGAGAAAATGTAATGACGTGTAAATGACAACCTCAATGACCAACACTAACATAAATTCAAACAAGAAATAATTAAAGATAAATACAAATGGGAAAGAATAATCAATACTAAATGTGCACCATAATTGCAAAAAGCTATGTATCTTACCCATAGACGGTGCAATTGAACAAGTATTTCAAGTATATATAACAAGTAGTGTGCACCACAATTGTAAAAAGCAGTATTTCCTACCCATTTAGGAGGCAATCAAGCAAAAAAAAATATACATCATGGTCAACTATTAGCCGTGCAGGAGAAATAGTATTGTCATCAAAATGCTCCAAAAGGCATGTAACCTGCATAAAAGTATTTCCACTTGCATTAATTAATAACTTTGCATAAGTATGTACATTAATGTTAACAAAACTTCAATGCTAGGATTAAGCAATCTCAAAAATGTGCAAACACAGCTCAAGCATGGACAGGAACTTGAAAGCTGACATAGAGGTGTGAACAAAGAAGAAAATATATAATGGACGAGTATTAAGCCAGATTATTAAGCCAGATCCTCTCAACAAAGGGTTCTAACTGTTTCGAATAAGTTACAGTTCACAAACTTCCTTTACCATTTTCTTTAAGTGCAACAAAATTTCTATTAAATCATGGGCTATCTTATCAACTGTCCTACCTTCAGCCCATGCTCATGTTAACCCTTTTTTCTACACTAGCATAATCTCAATTCTTTCAATACAAACAGATCTCAATGTACAGATTTATTTTTCTTCTTTCCAGCTACATTGTTGCAATTATTTTGTATATATATTATTTATTCTATCCAAGAACCCCTCAGAAAATGTGTAATTAATTCAAGGTATTAATCAGATTCGTCTTCCTATAATGTTTATAAACCTCCTAGTCCAAGGGTTCAAGTAATAGCTCAGCAATAATGGGATTCTTTGTGGTGTCCCATGTCTATGGATTAAGCCCCACCTCCCACCTCTCCCACTATCTACCTATCAAAAATAAACCTCCTAGTCCATACAAAATCCTAAAATACCTCTCAAAAATTTCTTCAGACTTAAAATTATTAATTGTTGTAACATCTCTTCTTTAAATAAATAAAAAACAAAATAAAAAAGTTGTTACATCTCTTCTAAGCAGCAAGTACTCTTGGGATCACAAGTACACACCACAATAACCTAAATTAGCAATGGTATACCACACATTTACGGCCAATTTGGATGGAGGGGGAGTAGAGTAGAGTTGGACGGAAATTAAGAGGGGAGTAGAGTTGAGTTGGCTGGAAATTAGCCTAATTTCT
Organism: Quercus suber; assembly: GCF_002906115.3. NCBI lineage: Eukaryota > Viridiplantae > Streptophyta > Magnoliopsida > Fagales > Fagaceae > Quercus > Quercus suber. The sequence goes on along the minus strand of NW_027069468.1, from coordinate 1,731,889 downwards.
GGCCGACTCTACTCTATTCCCCCTCCATCCAAACTAGCAATTAAGTGTGTGTGTGTGTACACACATACACACACATCATATAAATTGCATATTGAATTAAAAGGAGAGAGCACCTTCCACATTATAAATTGCACCTTCACACCATGAACTAGTATAGTTTTCTTCATAGGTAAAAAAAAATTTATTGAAAAGAGAGTACTTCATGCAAAAAGACTTGAAGTAGCCTAAAGAATTACAAAAATACAGAAATTTATATACAAAAAGATAGAGATTCAATAAACAAAGGAATAGAATCTCTCGTCGTAAATCCCTTGTTCTCTCTATATCCACAAATGCTCTCCTATTCCTCCTCTCTCGTCAAACATAGCGGAACCAAATTCCAAATATCGGATGAGTGTTTTTGGTGCAGATACAAGGTACAAGCCCCTAATTATACACATGTATGGAAGGAAGAGCAAAAAGAAAAGGGCCCAACTTGTAGCCTTATGGATGAAGCCTATTAGTAATTGGGCTTGAGATTAAGCAAGTCAAAGCATTTAATAATTAGGGTTTCTTTATGCATTTTATTGTTAGCTATTTAAGCATTTTTTCTGATTATTGTAAGACAGTTTTGAGAATTATAAAAGTATTGTGTTTCTTTTTATACTAGTGCCGACTCCAGTTTGCTTGGTGCTGACTCCAAGCAACCCTTAGGTGCTGACTCCAAGGGTTTAGTCTTGATCCCATTGTTGTTTGATTGTTCTATTGAAATAGTGTGGTTGTCCTACGTTAGTTTTGGCATCAAAGCAGACTTCCGGTCCATACAACACACCGTAGACAACCATTTGAAAGCAAAACCATCAAAAGAGCAAGCCAACCAAATATGACAGTACCTTTCAAGTTTTTGCCCCGTGAGATCTTGATCAAGCCCAAACCAGCCCCCACAATCCATATATACGCCCTTTGGCCACATGAGTTTTTCATCCCCAAACCAACAAAGAAGCCAGCGGCCCCTTCCAAGCCGGTGACCACCATCCGTGCCTGCCTCTGATCACAAAACCCACGAAAAAAAAAAAAAAAAGGGTGACCCACACAAACCCATCAGCCATCAGCCGTTGCCCAAACCCACAAATCAACACTCAGCCGCTGTAGACCCATCAGCTATTTGCCGCCGACACCATCATCACCCTTGACCGCTACCGTCGAAGATGTCAACCCACTGCCGATGCCAACACCCGAGACAAGCAGCCGCCACTCCTCCATGCTTCGTGCCGCCATTGTCTTCCCCGTCTTCGTGCCGCTACCAGTCGTTGATCCCTAGCACCAGTCAAGTCCATCACAGAGAAATTGTTTCTCAGTTTTGAGTCCGTTGCTTGTTTCTTTAGTTTCTACAGTTCCTTTTCAATCTGTAGCTTCTTTTAAGTTTTTAGTCCTTTGCAATTCTGTATTTTATTATCTTTCATTTAAAAAAAAAATCTGACCAAGCAGATTCCAGGCCTATGACAGACCAGCCCAAGCCCAAGAGCATGTCAGCCAAGTGGGCTTCCATTACAAGGATCAAGTTCTTTCATTGTTTCATTGGTAGCCTCAATTTGTCATTTTTAATACATCTCTAGTTTCTTAACATGCATACCCCACCATTAGTTTATTTAATTTACCTTGTTTTGTTAGCTAGTTGCTGTGTTGGTCATCTCTTTCTTTCAATACCCATTTAATAAAATAAAAAAAGGAAGGAAGAAAACAAGGGGGCTTTGAAATACCTTATTCTCATTATTAATTGTGGAGCTTATTGGAATTTGACTTTTATTTGGGCTATCTCTCAATATTGTGAACACTGTCACTACTTGACTGTAATTTATTTCTTTAATTCACTGATCTAGTCTCTGCATGCACTTTTGCTTGACCTTAATTTTACATTGAGAATTGGTTACTTGAATTTTTGGGAATCTCAACTGCATTCATAAATATAGCGTTGCATGCATCTACATAGTGGTCGCATCATATCAAACCCTAAACATCAGTCCACTTGCAAGCCTAGGACCTCCTTAGAGCAAACCATAGAAGACCTAGCAAAAAGTGTCCATGCATTACTGGAAAGGGTAGAGCGAGTTGAAGCATCTCAAAAAGAGACTATTAATCATGAAGGAGATAACATACTTAGGCAAAATAACCACGGTTACTTTAATAGGGCCCCAAACTTTGAACATGATCACTATAATCACAATAGCCCTAGGGATTATGATGATAGGATGTCCAAGTAAAAGATAGAATCACCCACCTTTGCTGGTGGCCTAGACCCATGGGTTTTCACTGATTGGTTACATCAGATGGAGAAATTCTTTGACTATTACCATTAGGCTAAGAATAAGAAAGTGAGATATATCAAGATGAAGTTAACTGGAAGAGCTGACCTTTTCTAGGAGGACCTTGAGGAAACCCTTAGGCGACGACGTGAGCCCCCCATTATTGATTGGCTTGAGATGAAGAATACACTCTCGAAGAATTATCTTCCTCCAACTTATAGGAGCTCTCTCCTTGAGGAATGGGATCGCCTAAAGCAAGACATTGCTCCTATGGCCGAATATATAGAGAAATTCAAGGAATTCAAGAGGCAAATTCAAATAGTCAAGGAAGAGGTTGTCACACTCAATAGGTTCAAGAAAGGTTTAAATGCTAACCTACTAGGTGAGATTATCACCTGAGGAGTCACTAACTTAGGAGAAGCTTATGACCTTGCCAGGAATTGTGAATTAGCATCCAAATCTATCTTTTGGCGACATTCTGAGCTCTGGAGTGTTCCTACCAACTCTCAACCTTTTGGTAGCAAATCTAGACTTGCCTTACCCCCTAAGGTCAACCCCAATAGCACCCCCATAGAAAAAGAGGGCAAGGGAAAAAGTCTGGTCAATGAACCTTCAAGATTAGGCTCTCGCCTCCAATGCTTCAAATGCAATGGGATTGGACATATCACAGTTAGATGTCCCTCTTTTTTTTTTTTTGATAGGTAATCAGAAAATTAATATTAATGATAAAAAAATAAGAGAAAAGAACAAGATGTTCATGATGATGAACAAGAAGAAAAAAAGAGCACACAACACAACAAAAAGAGGGTAATCAAGAAACTAAGCTAAGGGAAGACATAAACTCAGAAAGAAGAACAATCAATACAACCCCAACAACGAGACCACTCCAAAAGACTACATTGGCTTAAAACCTTTAACTCATCCAAAATCTTCTCCTTGTCCTCAAAAGTTCGACGATTTTGTTCCAACCACACAATCTACATTAAGCACCCTAGACCCAAATTCCAAATGTCCAAATTATGCTTCCCAAGCCATTAATGCCAACAAGATAACAAACTTGCCACCAAACCTGGCATAACCCAATGAATACCAAAAGCGTGAAGCATAAGAGTCCATAGGGAATGAGAAACAGGACAATGAAGAAGAAGGTGGTCTGCCGACTACCCCCCCATCACGGTAACATATACAACACCAATTAGCCAAGGGGCGACCCTTAAGCATTAGATTATCCAAAGTGAGGATCGGATCCAACCACGAGCAGCTGTCCACAAAAAGACCGCCACACGCTTAGAAATCTTTGATTTCCAAATTCCCTTCCAAGGAAACAAAGAATTTGAAGCACCCCAAATCACATTATAGTAAGACCGGGTGCCAAACTTACCATCACCTTTTAGCCCCCAGCAAATAGTATCTCTCCTCTCACCCCAAGGAATACGAGTTTGGATAAGCTGAAACAGAAAATAAGATGCAGCCAACTCCCAATCTTCAAAAGCTCTATAAAACCTTAAATTCCATACTCTAATAGTACCCCCTTCTAGAATCCACAAAACCTCAAAGATGCAAGCATCCTTGACCGTTGAACATACATAGAACTCAGGATAGAGATCTTTTAGACTATTATCACCAATCCACCTATCATGCCAAAAACGGATACGAGTGCCTTCGCCCACTACAAAAGACAAATGCTTAGAAAAGCTCTCCCACCCTTCATTTATGCTTCTCCATAGGCCACACCCATGAGTCCTGCAAACTTTAGTACTCCACCCCCCTTGACCCTCACCATATTTCGTGGAAATAACTCTCCGCCAGAGATTGGTAACTTCATGACCATATCTCCACAACCATTTCCCTAATAGAGCTTGATTAAATGACACCACACTTCTTATCCCCAAACCACCCATCTCAATGGGAACACAACTTTTCCCAAGCCACCAAAGGATACTTGAAACTCCCTTCAGAAGACCCCTACAAAAAATTCCTCTATTCAGATCTAGCAATCACAACTTTAGGAATAGTAAAAAGAGATAAAAAGAATGTTGGGAGATGAAAAGGTAGAAGATGTTAAGGAGCTGGTGTATGATCCAAATGTTGAAGAAATCCAAGATGTTGAGGCAGAATGGGAAGATGATCCTAACTACCTCACGTGCATTAGGGCCATCTCTCCCCAGGTTGATGATTTCAAGGACGTCTTTGGTGTCCCTAGAGTGAATATGGTAAGGTGTGCTTTGACAGAACAGAGGGACACTAATGATTGGCGAAAGAGTTTCACCTTCCAAACTTACACTAAGTGTGGGGACAAGAATTACAAGGTTATTATAGATAGCAGGAGTTGCATTAATGCAGCATCCTCTAACGTTGTTTCCCGCCTAAGCTTGAAATTGATCCCACACCCTAACCCATATAAAGTTTCTTAAGTGGATACTTCCACCATAGCAATAAAAGAAAGATGTGTTGTCCCACCTCAATTCCTCACCTACAAGGCTAAAATATGGTGTGACGTAATTCCCATGGATGTAGGGCATATTATTTTAGGTAGACCTTGGCTTTATGATTTGGATGTCACCCTTCATGGGCAATCCAATTCTTGCTCATTTGTGTTTGAAGGTAAGAAAATTGTGCTTATTCCTTTGAAACCCAAGCAAATTGACATGAGCAAGAAGACTGAAGCACCAAAGGCAAAAGGCATGAACATCACAAGCACAAAGGCACTTGAAGGGATAGCAATTCAAGAATCTGTTGTGTTTGTCTTAGTTGCCAGGGAACTTCATGGAGAGACCCATGAGGAGCAACCTGAAGAAGTGAAGTCAGTGCTCCAGGAATTTAAGGATGTTTTCGCTGAGGAACTCCCCAATCATTTACCGCCCATGCGTGACATACAACACACCATAGATTCTATGCCTGGAGCGACCCTACCAAACTTGCCTCACTATAGGATGAGCCCTACAAAGCATGCTGAGTTGCAAAGGCAAGTAGAAGAACTACTTAGAAAGGGTTTTGTTCATGAAAGCATGAGTCCTTATGCAGTCCCTGCACTCTTAACTCCAAAGAAAGATGGAACTTGGAGGATGTGTGTTGATAATCATGCCATCAACAAGATCACTGTGAAATATCATTTTCCTATCCCTTAGCTGGATGACACGTTGGATATGATGGCTGGAGCAACAATCTTCTCCAAGATAGACTTGAAAAGCGGCTATCGTCAAATTAGGGTTCGTCCTTGTGATGAGTGGAAAACTGCCTTCAAAACGAAAGATGGTTTATATGAATGGATGGTCATGCCTTTTGGATTGTCCAATACTCCTAGTACCTTTATGAGAGTGATGACTCAAGTGCTCAAGCCTTTTATAGGGAAATTCTTGGTTATGTGCTTTGATGACATCCTCATCTATAGCAAATCTAAGGAACAACACTTAGACCACCTAACTCAAGTTTGTACTACCCTTAGGAAGGAGAATTTATATGGCAACCTCAAGAAGCACTCTTTCTTTACCGATAAAGTCATCTTCCTAGGTTTCATAGTATCCTGTAAGGGAGTTCCTGCCGACCCCAAAAGGTTCAAGCGATTGTGGATTGGCTCGAGCCCAAAAATATCCATGAAATTCGAAGCTTTCATGGGCTCGCTTCCTTTTATCGCCAATTCATCAAAGGGTTTAGTACCATTATGTTCCCCATCACTAATTGCATGAAACAAGGAGAGTTTATTTGGACAAAAGCTGCTACAGAGGCTTTCAATGAGGTAAAATAAAAGATGACTGGGGCACCTGTCATGCGTCTCTCTGATTTTACCAAGCCTTTTGAAGTGGAATGTGATGCTTCGGGCATTGGTATAGGGGAAGTACTTAGTCAAGAGCGCCACCCAATTGCTTATTTTAGTGAGAAATTGAATGATGCTAAGCAAAAGTACTCCACATATGACAAAGAATTTTATGCCATTATTCAAGCTCTTTGGCATTGGCGCCATTACCTGTTGTCTCAAGAATTTGTTATCTACTCTGATCGTGAAGCTTTGCGCTACCTTCATTCCCAAAAGAAGCTGAATTTTAGGCATGGTAGTTGGCTTGAATTTCTGCAACACTACTACTTTGTGGTGAAACATAGGCCGGGAGTTGAGAATAAGGCTGCTGATGTACTAAGTCAAAGGGTGTCTTTGCTATCAATCATTAGTGTTAAGGTTACTGGGTTTAAACAACTCAAGGGTGACTATGAGTCATGCCCAGATTTTGGGAAGCTCTACACCAGCCTAAGTAATGCCACACAGCCACGGCCAATCCTGGATGATTATACCCTTCAAGATGGTTACTTGTTCAAAGCCAACAAATTATGTATCCATAGGTCTTCAGTGAGAGATTTCCTAGTTTGGGAGATACATGCGAGAGGCCTTGCAAGTCATTTTGGCCGAGACAAAACAATTGAGGAAGTGGAACGTCAATTCTATTGGCCTAGTCTTAAGAGCAGCATTGCCAAGATAGTTGGTCAGTATCATACATGTCAACTAGCCAAACATCACAAGCAAAACACTGGCCTATACACGCCTCAATCTGTGCCAAATCGCCCGCGACATGATGTGAGTATGGACTTTGTGTTAGGTTTGCCCCGCACCTTTGGGAAGCATGATTCTATTCTAGTAGTTGTTGATCGCTTCTCTAAGATGGCTCATTTCCTACCATGTTCAAAGACTTCTGATGCTTCTAAGATTGCAAAGCTCTACTTTGATGAGATTGCCAAACTTTATGGTCTTCCCAAAACCATAGTGTCTAATAGAAATGTTGGCTTCATGAGTTATATGTGGAAGACTTTGTGGCATTTAGTAGGAACCAATTTGAAATTTTTCACGACATTTCATCCTCAAACTGATGGTCAAACTAAGGTGATTAATTGTAGTCTTGGCATCCTCCTTGGGTGTCTAGTGGTTGAAGCCAATCGGAATTGGGATTCAATTCTTCCTACAGCCCAACTTGCATATAATAGCTCTATCAATAGGTCTATAAGCGCCAGTCCTTTTGAGATTGTGCATGGGTATACGCCTAGGAAGCCCTTAGATCTTTTGCCCATGTCCCCACATGTTAAAATTTATGAATCTGCTGAGGCATTTGCACGACATATTCATGATTTGCATAATGAGATTCACAAAAAAAATTCAGGTAAGTAATTCTCAACATAAAATTCATGCTGACACTCATCGGCATCATGTAGAGTTTCAGGTAAGGGATTATGTCATGATTCGAATTCAACTTGAACGGTTTCCCTCTGGGACCGTTAAGAAATTGCAAGCTCGTAATGCTGGACCATGCAAGGTATTGAAATGAATGGGCCCAAATGCATATGTCATTGACCTTCCCTATGATTATGGTATTAGCTCCTCCATTAACACAAAGGATCTAGTTGCTTATAAAAGCCCCACAGTTATTCCTGATACCCCTTTCAATGAGCCTTTGCTTGATCCTATTGATGCCCCTATCCCTACCCCTTTATCCTTAAACCTGCCATATGCACATAAAGAATCTATTGATGCTATTTTAGATGAACAGATTATTTCTACCAGGGATGAAGGAGTTCACCGTTTCCTAGTTCAGTGGCGAGGGCGACCAGATTCTGATTGCACATGGATTACTTGAGATGAGCTACATCAACTGGATCTGACTTGCTTGAGTACTATTAGAGTTCTTCAGATTTACACTCGACTGGGTCGAGTTCCTCTCACTCGGGAAGAGTTGGTGCGGACTTAAGATACAAGTCCCCAATTATACGCATGTATTGGGGGAAGAGTAAAAAGAAGACGGCCCAACCTATGGCCTTATGGATGGAGCCTGTTAGTAATTGGGCTTGAGATTAAGCAAGCCCAAGTATTTAATAATTAGGGTTTCTTTATGCATTTTATTGTTAGCTATTTAGGCGCTTTTTCAGATTATTGTAAGATAGTTTTGAGAATTATAAAAGTATTGTGTATCTTTTTACACTAGTGCCGACTCCAGTTTGCTTGGTGCTGACTCCAAGCAACCCTTAGGTGCTGACTCCTAGGGTTTAGTCTTGATCCCATTGTTGTTTGATTGTTCTATTGAAATAGTATGGTTGTCCTACGTCAGTTTTCCAAACCAATTCCTCCCACCCAAATAAAAGATCTCTCACATTTTCCGGTTAAGACCAAAGAAACACCAAAAGATTTAAAAACAAAACACCACAGATGACAAGCCTCCGTACAATGAATCAAAAGATGCCAAGAGTAGGGGTTTTGAGGTGAGTAGCTATTATTGGGCATTGATGGGTGTTAGTGGTCAATTCTTCCCTTGGAGGAGCATTTGGAAGCCAACGGTTCCTTCTAGAGTAGCATTCTTTGTTTGGACAGCTACATTGGGGAAATTTTTGACAATTGATAACTCACGCAAGAGAAAACTATGGATTCTAGATTGGTTTACATGTGTAAATGCAGTGGGGAATCAATAGATCATCTTTTATTGCATTGTCCTATTTCATTCCAGCTTTGGTCAATGTTGTTCACGTTGTTTGGCCTCTAATAGGTATTGCCAAAGTCTATGGTTGACCTCTAGCTTGTTGGCAAGGGAAGTTTGGTCGTCATCACAACAATATTACCTAGATGGCTGTCCCTCCTTGTTTGTGGTGCGGACACGAGGTACAAGCCCCCAATTACACGCACGTATAGGAGGAAGAGCAAAAAGAAGACGGCCCAACTTGTAGCCTTATGGATAGAGCCTATTAGTTATTGGGCTTAAGTTTAAGCAAGCCTGATCATTTAATAATTAGGATTTCTTTATGCATTTTTATTGTTAGCTATTTAAACACTTTTTCGGATTATTGTAAAACAGTTTTGAGAATTATTAAAAACATGTTTTCTTTTTACTGGTGCCAACTCCAGTTTTGCTTGGTGCTAATTCCAAGCAACCGTTAGGTGCTGACTCCTAGGATTTATCTTTTATTCTATTGTTGTTTGTGGTTGTCCTACATCAGTTTGATGTGGTGCACCCCTTGTCTTTCTTTCCCACCAAATATTTTATAAAGCACCAGTTTTTGTAGCCATGTCAAATGCTACCTCTTGGCTTGTGTAAGATGGATTTCAGGATTCAACCCAGAAGAGGGATTAGAATTATTAAGGAAAAAAACAAGAAGTATGTTTTTTTGTTGGGGGGGGGGGGGGGGGGGGGGGGGGATATNTTTAAAGCAATAAGTTTCAAACATTGCATATTCTTCAGCATTTTCAAAGAGAGTTAATCAGAGATGCATATGAAGTGCAAGTACATACCGTTTTACACGCTAAAGACCTCACTATTTGGGAATCAGCCTTCAGACCAACTTGTACAAAAAGCTAAAGAAAGAGCAAAAGAGCAGTTAATGCTAATCAAACTCAAACTAATCATCCTATATGATTATTCAACATAATGTGCTTTCTAAAGAAGCAAGTTATATTATGAGTGACAGAAACACAGTTATTCTACTTTAAAAAAATGTGTATCATGTACCATATACTGGGGGATGAAAGAGGCACCATATTTTGTATTGAATATCCTTTCCAGACATGCAACTAAAGTATTCTCTAGACCAGGCACATCCCCTTTGGTTTGTAATGCGCTGCATGGGAAATACATGAAACCAAAATGAAGAAAAAAACAAACTACTCTAAAATATTTTTCTTTTTTAAAATCCTAAAATAATGTCAAAAGAAAACTATAACATAGACAACTTTAATAAACATTTCCTCATTAAATAAAAACGAATACAACAACACAACAGCTAACAGGTGCTACCATACTATAGAACTGAGGGGAAATAGAAACCATAAAACAGATTTCTGAGGAAGCAAAAAATGACAATCTTAGAATTGGATTACAATGATTTACAAAACCAACAAAATCATTGGGGCAAGTGAGCAAAATGATGAACTAGATGCATCATAGATTTTATGATCACCAGACAAAAATATAGTTGCATTACATATAGTTGCAAGACACCAACTGGTCCGATTGGTTTTAGACTTCACTAGTTGAGCTAATTGGAACTCACAATTATTTATAACATTACTAAATTATTAACAGGATACGCGGGCATGTTCATGTGTGTATATAAGTAAGCACATATATTCATTAAATTACACTGGTAGATGACAAGCCGTTAAAAATAAAAAATTTTAAATTTAAAAAAAAAAATTCATTCACAACATATATGCTCAAGTTCCAGGTTTTAATAATTTGAAAACATATTAAAAAGAACCATAAGTTTGTGAATTGATTAGTAAACAACATCCGAGTGAGATGAAATTTGTGGTGAGTATATTAATTAAGCACAAAGAGACATGTAATGTACCCCCAATAATACATAAAGACAAATATACAGAAGTAGTCAATAGCCAACTTTAATTCAACAAAAACATACAAATAAATATGAGGAGAAATTTGAAGTGGAATGAATATTACTTTATTATGACTGGAAGAGGGAAGCGGTCGAGGAAGTCCTTCGCTGAAGCATCGTTTTGAGCACCTGAAAATTAGCCATATGATAATAATAATAATAATAATAATAATAATAATAATAATATTAAACTATTTAATAAGAAACGAAAGGCAAAGAATGAAGAATAGGTAACGGGTACCAGGATACAATGCGAAATCTGAAGCTTCTTGGAGTAGATGAGTTGGATCGTCTACCGAGTACTCTTCCTCCATAGCTGATTGCTTTGCTTGTTTGCTAGTTTCAGTGTGAACAGAGAAGGGATAGATTTTTTTTTTTTTTTTTTTTTTTTTAAGAAGAGAGAAGAGAATAGATTGAGAGACAAAAGACGTACAAGACGCCCAATTTAAAGAATTAAAGCTACCCGTGGGTCGTGGCAAATGCTTTTGGTAACGTGTCGATTTTAAGTGTGTGGGTCGGGTTCGGATCCCAATAACCAGTCGGTTCACGGGTTGGATCTTGGACTATACTTTCTTTTTTTAGTTTTTTTTTTTTTTTAATTGCAAATTATAATTTCTTTTCGGAAGTTTTCGAAAATAGTTCTTCTATGCGACTTCAACTTTTGTCACAATTTTTTACTCAAAAAAAAAAAAACTTTTTTCAAAAGAAAAACCCTCCAAATTGCGAAGAGCCTTATGACACGAGACATTTAAAATTCAAATTTTCCTCCCTCAACTACCTAATTATTACTTTGTTTGTTTCGATGTAAAATATTTGCAAAAGTGAAATATTTTACATGTAAAATATTTACAGGAAAATATTTTCATTTTACAGTGTTTGGTAATGCATATGAAAATGTTGTATAAAATTTTTTTCTGATGTTTGGCACAATGTAAAATGAAAATGAAAAAAAAAAAAAAAATTGGTAAAAACTTAAATTGTACTGTCAAAGAATCATTGATAACAATAAAGATTCAATATATCAATATATCAATATATGAACATGTCAAAGAATGTGCTAGATGAATCAATATATAACAACAAAGATTGAAGACCACAGTTAGCACCCAACATTTCTGGCCCCATGCAGATATCTAGTGAGTTCACTTCTTGTAATAATCATGACTAGTGTAGCTACACAGGGAGTTCAGCAGAGCAAAACATCATTTTGCCTTCTTCTAGTAGCAAAATGTCCATATGGGTCATGGAACATGTCCACAGTACTGAATTGAAGTCAAAACTTCTATAAAGCATTTGAGACATCACCAACCATGCTTTCTCTTTTTCTAGCCCTTGCCAACGGAGAAAGAACCAACTGCATACCGTGAATTAACAAAATGAAAGAACCTACAGAATAGTTTAGAAACCAATACAGCAAAACCTGCAAAAATATATCTGGACAAAATATAACATTATCGTAATCATAATGAATCCAAGATATAACATTATTCAATAATAACTCCAAAACATGTCAATCAGTGTTGCATAACCATCCATAAGCACACTTACAATAACAAAACCCAAAGACTATGACAATGTAGCTAACATTAACACATAATCTTCCAAAATTTGAAATTGTTCCATAATTATTAATAACCTAAAGAATACCATGGTACCACTAACATGTTTCACACAACGTATCCAACAACTTCAAGTTAGAAGGTTTTGTTGAAAAATTTCTCCAACCAAAGCTTTCTCATCCTAACATTTTTAGCCATAAAGGCCCTTCCTGTCTTTTCATCATTAACCAAATGATCAAAAGTTTCATCTAGCATGTCTTCTTCAAATCCTTCAACATTCATCACTATTTTATGAAACTCATTTGTATTAACTGGGCCATGACTTAGAGCTGTAACAGCTACGGTAATTTGTTTGAGTTGTTCAGTCATCTCACTAAAAGGACTATCTTCATTCATAGATGCATGAGTTCTCTTTCTATGGCTCCTTCCCTTAGATGAAGTTACATTGGAAGCTTCATGGGCATCTTTTGACAATGTATCAGAGACACCTTCAAATTCTGAATTTTGGATGTCATTCTGTAGGGTCTCATTTTCAACCAATGGAGAACGTTCACTCCATTGCTTTGAAAAGCCACTCGTTGCCATGTCCTTACCAATAACAATAGTCATCTCATCATACTGTTCAATTTTTTTATTTAAATATGGCGCATGAGCGGGATGAGCATGTTCAAAGAAATATGACAATGTCACTAAATTGGATGATTTAATATAATAAATGTATAAATCATTATTGATCCTCAAAAAAAAAAAAAAAAGTGAAGCTCATTTATATAAATTTCATACCAGCACTTCAGCATCATAAGTTTGTTTGTCACATGTGATCATTTTCAAATTATCATCCCAACCAAATCCACTTTTTTTTCAAATATCTTGAATGAGTTTCCACTCTTTTCTAACTTCACGGTAATGCAAATGTGATGCATGACACTCTACATTAAACTTCACACCAATTTCTTTTGCCACTTTGTCAAGGGATTGAGGCTTATATTTGTTTGAGGGCTTGTTGCCTTGTTCAGCCTCAACAACCAACATTTTAAACAGCATGTCACACATTGGTTGTGTCCACCTAAGTTGAGATCCTGGTTCTTTCCCCTTGTTCTTGGACATTGCTATAGCTAAAAGGACAATCTAATGAATCACAACCATTATGATAATAACAATATAAAACATTATTACAAAAATAAAACCTGAAACTATGGAACAAAATATTAATCATAAACAATGCAAAGCATGTTGACTTGAACTTGAGAAACCAAATAACAATTTTAACTGTTTTCCCACAAAAATATTCAATTATTACATTTTATAAAGTGTACAAGATATCCACTTATGCTCTGTTAGCAACCAAATACAAAGCCAAATAAAGTTGACAGCACATAATCATAGAAAGCTGTAATACATCATCAACAAATAACTCCAAACAGCTTAGACTGAATAAATTTATGCATGTCTCCTAATTATGTAGTCAACCCACATTGCTTGACATATCTCATCCCTCTTATTATTCCATTTTCTACTTTCCACTATAGCTTTGCGTTGGGTAGGTTGGACTCAATCACTAGACTCTATCTCACATGTTCCAACTTGCATAATTGGGTCATTAGGAACAACCCCCATGATGTGATTGTGAATAACACCACATGCTAAAACTACATTCACCTGTGTATTAAAAGACCAAAATGGTTCTGCATTCAAGACACGAAAACATTTTTTTATAACTCCAAACCCTCACTCAATGGTAGTTTGCAACGAAGAATGACGAAAGTTAAATAATTCTTTTGCATTTTCAGGTGGATGATCACTAAAATCTTTCAAATGATATCGAACACTTCAATAAGGAGACAAGATTCCAGGTCTATTTCCATAACCAACATCACCAAGATAATATTTACTTACAAATTATGAATCAATTTTTTTATAAAAAATTCCAGCATAAAGGCTAGTTATCTATATAATACCTTCTGGTATTTTAGGTCCCCTTGGTCTACTAAGTGCATCATTTAAAATACGAGAATCATGAGCACTGCCTTCCCAACTAGCTAACATATAGGTGAATCTTAAGTCAAACGAAATTGCAGCTAACACATTTTATGTTGTCCCCCCCTTTCGACCACGAAACCTTCCTTGGATTTCAATTGGAACAGATGCACAGACATGAGTTCCATCAATTGCTCCCACACAATCCTAATGATGGCCAATATTAAGTAATGTTCATTTTAAAAATCACCTAACAAATAAAAAAACAACAAACAAAATTTGAAAAATTTACCTTAAAATAAGGATAGAACCTTCTACTATTCCTTATCTCTGGGGGTGTAGAGTAGTCAGGTAATCTAACAACATGCCTATATAACTGCAAAATTGCTTTAAGGACAATTTTAAAATATCGATCAATTGTCTCAATCGATCTATGGAACCTGGCAGCAATGACTCGAAACCTAACATTATGGCCAATAGTATGCAAAAACATCAACACCTACTCTGTAACAGGCATGTAGATAGTCTCACGTACCAAGTTTCTCTCAACAAGAATTCTACATAATTCATAGAAAGCTACAGGTCTCATTCTTATCATAAAACTGCAACGTGCATCACCTTATGAAGAATATCACTTATAAAACCTTCTCTTTCATATTCTCGATTCACACGAGGTTGCCTAATTATAAATCTCCTAGACCTAATATCTTCTAATATTATAGCTCCCACAACAAGGACAAATGCAATTGTGGCAAGAACTGCTACTTGAATTTTTTGGTTATCCATCTACATAACAAAACCAAGATGATGGGCTCTTTTAACGTTTCTTTAGCCACACAAAACTAAAACAAGATAGCTAAAGCCAACCACACAACCAAAAAGCAGAGGTAGCAACCAAATAAGTGATCAAAGGTGAGTGGTTGTAGATTTTTGCTTTTTTTTTTTTTTTAAATGACTGACTACATGATGAGTAGTTATTAGTTGGTATAGTTTAAAACACACTTATCCTAATGAAGGCAGCAACAAGGACACAAAGTTAGGAAGATTAGTGTGGATAATTCTAAATAGAGAGTGAAGTGTGGCAGACATTTCCATTAAATTTAATTATTATCATTCTTGTCTGATAATACTCACTCACACCATTGCTGCAGCTACATATTTTAATAACCATATCAATGACTAAAACAAGGGCCTGGCACACAAAGCAAATATGCAAAAAGAAGTAGACACACACACACACACACACAAAGAAAAAATATATTAGAATCAAGTATGAAACATTCCATAAATATATGCAACTTGGTTTGTTCTTAAATTTTATTTGGCAATAGATTGAGTCCTGCCAACAATGATGTTTTATAACCAACGAATCCTTTACCTTACATATATTTACCAAGAAATGAACATAAAACCACAGTTGAGAGAAGTTTATGCTGTGGACGACTAAATTTCTCGGTTCGAAATTAGTCAAACAAGTAAAATAGTTTCACAAATGTGAATTTGTATTGATGAATGTGTGGTACAATTCTCTGTGATTACAAAAGAGTGATCCTCTGATTTGATCTCCTTAAAAGATTTGTTGATTGGAATTGTAGTAATGTGATTTTGATTTGAACATAAGATATCCTTCAATTTGGCTGAAGAATGGATCGAAGATCTTCGAAACAAAATTACAATGGATCTCTGGCTATGAGCTTGTTAGAAATCCTTTGTTCTTCACGTTCTTCGTGTTCTAAGTGTTCTTGGTGCGTTCTTCGTCTTCGAAGGTTTGTGGTGGAAGTTCTTCAGTGCTTTAGAGGCTTGAATCCGTAGAGCTTCGTTGATTTATGGTTGGTTGGGTTTCTGAAGGCTTTTGAACTTGATTCCAGTGAACTTTGAGATCTAGGAATATGATTTGGATGTTTCCTCTTCGAATGTTCTTTGTATTCGAAGGTTTGTGGTGGAAGTTCTTCGATGCTTTAGAGGCTTGAATCCGTAGAGCTTTGTTGATTTATGGTTGGTTAGGTTTCTGGAGGCTTTTGAGCTTGATTCCAGTGAACTTTGAGATCTAGGAATATGATTTGGATGTTTCCTCTTCGAATGTTCTTTGTATTCGAAAGTTTGTGGTGGAAGTTCTTCGGGGCTTTAGAGGCTTGAATCCGTAGAGCTTCACTAATTTGTGATTTGTTGATGTTTTCAGACACTTTAGGCTTGATTCCCGCAAACTTTTGGATCCAGGCAGATGATTTGGATGATTTCTTTTCGAATGTTCTTCGTATTCGAAGTTGAAGTTCTTGAAGTTCTTGGAGGCTTTAAAGCTTGGTTCCAGCTGAACTTCTAGACTTCTGAGTGCTTCAGATGGCTTGGTGCCCTCTCTCCAGCTCCCTTTCTCAGATCTCCTTCAAATGCCTTAGGAAGGCTTCTATTTATAGGAGTTTAGGTGTAGGTAAGCGACACGTGGCGGAGTCTGATTGGTGACACGTGGCAGAGCTTGATTGGTCCACTTATGTCATCGCTTGCACGTGCTAGACTGATTGTGTCATTGCTTACATGTGTGAGATTGCTTATGTCATTGCTTACACGTGCGAGACTGCTTATATCATCGCTTACACGTGTGCTGATGTGTGATTGGTTTTTGCATGACACTTGGTAAATTTCTATTGGTTTCTGAATAGTGATAGCAAAACCTAGCAGCAATATGTGGCACTTTGTAATTGGCTGTATTTTGTAGACTTGGTAATTTGACGTGTCAGCTTGTGATAGGTTGAGAATTTTTCCTGTCTACAAATGTCCCCTCGAGACTCGTTCACACACACAATTTCAGAGTGTGGTGTGAGAATGAGTTTCGAAAACAGACTTTTACTCTTGGCTCTTCAAATGAAGTAATTGAAGGTGGCGGAGCTTTCAGCAGGATGAAATAATTTTCAAGGAGTAGACCCACCCATATGAAAGGATCTAGTAAGACCGAAAAGGGGTCTACCTGTATTTGAATGTACTTGCATGACCGAGCCTTCTCAGCAGAGATTAAGTCGAAATAATTTCAGAAGAGTATTTTGGTACTTGAAATGGGTTGGTGAGGCTGAAAGTTATTTGCAAGAAGTTGGATGTACTTGCAAGATTGAATCATTTTAGCAAAGGTTAAGCTGAGGTAATTTCAGAAGAGTATTTTGGATCATTGGCGGTGATCACAGGGTGTAGAAGATGGGGATGAAGCAAAGCGAATAGGTGAAACATACGCCATCATGGTACTGGCCTTGTATGTCGAGGACCCTCTGGTGTAGGTGTTTCTAGGAGATACACCTTTGAATATGGGATTGACTGTATGTTTGCATGGGGTTTGACAGCAAGTCATAGAATGTGCATGCGTGATTGGACCATGCTGACAGACGTTAAGTTGAAGTAATTTCAGAAAAGTACCTTCTGAAATACTTCAAGCTGAATTTAAGTTAGAGTAATTCCAGAAAGTGTGTTTTGAGGTACCAGCAACGATGACCTTTGAGTTCCAAAGTGGTGGGGACATGGAATAAGGCTCTGGTGACCATTTACCAGCCCTAAAGGCTGAACTCTGATGAGCTGGTGCCTTGAAGGTTGTTTCAAGTGTTGGATGAAAGACAATTTATAGGATACCCCAACACTTTTTACCATCTTCTTTTACTACTTCTTGTTGGAAAAGCACAAAAAAATGAAAGATGGAGCTAACTTGTGATTCTGGTCTTAGAAACTAGCCAAGTTGCTGTTTGTTCCGAACCGCTGCCTCTGCTGGAAGGCCAAGCAATTGAAGAGAGACTACAGGAGCTCTGAGGTTAGGAACAGGTGTCTCTGCTGGACTTGGATTTCCTGGCCAACCAAATCCGAAGAAGCATGGAACCACAATGCAGACCTTGTTATGAGTAATTTTATGGACAACTGTGGTTGTTAAGGGGAGAAACAAAATTTGTTTGGATCTCAAAATTACAATGATGTTGTGAAGAGGGTTTCTACCGAACCATGAGAGGGTTGATTTCAGATGGATTATAAAGCAATATTGGTTGCTAAGTGTTGAGAATGATGAGGCCATAATGAAAAATAGCTGTGAGAATGAGGACTTGAAAATTTGAAAGAAGCAAATCTTCATTTCATGACTTAGTGTGTTTTTCTTGATGAGTCCGGCCCTTCTATTTATAGTGGAGAGACGAAGAATGGTAGATGAGTAGTTGAAAATGGTGGTTGAGAATTTTTGGTGAGAATGGTAGATTCTCGACTGGTAGATGCCGAATGGTAGGTGGGAATGTTTGGCACCGAAAGGGAAATGGTAGGTTGGACGGGTGACCCAATATGATTTCAAGTTCAAGACACACTTGTGAGAGTTCATCTGTACTTTTGAAAGGGAAGCCTTGATGAAGTCTAGAGAGTAACCCTGAAGGGATCCAAACTAAATGAATGAATCTCAAATTTTGATATTGAGAGCTTTAGTTTTGGACATTGTGAGTACTTCGGAGATGTGAGTTAGATTGGTGATTTCCAAGTCGCAAAAAACTATGCAAGACAAGTCTAGCTTGAAAATCTTGACTTTAGGTTGATTTCAACATAAAAGACAACTATCTTGGAATTGAGTTATTTGTGCAATTTTTGAGCCTCAAATGATGGAACAGACTCCAAAATTGGAATGCACGCGAAAAATTGAGCAAGATAGGTCCATCTTAAAAATTTTGACTTTTGGTCAACATTTACGCAAAAGTCAACTTTTTGGAAATTGGACGTTTGCACAATTTCCAAGCTTCGAATGGAGAAACAGATCCCAAAATCGAAATGTACTCGAAAAACTAAGTGGGACAGGTCCATTTTGAAAATTTTGACTTTTTGGTGAAAGTCAAAGGTCCACTTGGTCAAAGCTTTTTTTTTTTTTTTTTTTTTNTTCGGACCGGGTCAGGACCAACGGGTCAAATCGAGTCGATCTGGTCAAACGGGCCAGATGACGTCATGCATGACGTCATCGAGCTGAAGCGTGTGACTCATGTGGCGCGTGTACGCACATAGCGCGTGTACGCACATAGCGCGTGGCAGCGCGTTGCGCGTGGCGCGTGGGAAAGAAGCTCCAGCGCATGTAAGCGCATGAGGATTGATGGAGGCACGTGGGAGCGCGTGAAACCACGTTGGTGAATACCGGACCTTCTGGTGGCGCGTGGGAGCGCGTGGCGGCTCTTTTGGTCCTAAAATTGTTGGGTTTCGTCGATCTAAAGCCGTAGAAGACGATGGTTTTGTCATTTTTCTAAAATTGTGAACCTATTTGCAAAGGTTTGAGAAACTGAATCGTAGCCCATCGCGAGCTTATGGCGGCCCGTGGTGGGTCCTTTGTTGATGGCCTTTCTGGGTTTTGTAGATTGAAGGCCGATGAATCTAGTGGTGTCACCAGTTTTGTAAAAAATTTCTTGGATTTGTGCAGATTTGAATGAGAAACCCGCGGGACGTTAGGAGTTTTTGGCTGCGCATGGCAGCGCGTTACGACTCCACTGTAAACGTCTTTTCTGGGTTTTGTTGCCCGAAGTCCTTAGAAAATTTCAGTGGGTTGATTTTTTGTGAAATCTTGTCAGAAATTTTAGAAATCTAGATTGCAGATGGCTGGCATTGTTGGACTTGTTGCCATTTTAGTCTTCTTTGGCGGTGGCTCTTCTGACAACGTTTGAAATCCCAGTAAGCATCTCTTACCATTTAGAACTTCATTCCAGTAGTTTCTTCACATGTGTATTTTTTTGCAGGCCTATAATCATTTTTTTGAGGTCTAGTGCCATAGCTTCTTTCTGACGGTGTGATGCATTTATGGGCACTTACCTGCTTCTTCTTCCTTTTTCAAGGTTTAGTGTAGTTTTGTTTGATTTTGAGTACATTTGAGTTGCAAAGTTTGACCTTAAACATTGGTGGCAGCATTTTTTTTTTTTTTTTCTATTAGCTTCCAAGGATTTCTATATAAAGCTATCCGGAGCATACACTAAATTGCATAAGCATTGTCTTCAGCTCCCAATACTCTTTAAGTTTAGAAAAAAAAAACTCTGCCTTTTTACTTCTCTTCTCTTTTTTTTTTCCTTTTTTTTTTTCTTTTTTTAACATGCTTAGTTTGTACTAACTCTACTTTTTTTTTTTTTTAACAGGCTAGAGATTACAATTGATACTCTCTCTTTCTCTGATTTTTTTTAAAAAAAATTTATTTAGACGTGCCGTGAGATTTTCTTCTAACAAGTTCTTTGTTGTTGCTTGTTTTTGTTAAGCAGCAGACTTTCCTTTATTCTTTGGGCTTTAACGTCAAGGTTTACACTAACGTTTTTATAGTGATGTTTGTCTCCATCCTTGACGTTCTCATAGCAACAGTCATCTAGGCAACAATATTATCAAAGGTGTTCATGATTCAATGATGCTTTTACTAGCATTTGACTTTGAAGTTGTACGGGCCTTTGTCTTGGCAATTATGTTGTACCAACACTTGTCTTTTCAATGCAGCCATCCCAAGAGTCTTTGCAATGTAGCCACATCAAGAGTCTTTATCATGAAGCCGTGCCAGCATTTGTTCTTGTACTAAAACCATGCCAATATTTCATTCGCGCCAAAGCCATGCCAACACCCATCTTTTTCATGAAGCCACGACAGCACTCCACATTAGCTCTAAAGCCGTGCCAACGTTCATCTTAGCTATAAAGCAATATTTGCACTTACATCTGCTACGAAGTCGCACCATTATTTGCACTAAAGTCGGGACAACATTCATCTTTGCCATGAAGTAATGTCAACACATTATTCTCACCGAAACTGTGCCAACGTTCATCTTTGTCATGAAGCCATATCAACACTCCATATTAGCACTTGTATTCGCATTAAAGTTGCACCAACATCCGTCTTTACCATGAAGCTACATCAACATTTCACTTGTACTGAAGTCGTGCCAACATTCATCTTTGTCATGAAGCTATGTCAACACTTCATTCACATCGAAGTCATGCCAATACTCGTCCTTGCCATGAAACCACATCAATGCTTCATTTACATCGAAGTTGTGCCAACATTCATCCTTGCCATGAAGCAATATTTGCACTTGCCTTCACAATGAAGCTGCATTCATCATTTGTATTGAAGTCGTGCCGACATTCATTTTTGCCGTGCCAACACTTCATTCACATCGAAATCGTGCCAACATTCATCTTTGTCATGAAGCCACGTCAACACTTCGCTCACACCAAAACTGCGCCGACATCCATCTTTGCCATGTCAACACTTCATTAGCACCGAAGCCGTGCCCACATTCATCTTTGCTATGAAGCTACATCAACACTTCACTCGTAGCAAAGCCATGCCGACATCCATTTTTGCCATGTCAATACTTTATTCGCACTGAAGCCATACCAACATCCATCTTTGCCATGTCAACACTTCATTCACACCGAAACCGTGCCAACATCCATCTTTGTCATGTCAACACTTCATTCGTATCAAAGCCGTGCGAACATTCATCTTTGTCATGAAGCCATGACAACACTTCATATCAAAGCTGTGCCAACGTTCATCTTTGTCATGAAGCTACGTCAATGCTTTATTTGCATTGAAGTTGCACTAATATTGACCTCTATAATAAAGCTACAACAACATCAATTTTCAGAGGCAACATAGCTCAGACATTGAGGATACGTAGCACTGTAGCTAGACATCGAGATTTTAAAGATGCCAACAAGACGTTGAAGATGCAAGGAGTCTTTATCAAGACTTTGAAGATGCAAGGAAATGCCACCAACAACTCAACATTGCATGAACATGCCCACAGAAGCAAAGTGATGCAACACCAACTTTGGATATATAATCTATCATCATTTTGGAGGAAGACGACGTCATCCAGATTTCAGAAACATGATGTGAAACGGCACCACTCAGAAGGGAGATGATGTGGTTCAAATTCTAGAGCTTAAAAGAGAGACGATGTAGCTTAGACTTGCAAGGTACAAGAAGATGCCCCCAGGAGATAAGTGATGCAAAGCATACTTCAAAAACGTGGGAAAGTGTCCATAGAAGATAGGCAATGCCATGCAGACTTTATTTCTTGCAAAAGTAGTTGAAGATTTTATTTTGTTCCACAACCAAGAATCAACTTATGTTCCTCATCATTTCAAGGATAGCTAAGCAACGTCAACTCCTTGCAGTCTTCATCTTCGACTACAACGATTTTCGATTATCCTATTGGGCAGTTGACTCCCTCCAAGTAATGTCTTGCTGGCCAAAGGGGCCTTAAAAGCATATTGACAACCGTTGCAAAATTCTTCAAGCCAGACTGGCAATCTTTCTTCCTTTCATGTGACTGAACTTAGTGACAAGCACCAAGCAACCTACGTACCCCGAAAAGGGATCAAGTCATTATGTAGTTCAAAATTTTTTTTTTTTTGATAATTTTTTTTTGATGATTTTTTTTTTTGATATTTTCCTTTTGGATGATTTCTTTGTTTTTTTGTTTTTTTTTCTTTGTTTCTTCTTTTTTTCTTTTTTTTTTGTCTTTTTTTTGTTTTTTTTCATAATTTGATAATTTTTTTTAGTGTGTGACTGAACTCAGCAAAAGATACTAAGTTGCCTACGTACCCTCGAGAGGGATCAAGTCATTACATAGTTCATTTTTTTTTTTTTTTTTTTTTTGCAAAAGGGAGGGCTCAGTGTGTAATAGTGGGTATCACCACTAATCAAACCCGAGACCTCTCAAGGGCGACTTGGGCATCCAACTACTACGCCACACTAACAATTGGTGACATAGAGTGAGATTAATTTCTCCTTATTAGTACGCTTTCAGAGGTAATGGGAAGACATCATGTACTCTTGCAGCGTTATAGTGGGCAATTTAAACTCTTACCAAGGAGCAATCCTTGACTTTTAAGCATAGAAGTGTTTAAGGAACTTCCCATTGATGGGGCCAATCCTCATGCCATCATTGTTAATCAATTTGTAAGCTTTGTTGGTGTTTGCCCCCTGCTTGAGAGTTGGAAGTACATCACAAGCAACGGTCACATGGTTTGACCCGACAACTTCATTGAAGTCTAGATCAATCTTGTTTTCTTTGGCAAGTTTCGTGATTTGTTATTTGAAGACGAAGCATTTTTGGATTGGGTGGCCAATGATGTGATGATATTTGCAATAGTTAGGGTCATCAATTTTCCCTATGTCTTCTGGTCGCTTACATTCTGGCAATTCAATCAGTTTCAATTGCAGTAGTTGTTCTAAGATGTTTGACACATCTTCATCGGGGAACGGATATGCTTTTTGCTCACGTTTCTTAAAAGTCAGACGCCGTACCTCGTTCTTTTGCCACCCTTCAAGTCGTTTTTCATCTGCTTTCGCTCCTCTTCTTGGAACCTTAACTACGGTAGTGTTAACAACCATTGAGTCTTTGAGATTGCTTTTTGCATTCTTGTCATTCCTCCTTACTTCCTTTCTACTTTCC
The DNA here is from genome assembly GCF_002906115.3 of Quercus suber. NCBI lineage: Eukaryota > Viridiplantae > Streptophyta > Magnoliopsida > Fagales > Fagaceae > Quercus > Quercus suber. Next base: position 1,708,295 of record NW_027069468.1, on the reverse strand, counting down.
TCAAGTATGGAAGGGTTTGTACTTCCGTGTCTAGCAATGCTCAGCTCCATGTCATGTGTACGAGTTGCTAACTCTTCAAATGTTTGGGGTTTTATCCCTTGGAGGATGTAAAGAAGTCCCCAATGCATGCCTTGGATGCACATCTCTATAGCAGATATTTCGGAAAGTCTATCCTTGCAATCCAAACTCAAAGAACGCCATCGATTGATATAATCGACCACTGGCTCATTTTCCTATTGCTTGGTATTAGTAAACTCCATCATGCTCACCGTACAACGTGTGCTATAAAATCGGTCAAGAAACTCTCTTTCAAGTTATTGCCAACTGTCGATTGACTCGGGTTCTAAGTCTGTATACCAGTCAAAGGCATTCCCTTTGAGTGAACGGACAAATTGCTTTACAAGAAGGCCTCCTTGAGTCTATGCGTTCTCACAAGTTTCTATAAAATGAGCAATGTGTTGCTTAGGATTTCCATTGCCATCAAACTGCAAGAACTTGGGGGGTTGATACCCATTTGGCATCCTTATGTTGTTGATGCACTTTGTGTAGGATTTTGAATATGTGAGAGAACTTGTAGAAGAACCTCCATATTGTGCTCGGATGGTATTTGTTATCATGTCTTGTAATTGTTGGACTGACAACGAAGCAACCGAAGTAGATTGTTCTCGTTGGGGAGTGTTTTCAAGTTCTTTCCCTTCGTCATCCTTCGCAAATGTGAATTTATGACCATGACTTGATTCACCAAGATCTTGTACTTCGAGTTTGTTCATTAAAGTTGCAATTTGGAGGTCCTTATCTTCAAGTGCTTTTGTGAGAAAGACGACCCTTTGCTCCATTTCAACCATCTTTTCTTCCATGGTAGTGGTGTTAGTCGTCATGACTGACACAACTTCCCAAGATGATGGAGAAGGAAGTGAATTGAAGTGAGCACGTGAAATCTCATTTTTTGGGTTCTCTTTGATGGGAGAGAAATTGTGCGACCAACTTCTGGTGAAGGAAGAAGGGGATTTGCCCCCATACTTGAGGTGTTCCAAGGTGGAGACATCCTTGTTAATGACCTTGTTTCTTGTAAGAGGGTCTAAGGAGATGATTGTCTTGACCTTGGCTTCCTTGGTTGATTGAGATTGAAGTTGATTGTTTGCTTTGGGTTGGCTACAATTGATTACACCAATGCAGTTGTTGGTGGTAGCCGTACCAAGTTTAGTTGAAGTAGCTATTGTTGAAGCTTGAATGTCCTTGCTATTAGCCATTGAAGTTGATAGCAAGATGATGAAGATTTCTTTCTTTGAAGGAGAATGAGATGAGAGGCAGAGATGTCCCACTGGGCGTGGTAGAATATGTAGACGACTAAATTTCTAGTTCGAAATAAATCAAACAAGTAAAATAGTTGCACAAATGCAAATTTGTATTGACGATTGTGTAGTACAATTCTCTATGATTACAAAAGAGTGATCCTCTAATTCGATCTCCTTGCAAGACTTATTGATTTGGATTTGTGGTAATGTGATTGTGACTTGAACACAAAATATCCTTCAATTTGGTTGAGGGATGGATCGAAGATTGCTGAAACGGAATTACAATGAATCTCCAGTTATGAGCTTGTTAGAAATCCTTTGTTCTTCATGTTCTTCGTGTTCTTCATGTGTTCTTCGTCTTCGAAGATTTATGGTGGAAGTTCTTCGGGGCTTTAGGAGCTTGGATCCGCAGAGCTTCACTGATTTGTGATTTGTTGATGTTTTCGGACACTTTAAGCTTGATTCCCGCAAACTTTTGGATCTAGGCGGATGATTTGGATGATTTTCCTTCGAATGTTCTTCGTATTCGAAGTTGAAGTTCTTGAAGTTCTTGGAGGCTTTACAGCTTGGTTCCGGCAGAGCTTCTGGACTTCTGAGTGCTTCAGATGGCTTAGTGTCCTCATAAATGTCTCAGGAAGGCTTCTACTTAAAGGAGCTTTGGGGTGGATGAGTGACACGTGGCGGAGTCTAATTGGTGACACATGTCACAGTCTGATTGGTCCGCTTATGTCATCACTTACACATGTGAGGTTGCTTAGGTCATCGCTTACACGTGCAAGGCTGCTTATGTCATCACTTGCATGAGCTAATGCATGATTGGTTCTTGCACGACACTTGGCAAATTTCCGTTGGCTTCTGAATAATGATAGTAAAACCTAGCAGCAGTATATGGCGCTTTGTAATTGGCTGTATTTTGTGGACCTGGTAGTGTGACGTATCAGCTTGTGATAGGTCGAGAATTTTCCCTCTCTACAGTAAGGTTAGCTATTTATTCTCAACAGGAAACAGAACAGCATAATGGTGATTACTTTATTGTAAGAAAAGTTTAAATAATTTGTAACATAAGCTTCAATAGGTTAAAGGAGTTTCCTCTTCCTCTTTTGTCGATCTGCAATAGGTGTGAGCTATACATCACTTGCATCATTTGTAGGATTAACATGTTCTTCACTTGGTAAGTTGTTGACAGAATCATTTGTAGCATCACTCATATAATACTGTCAAAAGAATATGGTGTAAATTGTATTATGATATGAATAAGTAACATTAAAAATATCTAATTTTTTTATTTAAATTTTATATAAAAGTACTCACATCAGTTATTTGATCAAGTTTAACTGAATTGTCAGTTTGTATAACAGGATCAAAAAGTTTCTTCACAGTGTAAATCTCTCATCCCTGTTTGAGGTTATAGTCATTGAGTTCCAATTGCAAGACAAATGTTTTCCCAATAAGGTTTGCTATTTGCGTAGGCAGGTCAAATTCTTCAGGTACCATGTAGAAATAGTAGGTCATAAACTGTAAGTTCAATTATACTAAAGAATATATTAAGTACTATTTGTGGTTTTCAAATTCTCACCTGTGAACATTTATTTATAAGTTCCTTTGCTGATATGTGGAGTAATTTTTCAGCTGTAGAATCAAACAAAATGAATGTTGCCAATCTTGTCTCATCTTCAACTTTCAGTTCAATTCTATACCTGAAAGAACACATGGTAGATATAATTTTAATATACTTACTACTGCTGAAACACGGATTGGATGATATGAACTGCCTAAACAAGAATAATGTAGTCATTTAATTCCTCTACAACTTCATTTGTAGGTCCAAGAATTGCCCTTTCTTGAATGTAATTTGCATCCATATATTGAGTATTCAAATCAGGGTATGTGCTATTAATAATATCTTCCAATGGATTCTGTGTAGGTTGGATGATTAGATCATGGGGGATTGTAATGTCATTGTCACCATCACCTTCTCCCAAATCACCATTACCTATTTTTAAAATCCATTCACTAAAGTCTTGTATAGATGATTCTTGTGTTTCACTCATATTGTTCTACATAAGTCTCATATTTTGTTGTAGTTTAAAGACATGACAATAATTCCATAAATGTGACTGACAAATTGCAGATTGGACAATATCTTCACGTCTTCCCTTTTTCACAACTGGAAGTATTTGTTGAAAATCACCACCTAAAATCACAACTTTACCACCAAAAGATTTTTCCAAATTCTTTGGATCTTCAATTTGCAGTATATCTTGAAGGCTGCGATTAACAGCTTCAAAACAATTTCTGTTTGCCATTGGTGCCTCATCCCAAAGTATTATACTTGTTTTCAAAAGAAGTTTTGCTGTTTGTGTTTTTTTTGCTTTATTTCACAAGTTGACTCATCATTGACATTGATCGGTATGTGGAATCGTGAATGTGCTGTCCGGCCACCAGGAAGTAATAGAGCAGCAATACCCAAAAAAGCTACTGCAAGAGCAATTTTTCCTTTTGATCTTACAGTAGCCAAAATTGTTCTATAAAGATAAGTTTTTCCCGTTCCACCATGACCATAGATGAAAAACATGCCTCCTCTTTCAAAAAAAATAGCTTCCATTATAGAATTATAGATAGTTCTTTGTTCATTGTTGAGGCTAGATATCAAGATCTCATGTTCTCTTTGCAAACTTCCTATATCATATGACATTTCTTCTTCAATAAGTCTATTTCCTTTATGTATAAGAATATTTACATCTGGCTGAGGCATTTGAGGATAGTCTTTCAAAGATTTTCCATGTTGTTGGAGGATTTGGTCAATTTCATATAAGTCATAATTTTTCAATTGACTATCAGATAATATCAGATCATGAAAATGGGAGATATGTCTTTGTCTATTAAGTATATCTTCAGTAAGAATTTTCCAATTAGAATCCCAAAAAATTAAAGGATCAGATACTTCACAAAACATGAGTATTGTAACAAATAGTTGGCGTAATTGCTTGCCACTGGCCCAATGTGCAGCTTCAATTATGCATTCATGCCATTCTTTATCATCATCTAGAAGCCCAAGTGCATAACATGCATCTTTATAAGTAGGATAAGTAATATTTTTTACAGTCATTATCTCTTTAAAGTTTCTTGGGCCTTTGACAATGTTAAGCAACATTCTCAAGTAAAATAGATCTCCACGTGAAGGGTGAGCATTATATACTCTTCCAATACATTTTCTACCTTTTCTTTGTTTCCATTGCTTAACATTTTGATGCCATACCCATTTTGTAGGAAATTCAGCATAAGTTAACTCACGAGCATCTTCAAAAGCTTCATTAGTTTTCATCCACTCAGTAAATTTTGTGTCTTTGATTCCTAGCCTTTGTAAAATGTTGTCTAAATTTGCATTTTCTGGATAGATAATGGGATTTTCATTTTCCAAATGAAAGTTTAATCTTTCAACTGGTGGATTTCGAAATTGAATCGAAAATTCATATATTCTCCAACATGCTTCAGAAGCTGAAATATACCTACAGTCCAAATATGTTTTGGTCTCATCAACAACAATGCTTGGTTGTTGTTCATCATTATTAATACCTGGCTGATTCTCTTGTAAAACAATTGTGATTCTATCTGGTCCCTTATTTATGTATTTAAACAAATATTTGATTGATTGTGATCTATTGCACCATTCCACATTCAAATGTGACTAGTACTTTACCAATAAATCTACATTATATGGCACAACATACCGATTATCCAAAGTAATTCCATTTTTTACTATTCTCTTTCCATCATTTCTTCTTCTATAAATGGGGAAACCTTCTTCATTAATAGTTGTTTCTTCATAAAAATTTTTTGGAAAATGTTTTGTACATTTATCTTTAACCATACAAGGTGATCTTGGGTTTGCATATCCACATGGCCTATGCATCATAAACTATTTTACATCTTCATAAGCAATAGGATCTTCATGCGGATCTAGTATTTCTGCTGTAATAATACTGTCAATGTCTGCTGGACTTGGGCACTTATCTTTTGGATCCAAGAAAAGGAGAATATGTGCATGCGGAAGTCCTCTTTTCTGAAATTCGATTGTGTATATTACTGCAATGACTCTTCCAAATGGGATCCATGCCTCAAATCACGTAATAATCCATCCAACTTTATTTTAAAAACCCTTGTTACAATATCTGGTCGGTCCTTAACATTCTGGCCTTCTATAAATTCCAAGCACTGAGTGATTTCAGACCATTTTGGATTGCAAGTAAATGTCATAAACAAATCTGGATATCCCACCTTCCTACATATAGCCATTGCATCTTGATAGTTCTGAGCCATGTATCTTGGGCTTCCAATAAAAGAGGAAGGTAAGATGATCCTCTTTCCTACCGCTTTTGGATTTGTATCACCACGAAGCACCGCATCTTTAAGCCCACCATATAATTCAGATCTTAATTTCAATTGGTTTTGCCTTACCCATTGCAATCTTTCCTCTTCAATTGAAGTATAGGCATCAACTATGAATTGTTGAAAAAGCCTTCCGCCAAGCAACAATGTGTTACCCTCATGAGATCGTTGTTGAAGTCTAAAAGCATAATATTCCCTCATTGTTATTAATTCTCTTTTTTTAGATCTTGTTCCATCAAAATTCTTATAAGGTATATCAGATCTATAACCATCCTCACCGTAAGGGAAAAGCAATGGATATTGTAAAGCCATATAGCTCGGATGACTTCCATATATACGTTGCAATCCTGAACTTTGGTTTTCAATAATAATATCCCTTTCACAATTTTCGGTATTTAAATCTCCAACAATAATAGCAGCAACTTCAGAAGTATCAGGCAAGTTATATTGTCTAGAATCAGAATTGCGACTTCCAATAAGCCGTATCCTTACATCATGCAGATCAGACTCATTGAATCTGTCTCTAGCCATTCGGAAGTACTTGACCAATTGATTGCAATTGTCTAACATATTTAATAATCCAATTACAATATCTATATCCACATCTTTTCTATGATCACCAGATGTAACAGCATCAATTCTGTTTGCTATCTCATTTTTAGTATCATAAATATAAAGTTGTGCAAATTGTGTCTTTTGGCCATCAACAAGAATTAGAGATCCAATTCTGTGATGATTTTGGCCATTTAGGCGGAAAACATATGGAGCAGTTCCATTATTCACTGAATGATCTATATTACCTCCCAAAGAAGTGAAAGTGAAAAGAGAATTATAGATTCTTATCCCTACTCGAAATTTGTTTGATCTCTGATCATTGCTCATGTTGAGCAATCTTTTAAGAAAAGGTGGAGGATCCTTCAAAAACGGAAGTTCAACTTTGCCTTCTGAACAACATAAACTGAATTTAGGCTTCTTAGGCCTTCTAGATTTAATTGTTCTCTCCTCATACCAAAGTTGAGCTCCACAGTGTTCACATACTTGTGTTGGAGGTCCTAAATTCATTGCCTCCATAAATTTTCCTACAAAAAAATTGAAGGATTATTTTTTGGGAACCTAATATTTAAGATTGGTATTGAGGACAAAAAATTGTAACACTTACGGTGTTTTTGTCTAGGGTCAGAGGTTGAAAGAGTATTTGATTCTCTATCAGAATCATCACAAAAATCATGTTCAGCAACTATAATATTCATTGTTGAGCTTTCACTCTCATTTGTCCATTCCAAGTCTAAGATGTAAACAAAATCAAAAACGAATTCTTCAAAGCAAAAATACTATTTAATATAATAGAACTCTAAATATACCTTCCGCTGCAGCAGATTGAATACTACCTTCTAGCAAAAGGCAATTGTTGCTCAGTTATATTAGTGGTAACACTCCCATCTTCATTCACAATAGTTCTTCCTAATATATTCACTAATGAGTTTCTATTTTCAGCTTCAAGATTATATTGTCTCCGTCGAGTTCTTCTTACAAATGTTTCATCATTGCTTCTAGAATGCAATGATCGTGTTTCATGAATAGAGGTGTGCGACAATACGTTCCAAGAAATTGAGTCTCTTTCTATTGAAACTTCTCCTTGTAAAGCATTACCATAAGATAAGGGACTGGATACACCATCAGAAACATTTCTCTTTTTATTTAATAGCATTCTTCTAGTTACTAAAACATCTAAAAGACTTCCCTTTAATGAAGAATTTGTAAATTTCGTAGGTACATTTCTATTTCTTTTCTGCGATAGAATCAATTTTCTTCTCACTCTTGAAAATAAAGTGGACTCCATACTTCGGAAATATAATAAAAAACATAGTATTTTTAGAAGATCAAATGATAACTATTATTTTATAAATCAAAGATAGCAAATAGACGTTAAAAATTGGAATATTCTTTCAAGCATGTATTTATTTTTAATAAGCATTTTGTAGAAAAGAAATGCAACATAAATTTTTTTTTAAAAAAAAAATTAAAGCAATTGTTAACAAACCTGGAGTTGACACGATTAAGTATGCAACTCTTTCCCTCAAAAAATATGCAGCTCTTTATCCAAAAATGAAAGAACCTACAAAATAAGTTTTTTTTAAACATGTTCATTTGATCTGCTTACGAACAACCATTTGCTTCAGAAACAAAGTTCTACCAAGCACCTATCTAAATTTGAATGCTTGAAAATTGAAACTAACGCTAACAAACTTATTATAAAAAAATTTGAAAAGAACAACAATTCATCCTTTCATTATTTCTATATCAATCAAAAATCTGACAAATGAAATCAAATTTACTGATTAAGTACATTGGCTATCCATGCAAGATGCACAAAAAGTAGTCAATGACCTTCATGGAAGTTAATGAGAAATATTGAAGAAACACCAATTAACTGAGCATGTTTTTAATACAGTAATAAAGAGAAATATAATTGTGGGGGGTGGGGTAATGTTAAATTCAGTGGTTGGGCTGGTCATGGTGGGTCTGAAATATTTTATCAACCACAAGTCCAATAATTCTTTGGATTAGCTCTCTTTTTGTTTTATACTTTTCTTTATTTATACGAATAGTAGAAATACCTCTCTCTCTCTCTCTCTCTCTCTCTCTCTCTCTCTCATTAATTCCAAACTTACTAAGAAATTCCCAATAAAGTAGTAAACAATGATACCTGAAATGTTAGAAATACAAACTTAACATTGTTCATTGTGAATCTTGTGATTCACTCGACATCAATTTTTTTTACCTGAGTCAATTATTAACATATTTTTTTTAATGAATAATCACTAATATTATTTTTATTGTACACTAATTACAATATATCATTGTAAAAATAATTTTTTTTTAATTATTATTATTATTGGGTGGTATGAGTAGACTTATTTGTTTCTTTTTATACTCAGTAGTTAATTAAAAAAAAAGGGATTAAAGTAAATAAAATTTTAGATAAGTTCTTTATAAAGTTACAATTAAAAATCAAAGATCCAATTCTTGGAAATTAAGACTATTGTATGTACTATGTAAAGTGATTGTTTTTATTCAGAGGTCTTTGAATACGTGTACATATGCGGGTAGCGACCTCAAAGATTGACATCAAGAGTAACTAAGGCATTTTGTCAAACACATGGTGTGCACAAAATTTGAATGTCTTAGTTATTAACATTTGTTATTATGAAAAAATAAAAAACAAAAATACACAACCTATTGACAAACTGAACAGTTCCTATAATGCAACAAATAACACAACAAACAAGTAGAACAAACAAATAAATCAAAACAGACAATGGAAAAACAATATTTCTATCAAATTAGTGGAAGGTTACCATAGTGATTTTGCTGGGTTACTCTGTTTTTTCTCCCCAACCTTTGCTGGGTTTCTTCTCGCAGAGGGAACAAAGAAAACACAAAACACAAAACGAAAAGAAGAAAACAAAAAGTCATCAGTGCGGGTTTGAAAGATTTAGACCAACTAATGCAAGAATAAGCAAGACCAACTAATGTTTGTGAAGAAAAAGAAATACCAATAGTAGTAGCGTCAAGAGCCCTCTCTTTTTTGTCCACAACTTTCGCTGTAAGTAGTTACCCACTGAAACGGTAAGGGTTTGAAAGAGTTAGACCAACTAATGCAAGAGTAAGCAAAATCAACTAATGTTTGTGAAGAAAAGAATTACCAATAACAGTAGCATCAAGGGGGCTCTGTTTTATGTCCACAACCTTCGCTGGGTTTGTTCTCGCAATGGGGAAAAAAAAAAAGAAAACGGAAAAAAAGAAGAAGAAGAAGAAAACCAAAAATAAACAGCCTATATAACTAGTTACCCATTGAAACTAAATAAGCGCGACTGAAAAGACACAATCGTTTTCGCAATGAGGAGGAAAAAAACAGAAAACGGAAAAATGGAATTAGTTACCCACTGAAAGATACAATTGTGTTTGTTCAGTGTTTTTAAAAGGAAACGTGTCGTACGTTTGGTAAAAAGGAAACGTGGAGTACATTTGGCCAAACAAAGAGACATCATGTTTCAGTGTTCTTTAACATAACGTATCACTCATTTGTGTAGCCATGTGGTGTAATGAGATGTAGCCAACAAAAAGTCAGACGTTTCGGCTATTAGTTATTATATAGATGTGTACAAACAATGTACGCTAATATTACTTTTTGAAGAATAAAATTGCAAGTATCATGGATGAAAACGTGGAGGTTTTGATAAGATTTTTTTTTGTCTTTCCAATAACAAATGTGGTCTTCGTACTCCTGAAATGAGGTAATGTTATTGACTCATAAGACAATGACATCTTTTTGTTTTTGAAAACGAGACAATGACATTTTGGGTAAACCATTTGCAACGAAAAATTCAAGACATTACGATATGTGGCAGAAATTTAAGGTTAGACAACCCAAAGAAATCAAAAGGGGGTCCTAATATTATAAATAGGGCAAATTACAATTTACTCATATGTAGTTTGATCAAAACTTAAGTTGCTTACTTGTACTTTAAAATTTAACAATTTATCCACCCGAAGTTAGGTCAGCTTGATTTCTATAACCCACATTTGTTAAAAACAGAGTTAAATATGTAATTTTGCTTCACTTTTATGTCTCTTTCTTCAAAAAATATAAAAATACAAGATCAAATAAGATAAAAAATAAAAAAATAAAAACTATCCATTGGAATACTTGCATTATAAAATTTCAAACTACAAGTAAGCAACAAATTTTGGTCAAACCTCAATTGGATAAAGTGTCAAATTTTAAACCACAATTAGGCAAGTTAAATTTCAACCAAATTACATGTGAGTAAGTTGTAATTTTCCCTACATATGAAATGAAAAAATTATCGTGGACCTTATGGATTTTTTTTTTTTGGAATTCACATCAAATCTTTATCATCGTAAGTGAATGAAAACAAAGGCATTGAGATTTTTGTGGACCTTATGGGTTTTTTTTTTTTTTGTTGGTAGCAATTAATTAGTGCACTGTGCCATTCCTTAGCAAAGGCCCACTAAGGTCATGGATTTTGGCTTTGTATATAATTGGGGAGTTTTTGTTGGTCTTTTAAAGAAATTTGGACTTACCCAATTTTGTTAAACATGCTTGCTGGACATTGGAGAAGCATTCACATAATTGTTGTGGGAGTGTTTATAATATAAGTAGTTCAGCTTGACTTACTTTTCATCCTGGGGATTGGCCTGTCCAAGTTACGGTTTGTTGTCAAATTGTGTAAAGTTTGTGACATATTTCAACTCAACCCGATCGTCTTTGGTTGAGAAATTTCCATCACAATCTAATTCAATCCATTATTATTTAAAAGCCAACCCAACCCGTAGGAATTAAATTGAGTCCTCGATATTTTTTTAAACTTAATAAAAAATAAATAAATAAAAAGATTGTTAAGTCCACAACATTCTCACAATAAATCATAGGTGGTAAGTTGTTATTAGTTCAAATTTGAATTTACAACTTAAATTACTTTTTTATCCACCCATAACAACCAATAACAATTCACCACTTAAAATTTATTGTGAAAATCTTGTGGGCATAGCATTTCTTTAAAAAAAATGGGAACAATTTTTTACATAAATTTACTTGAGGGGCGACTATTCTTATACATTTGCAATTAATAGTTTTCCATCTTTTTATCTATTTCAAAGATATCCTTTGAACTCAATTTGTTATTTGTTAGTGAGTTTCAGTTAGCTCAATTGGTAAAATCTATTTCTGATGGTTGAATAAGATATCGGAGATTGAATCCCTATCTGCACCAAAAATCGATTAATGTCTTAGTCTAATGATAACAAGCATAATCATCAGAAGCGAATGTTATAGGTTGAAATTCTATTAAAAAAAGTTGGAGTAATTGCAGTTAACCCACTTGTGGTTTGGCTGGTTTTAACTAAGCCACATGTGATTTAAAAAGTATCACTTAACTTACCTGAGATGCCCTCCATTAGACATCTGTAACCCACCTCTCCCTTTTCACCATTAAAAATAAGGGTAAATGTGTATTTTTCATTATATTTTATGTCTCTCTCCCTTTTTCTCTCCTTCTTCTTCTTCTTCTTCTTCTTCACATAAAACATAAAAGAAAAATATCAAAAAGCAGGTCAAGATAAAATTTGTTTCATCATTTTTAATATATATAATTAGCACAAAGTTTTAAGAAAGAGGGTAGACAAATCAAAAAAACCCTCTCTCTAAAACTCTGACCCTCTCTCTTTTGCTGGGTTCTCTAAAAAAAACCCAGATTTGCAAGTAAAAAAAAATCTGCAAAAAAAAAAAAATTAAAATAATAATAATAACCCAGCAATCTAGCAAATCCAACACCACAACCAATTCATTGAACCATCAAATCATAGCCTCATTAAACTACCACCTCCAACACCACCATCGCTGTTAGCCACCACCCAAAACCCCATATCAGGAAACAAAAACAAAGAATCAAGAAAAACCCTACAAAAAAAACTGCACCAAAAAAAAAAAAAAAAAAACTGGCAATCTAACAAATCCAACACCATAGCCAACTCACTGAACCATCAAATCATAGCCTCACCAAATTGCCACCTCCAACACCACCACTGCTGTTAGCCACCACCCAAAACCCCAGACCAGGAAGCAAAAACAAAGAAACAAGAAAAACGAAATCATGAGATCGGCTGAGCAGCAAAGCAACCTGATTGTCTAGATCGATTGAGATCGAAGCAACAGAGAGTGGTGGATTCAAATTTTGTAAGGTTAATGGATTTGTGGGTTCAAATTTTCTAGGTTGGTTTAAATTTCCTTATGGTTGGTGGGTTCAAATTTTTTGAGTTTGATGGATTTGCGAGTGTAATGGATTTCTAGGTTGGTTTAGTTTTTCCTACTGTGAGTTTTTAGGATTTGGCATATTTGTTCTATCTATGGCTTTAAAAGAAGATGGAGAATCTTCTAGGTTCCTTCCAATCAAAAAAATAAAATAAAATAATGGGTTCCATTTTTTTTTTTCCTTTGCTATCTGGGTTCCTTTTTGTTGGTAGTATATACATCATGAGGGAACCAATTATTGTGTTGATTGAACAAGATTCGAGTCACGATATGGGATTTGGGTTTGAAGATTTGATTTCTAAGATGGTGAGAGAGAAGTTGTTCTTCAATATTTTGCTTCTAATTCTATTTCTATTGTGGCTTATATAGTAAAGGGAATTTTTTAGTGGAAATGGCAAAGGTGGGTAACGGGTGTCTAACGGAGATTACCTCAAGTAGGTTAAGTGATAACTTTTAAACCACGGATGGGCACTTTTAAAACGAGTCAAACCACACATGGGCAAAGTGCAATTTCCCAAAAAAAAAAATTGTCATTTGTAACAAACATTTATATTATTTGTTTTTAACTTATATACATACACTACGAGCAACATCAATCCGAAAACAAAGAACAACTGATGGTCAAATACAATAGGTTCTAGTTAGCTCAACTGATAAAGTTTGATGATTGAATAAGAGATTTAGGGATCAATCCCGCCTACACCAAAAACTAATTAATATTTTAGTTTAATGATAAAGAGCACAATCATCAAAAGCAGACGTCATAGGTTTGAAACTCTATAATAAAAAAACGGTTTTAAACAAAATTATTGACTTTCCTACAACCCTTCATTCGTGCTCTGACATCCTGTATAATGGCTTTTGCTAGGGAATATTTTCACAAGTTAAAAAAAAAATTTCTAACACCCTAGAGTCTTTGATTACCAAAAGTATCATGAGCTTACCAAAAGAATCTTTGGTCACCAAAAGTATCGTCAATCACAAGGGGTTGTCAGGTACCCTCCCTAACACTGTGCGACACACTTCGCCCTGACGGTCGACACGTATCAATGGGTCATCAGGTACCAAGGGGTCGTCAGGTACATAATGGTCGTCAAGTACCTTCCCTGACACTGCGCAACACGGCCCACCCTGACGGTCGTCACGTACCAATGGGTCGTCAAGTACTAAGGGATCGTCAAGTACTCTCCCTGACACTACATGACACGCACCACCTTGATGGTCGTCACGTATAAATTGGTTGTCATATACCAAGGGGTTGTCAAGTACCCAACAATCGTCAAGTACCATCCCTAACACTGCGCAACACGCTTCGCCCTGATAGTCAGCAAGTATCAATGGGTCGTCAGGTACCAAGGGGTTGTCAGGTACCCAATGGTCGTCAGGTACCTTTCCTGACACCGCTCAACACAATCAGTCCTAACGGTCGTCACGTATCAATGGGTCGTCAGATACCAAGGGGTTGTTAAGTACCTAACAGTCGTTAAGTACCCTCCCTAACACTGCGTGACATGCTCTGCCTTGACGATCATCACGTATCAATGGGTCATCACTTACCAGGGGGTTGTCACGTACCCTCCCTGACACTGCGCGACACGCTTCACCTTGATAGTTGTCACGTATCAATTGGTCATCATGTACCAAGAGGCTGTCAGGTACCTTCCTTGACACCACGTGACACGTCCCTAATGATCATCACGTATCAATGGGTCGTCAGGTACCCAACGGTCGTCAGGTACCTTCCCTAACACCGCGTTGCACACTCCGCCCTGACAGTCATCACATATCAATGGGTCGCCAAGTACCAAGGGGCCGTCAAGGACCTAGCAGTCGTTAGGTACCTTCCTTGACACTGCTCAACGTGCTCCGCCTTAATGGTCGATAAGGAAAAATCCCACAATAGACGGATCCAATTTGCTAAGCTAATAATAAAGTGACAGTTACACCTAAAGACAGTCCAGATAACCTGACAATCAAAGACCTGGTTGAATGGAAAGTTGAGAGACGGATGGACCCTTTAAAGTGGATGAACCCTTTAATGGGGACAAACTCTTTCAGGTGGACGGACCTGACGGAGACGGGTGGCAAAGCCACATGGCACCCACGTGACCTGAGTAGTCTCCAAAGAACCTAATATGGGAAAGCCTTGCATTCTATGTTCCACCTTAATCTGAGGGATCCCTACAAGGAAAGAATCCAATCCCACAATATATGGACGTTGGAAAAGATCTTCTCTATAAGGAAATACCTTCTCCATCAAGAAACTGAGGTTAGCTCTACGCTACTATAAAAACCCCAAAACCCTCACAAATTAAGGTACGTGAATTCTCTCTAGCTCTTACACTATTGAGTTCTTGGAGATTCTTCCATCACTGACTTAATCTTCGGAGGGTCTTTGGCCGGTACCCCACCGATGCCCTTTGATTGGTTCTGAAAGCTTGAAAATGTGTTGAAAACACAAGAGCAATTTAGACCCCCCATTTAAAGTTACGGCTTGGTTGATTTTACACTAACTTAATACTAAGTGCGGAATAGTGTAAACACAAGCGTATATGTAAGACAACTACTCTAATTTATATTTAAAGCAACACAGTAGTAAAAATGAAATAAACAAGAGTAGGGAAGAAGGATGCAAACACAGAATACACCGAGACGTGTTTTCGAAGAGGAAACCGAAGAACTCGGTGAAAAACCTCTCTGCCGACTTCCAAGCGGAAATCGATCCACTAGACAATCAGCTGAGATACATGGGTTACCAAGAAACCCTCCAAGCCTAATCTACCCGATGTACCTAAGCCCTCCAAGCTCCTACTCCAACAAGGCTTCTCGGAACAGTGTCTTGTCCTAGTTCTCTGGATCCCGCAGCAAGCTCCACGTTACATCTGCCATGCTTGGCTTCTTCCAATGCTTCCCAGCAACTCCAAAACACTCTCTACACTCTGAATAGGTGTGGGTTATGTTTGGGTACAAATCTCCTCTCAAGCTATGATAATGGGAGAGGGATGGAGAAGAGACTACTATGATTTCTCACTAAGGAGGAGTAGCTCTCTCTAAAAAGATGGGTGTGTGTGTTGTAGAAAACCTATCTAAGGTTTTTCTCTCTGAATAGCCTCTCTAACATTTGTGTGTAATGTGGGTATATATAGAGTGGGCAAGGATAGAGTGTATCAAAAATGACAGATTAGCTAAATAGAGTGTTTCGCGGGTATCTTGCAGGAAGGCCTTACCAGCGAGATACTCGCGAAAAACAGTTGTCTACATCTATCCTGACTCTGTGCAGGGCACATGTGTCACTTCGCGGGAAGCTAAGTCGCGACATACTCGCGAGAAATCTTTAGTCTTCAAATGCTTGAGTCTACACACTCTCTCTCTCTAACACACAACCCTTACAATGAAATCCCACAATAAATACAGGGTATAAACGATTGAATAAAATTACAATCAAATTTGTCACGGAATAAAAACCAACAAAATACATAGTTGTAAATAACAACTTTACAATCTCCCCCTTTGGTTATTCCGTGACAAAACCCTAAAACAGACTCTAGACTTAAACGTGAGTTTGGGAACAAAGGCAAAACTCACTCACACCTAATTCTAGATTCTGATAAGCTCTTGAAACATATGAACAAGTATCTCCTGAAATACAACAACACAATAACATCATTGTATGCAAAAAAAAAAAACTTGAAAAACATATGGAGCAATAATAGCATGATCAAGCAAAAAGAACTAGAAACACAAGATCATGGCAAGGTCAAACAGGCAATCACTATACAAAAGCGATCACTATGCTCATTCTCACAAGGAATGAACATTCGGATATGCAAGATGATAAGCTCATTTGTAGAGTATCATTTGCAAATCCAACACTCAACCAATGTGAAATACACGAAGTATTTGCATCTAGGAACAATCCTACTAGGGCACAAGAGTGTTGTATCAAAGTAAAATGTATGACATTAAACTTCAAGTACACAAACATAAAGGCTGCATACGCAAGGAACTGCATATGCATGGCACAAACCATAAAAGCCTACAAACATGCATGGAAACAAACCCTAAAAGCTTACAAAAGCATCATGGGTACAAACTATAAAGTACTTCCCAATCATATTACTCCCCCTATCTTGAATCATAGGAGCTGTGATGAGCTTGGAACATATATATTTGTAACCTGAAATACTTGCACAAAACACATGAGACCCTTAAGGTAAATCAAGTGATAAAAAGACAAGTATAATGTAACAAGTAAAATACGATCAAGTAAACATGTTGTGAAACATATGAGCAACTTGATCAAACACATGACAGTCATATGGAAATGACAACAATGATCATATAGCAAAGCAAATGATCATCCGAACATGCAACCAATAAAGCACAATAGCATAAGGGTAAAAGCATGTCCAACACATAAGCACGATGCAATAAGAGCAATAAAGCATTTCAAAGCACCATAAAGTAACGAAAAAACAAGCATAAAGTAAATCAAGGCTTTCTCAAAAAATGTCTTCTCGCCCTTGGTATATGCATCTCCCCTATAGCTTTCTCCCCTTACGAATGTGCACAAGGGAGAATTTCTCCCCCTAAGAGTGTGCACATGAGTCATATAGAAATGACAAAACACACCGGTATATTCTCCCCCTTTTTGTCACGAATAGACAAATGAAGCAAGAGAAAGGAGGGAAAGAAAATAATATGAAGATGATGCATGAGGGGTGCAAGATGAATGAGAAAATGAAACTCAAACATTAGACAAAAACATTTTAAAACAATGCTACAAAGCATAAAGACCATGACATGTTAAGGATGATGGAACATGATGTAAACCTAGCCATGACATGGACACAAGAACATGTTATATATGCTAAGAGGTCTAAAAAGACTTAACTGGCATGAGTGAATACAAAAACATGTTAAGTGTTAGAGTGTGTGCAGCAAAATGCATCTAGTGTGCATTTAGTGTGCATGTGTGATGCATGACTAATGCATGAGCAAGGCACTCAAGGGGCAAAGTGTACAAAACACACCACCAATGATCAAAACATGATAAACATGAATAATTATGGTGATTCCTAAAATTTGGTACTCATCAGAGTCCAAAACAACGAGAAAATGTCATTTGAGCATTTTATCAAACACTTGGAGTGCACACACTACACATGTATAATAAACAATACAAGAACATATGAAAATCTTGCCTAAATACATGATATTTTTGCCACAAAGGGCCACCATTCAAAACAAATTATCATTTAAAACAAAGCCCAATCAAAAAGATTGACAAAAATTAAGTTTTCCAACTCCCATTTGAGAAAATCCCAACTATGAATATAAAACCCCCAAAAACATAATCTAAGGATCAAAATCAATGAAAAGAATTAAAGATTACCTTAGAGATGTTAATGAAATGAAAAACACTTGAATTTAGTTGGGTTTTAACGTTGAAACCTTAAAACAGGGGTTCAGGAGAAGATGGGAGAAGTTTAAAACAAAAGACCTACGAAAAGCTGTTTAAAAAGCTGATCTGGAAAATTTCGCGAGTACTTTCGCGAGTCAGCTTCCCGCGAAATTTTCCAGATCAGCTTTTTATACAGCTTTTCGTGGGTCTTTTGTTTTAAACTTCTCCCATCTTCTCCCGAACCCCTGTTTTAAGGTTTCAACGTCAAAACCCAACTAAATTCAAGTGTTTTTCATTTCATTAACATCTCTAAGGTAATTTTTAACTCTATTTAATTGATTTTGATCCTTAGATTATGTTTTTTGGGGTTTTATGTTCATAGTTGGGATTTTCTCAAATGAGAGTTGGAAAACTTAATTTTTGTCAATCTTTTTAATTGGGCTTTGTTTTAAATGATAATTTTTTTTGGATGGTGGCCCCTTATGGCAAAAATATCATGTATTTAGGCAAGATTTTCATATGTTTTTGCATTATTTATCATACATGTGTAGTGTGTGCACTCCAAGTGTTTGATAAAATGCTCAAAGGGCAAAGGTGGGTAACGGGTGTCTAACGGAGATTACCTCAAGTAGGTTAAGTGATAACTTTTAAACCACGGATGGGCACTTTTAAAATGAGTCAAACCATACATGGGCAAAGTGCAATTTCCCAAAAAAAAAAAAAAATTTGTCATTTGTAACAAACATTTATATTATTTGTTTTTAACTTATATACATACACTACGAGCAACATCAATCCGAAAACAAAGAACAACTGATGGTCAAATACAATAGGTTCTAGTTTGCTCAACTGATAAAGTTTGATGGTTGAATAAGAGATTTAGGGATCAATCCCGCCTATACCAAAAACTAATTAATATTTTGGTTTAATGATAAAAAGCACAATCATCAAAAGCAAACGTCATAGGTTTGAAACTCTATAATAAAAAAATGGTTTTAAACAAAATTCTTGACTTTCCTACAACCCTACAACGAGTTAAAAAAAAAATTCTAACACCCTAGAGTCTTTGATTACCAAAAGTATCATGAGCTTACCAAAAGAATCTTTGGTCACCAAAAGTATCGTCAATCATAAGGGATCATCAGGTACCCTCCCTGACACTGCGCGACACACTTCGCCCTGACAGTCGGCACGTATCAATGGGTCATCAGGTACCAAGGGGTCGTCAGGTACATAATGGTCGTCAAGTACCTTCCCTAACACTGTGTAACACAATCCGCCCTGACGGTCGTCACATACCAATGGGTCGCCAAGTACTAAGGGGTCGTCAGGTACTCTCCTTGACACTGCGTGACACGCTCCACCCTGATAGTCGTCATGTATAAATTGGTCGTCATGTACCAAGGGGTTGTCAAGTACCCAACAATCATCAAGTACCATCCCTAACATTGCGCAACACGCTTCACCCTGATAGTCAGCAAGTATCAATGGGTCGTCAGGTACCAAGAGGTCGTTAGGTACCCAATGGTTGTCAGGTACCTTTCCTGACACCGCTCGACACAATTCGCCCTGACGGTCGTCACGTATCAATGGGTCGTCAGATACCAAGGGGTTGTCAAGTACCTAACAGTCGTTAAGTACCCTCTCTGACACTGCGTGACATGCTCCACCTTGACGATCATCACATATCAATGGGTCGTCACGTACCAAGGGGTTGTCACGTACCCTCCCTGACACTGCGCGACATGCTCCACCCTGACAGTCGTCACGTATCAATTAGTCATCACGTACCAAGAGGCTGTCAAGTACCTTCCTTGACACCATGTGACACATCCCTAACGATCATCACGTATCAATGGGTCGTCAGGTACCCAACGGTCGTCAGGTACATTCCCTAACACCGCGTTGCACACTCCGTCCTGACGGTCGTCACATATCAATGGGTCGCCAAGTACCAAGGGGCCGTCAAGGACCCAGCGGTCGTTAGGTACCTTCCTTGACACCGCTCAACGTGCTCCGCCTTAATGGTCGATAGGGATAAATCCCACAGTAGACGGATCCAATTAGCTAAGCTAATAATAAAGCGATAGTTACACCTAAAGACAGTCCAGATAGCCTGACAATCAAAGACTTGTTTGAATGGAAAGTTGAGCGACGGATGGACCCTTTAAAGTGGATGAACCCTTTAATGGGGACAAACTCTTTCAGTTGGATGGACCCGACGGAGACGGGTGGCAAAGCCACGTGGCACCCACGTGACCTGAGTAGTCTCCAAAGAACCTAATATGGGAATGCCTTGCATTCTACATTCCACCGTAATCTGAGGGATCCCTACAAGGAAAGAATCCCACAATATATGGACGCTGGAAAAGATCTTCTCCATAAGGAAATACCTTCTCCATCAAGAAACTGAGGTTAGCTCTACGCTACTATAAAAACTCCAAAACCCTCACAAATCAAGGTACGTGAATTCTCTCTAGCTCTTACACTATTGAGTTCTTGGAGATTCTTCTATCACTGACTTAACCTTCGGAGGGTCTTTGGCCGGTACCCCACCGATGCCCTTTGATTGGTTCTTCTCTTTTGTTCTTCAGGTGCACCCATTGGCACGTGTGTGGACGATCAACTCACTGATGATTTTTGTGCATCATCAACTTTAAATATGGCTTCATTAGATTTTAATTGTAATTTTATTGGCTTTGATGTATCCCTTTGAGAATCATTGCTTTCTTTTCTCAATTGCATGCATGATATGATTCTTATTTTCTTTTGATCATCGTTATTTGTTGTTTGATTGTAATCTATATATTATTTGCATACACGTATCCCCTTGAGAACTAGAATGACAAACTGAACAATCTGTTTTCCTTGCTTTAAATATGTTACTGTAGAATTCCTAGCTCCTGGAATATCAGACCATGTCCCAGCCTTTATTTCCTTTGGTCAAAAGCTACAAGTTGGTCCTAAGCCTTTTAAGTTTTTCAACTGTTGGCATGTTCACTGTTATTTCTTGAGCAGGATTAGGTCTGCTTGGGAGATAAATGTCACTGGAGTGCCTATGTTTTAGTTTTGCTCGAAGCTGAAAGCAGTTAAAGGGATCCTAAAAAATGTGAACAAGGACGAGTTTGGATGCATTTCTCAGAAATTGCAGCAAGCTAAGTTTCAGCTGTACCTTGTACAGGAGGATTTAAGATGTGAACCGGGATAGTTAAAAGATAGATTAATCGATTTGAGGTAACTAGCCTCTTGAATTTTGAGAGAGAGAATAGATGTTTTGGTTAGTTTTCTGCTTGGAAGTCATTATGGGTTCAACTTACATAAATAGACTAAGATGAGAGAACCTCATCAACAAATCTTAAAACATAGGAATCAATTTGAATACAAGTAAATAACAATACTAATCTACTACTACCTTATTCAGATAAAAATCTATCACTAAGCCTAAATTTAAATACTTATAATTCAAAAAGTAATTTATTATCCAGCACATCATCCCGGGTCATAACAATTCACTGCTAAAACCTGGTAGTGCTGAGCATATTAATAAGGAAAAGGAGTGTCTTCATCAGTATATAGCCATTAGAAATGAAGAAGAGGCTTTCATGAAGCAAAAATCCAAAAACAAGTGGTTAAACTTAGGTGACCAGAATTCTTCTTTTTTCCACAAGGTGATTAAGTTGAGGAATGCAAGAAACACTATCAAGCGTCTCTATGACAGTGCTGGTGCTAAAGTGGATAAGCCTCATCAATTGACGGATTTGGCTGTAGATTTCTTTAAAAATCTCTTGGGTCTTCCTTTGAATGTTTTTTTCTGAGGAGGATGCAAACAAAGTATCTTCTCTCTTGCAAGGCAGAGTTTCAAGCAGACACTGAGAATGCATGATTGCTGAGGCTATGCCCTCTGAGACCCAGAAAGTTTTGTTTTCAATTAATGGATACAAGTCCCCAGGCCCTGAAGGATTTACTGCATTGTTCTTTCAAAAGGCTTGGCCCATTATTCAGCAGGATTTTGTGAGTGCAATTCAATCTTTCTTTAAACTGGTAAGTTGCTAGGAGAGGTGAATGCCACTAAATAACCCTGACTCCTAAGGTAAAAAAACCTTCAATTATGGGTGAATTCCAACCTATTTCCTGCTGTAACATCATCTATAATTGTATCACCAAATTTCCTGCTAATAGGATGAAGCCATGTTTGAATGAGGTAGCAAGTGGCAGCCATACAACTTTCATTTCTAACAGAAGTCTTTCTGAGAATGTGTTGTTAGCTCAAGAGCTTGTAAAAAATTATCACAGAGAAAAAAAGTGACCTCATGAAGGCTTATGACACTGTTCACTGGGAATTTATACTGCACTGCTTGAAAGCTAATGGGGTGCCTGACAGGTTAGTGGATTGGGTGAAGGTTTGTATCACAACTCCCAACTTTTCTGCTGCTTTTAATGGTAGTCTGGCTGGTTCTTTTGGGGGGTGCAAAGGGTTTAAGACAAGGCGATTCATTATCCCCTTCTTTTCTTTTTGTTTTAGCCAAGGAAGTCCTCTCCAGCCTGATGCAGCAATCAGTTCAGGAACACAGTTTAAATTTCATCCAAGATGTGCTGATCCGAAGCTAACACATCTATGTTTTGCAGATGATTAAATGGTCTTTTTCAGGTGCTGATCTAAAGTCCATTCAGCGGATAAAACTTATCCTAGAGGAATTTAAAAATCTGTCTGGTCTGACTGCAAATGCAAAGAAAAGTGATGTCTTTTGTGCTGCGCCGGCAGAAGGTTTAAAGAAATAAATTCTTGATACTCTCCCGTTTAAGGTAGGTTCATTACCTGTGAGATATCTTCGGGTTCCCTTAATTTCAGTAACGTTAAATGCTAAAGACTGTCAGCCTCTCCTGGACAAGATAGCAGGAAGGATTGACTCATGGGCAGCAAAGAGCTTATCATTTTCAGGAAGACTCCAGTTGTAACTGTCGGTTCTGTTCAGCCTTCAGGTATACTGGTCTTGCATCTTTAATTTGCCAAAGAAGATTGTTAAGGCTTTAGAACAAAAGTTTGATAGCTTCTTGTGGCATGGAAAGCATGCCTTGGCTATTGGGGCTAAAGTCTCATGGGATGGAGTGTGCAAGCCAAAAGAGAAGGGGGTTTAGGCTTGAAAACTGGAAAGGGTGGAGGAGTAGAACAAAGCTGCAATTCTGAGACACATCTGGAACCTGTTTGCAAGAACTGGTTCCATCTGGGTGGCCTGAGTTCACTCCTATCTTGTAAAAGGAAAAAGCTTCTCGTGTGTGGAAGCTCCTCAAAATAGTTCCTGGGTGTGGAGGAAAATCTTGAATCTTAGAAATTTAGTCAAACCCTTGGTGAGATTTGAAGTGGGGACAAGTAGCAACATTTTCCTTTGACATGATTGGTGGCATCCAGATGGAGTTCTAATTCAGAAATATGGCGCAAGAATCATATATGATGCTGCTAGTACTTTACTTTGCAAGGGTCTCAATTGTGATAAGAAGTAAAGAATTGTATTGGAAGCCTGAAAGATCAGACAATTTGGTGCTAATACAAAGCAAGCTTAATTTGATTTCTATTGGTGACTCAGATCAGGCAGTGTGGATCCCCTCAAAATCGGGTCATTACACAAGTGCAGAGACTTGGGAAAACATTAGAGCCAAACTTCCAGTTGTTAAATGGTGGGAGTCAATTTGGTTCCCTCAAGCAGTACCAAGGCAGTCCTTCAATCGTTGGCTGGCTATGGGAACAGACTTAGTGCTATAAGGGTGATCAGAATTGTGTTTTTTCTAGAAATAATGTTGAAAGTAGAGATCACTTTTTTTTAGTGCTCTTAATTTAGCAGAATTTGGAAAGAGTTAATGAGGTGCTGCCATCTCTGGGCTCCCAAGTTTGTATGGGAAGACATCACATAATGGAGAGTGGAGAAGTGTAAGGGAAAATCTCTCCAAGCTGGGTGTTTAAGCTAGCTTTAGGAGAAATCTACGATACTTGGCATCAGAGAAATGCAATTATCCATGGAAAGGGTTTTGGTACAGAGGAAAGCATTTTGAAATATGAAGGCTCTCTCTCGAACAAAGTCATTGCAATACTTGGAGTTTCAGCTTGAAGATTTTGCAGAGCTTTTCTTAAATGGGGTTCGTTTAGATTTTGGTTGCTAGTAGGGTGGTTTTACAAAGGCTACCTCTTCCTTATGTGTGCTTTTTGTCCTTTACTGTGACATGCAAATGTATAGCTGCTCTTTACTAGGAGTTCTTTTGGTCTGTGAGTTGAGATAGTAACTGTACATTGCTTTTTAGTTTTTAGTAGTTTATAAAAATATTTCTCATTCATCTAAAAAAAAAGCATTGAAAGGAATATCTAGAATGCAAAAAGTGATTTCAAAGATAAAACTAACATATGCATGGCTGATCCACATCAATATTATCAGATATCTTGCAATCTTCTTTGCCAAACAATTCCTTTTGCCTAAAATGATGTGAATATAAATATCCATGTAAGAAAAATCACCTGTCATGGAAGATAATTGAAGTAAGAAGTGAAAGGGTTCTGATGTTTGTAAATGACCAAAACAAGGAGAATGAATAAAAATTGGTTCTTGTACAAGTCAGCTATCTTCTTGGTATGCAGAACAGAAGATTATATAAATATTACTAGCATACCTTTTGGATACTCTATATTGTAATAATAATATGGTTCTTATACAAGTCAACTATCTTCTTGGTCTGTAGAGAAGTCAGGCTCTTCTGGCTTAAACAACTTGGGCATTTGCAAGGTGGTGGCATCAGCTTTCTGTTGAATCCCTCTTCTGGTGTTTGCTGCAAACTTTGAAGCCAATATAGTAGCTCCCAATTGCTGTGCTTTGTCCACTGATGATCTGCCAGCACCATCATCCTTATAATCAGCGTTTGATCCATCCCAATAGCTGAATTCTTGGTCCCAAACGTGTCCATGGTGGTTGTCCTCTTGTCTTGCCAACTCCATTTCCTTCTTTCTTCTCATGTACCGTCTCCATGCAACTTGTAGAAAGCAAGCTCCCCAAGTTCTCCACTGGTGGGAGTAGTACCTGAAAGCATGCTGGAGTTTCTTGCTGTGAAGGCGCTTAAACTGACTGGCAACAAACTTGAGGTCTTCAGCTCTGAGTGCAAATGCCTCAACTTCAGTTAGGGACTTGACTGTTCGAGTTGAGGATGGAAGGTTGAGGCTAGAGGTGGGCATTAGAGCCCATGTCAGTAACTCTTCACCACAAAAGTCACCAGGCCTGAGGGTAATAGAGTTAAAGAATCCTGACCTTCCACCATTGGTTGTGGAGCTCTCTAGTTGGCCTCTGATGATGAATAGCATCTCATTCACTGGATCACCCTCCCGAACTATGTATGTTTCTTTGGTATTCAAGGATGAGACCAGGCGTTCACATATGGCATCTAGGAGCTGATTATCCATTTGTTCAAAGAAAGGAACCTGAAAAATAGAACTTTCGTTATTGATTCAGTGGATCCAGATGGGCGATATCATCAGCATAATAAGAGTGAACTACGTAAGTTAAGGTATTGCCCCACATGTTCTGGTATAAACTTAAACAAATCAAATACCTAAATGGTGAATTAGTGTCTCAAAAAAGTTGTCCACAGTAATGGACCTTGATGATATAGCCATAAATGTGAAGGATGAAGCACAAATTTGTACACCTGAAATTCACTATAGTGTGTTTTGGCTACCCCCAAGTAAAATAAAAGTCATGATCAGACTTAAATTATTCTTAGATATCTGATACATGAATTTTTCCTTTCCACTTGTATTTGTGGATCAGGACTATACAAATTCTAAATAGCTTTGAATCCTCCCCCAATTTGCAGCTGACATTAACATTACTCAGTTAAATAAAATTTTGCGGGTATGTGCATGTTCAATATGTCAAATTCATCTAACTCCCAAATAGCCAAATCCAAGGATACTAAGTAAAAAGTCCATATTCCTTCTTCCATGTCCTAGGCTGTCTACGTAATATAGCATGACAGATACATGTAGTTGAGACAGTCTAGTAACTCCATGTTGCTAAGAACAAGAATCTTGGGGAACTTGCAATTTAGAAAGCTACTCTTCTCCTCCTTTGCAGGACAAGCTTATATGGTTAAGTAGACAAAAGTAGATAAGACCAACACACCTTATATAAACACTAGAAGTATATGGTGTCTGATTATCATATATGCTAATGAATTTTTGTTGCTGCTAAAGAAGATTTCCTTGTAGTTGCTTAACAACTTAAAAAGTCATTTATGATGTAAGATGCTACTGAAAATCTCATTACAAACGAGCTATAGCAAATTTTCCCCTCCAGTCTAAAATACAGATAGGGGTAGGTTTTGTTTCACTTAATATTTTAAAGGTATTATTGCCAAAGTAGTGCAAATGAAATACTAAAATTATTGGCTTATGAAATTTCAGCTACTAGTTACATATTTTTCCTCAAAACCATTGTTGCTTGCAAAGAATATCATGCAAAAAAGACTTACACGGCGAACAAGGGCCAAACATAGATGCCTTTGAATATCACGTCGAGTGTCCAAAGGCAACGAGCGCAAAATGGATTCTTCAT
This sequence comes from Quercus suber, assembly GCF_002906115.3. Classification (NCBI taxonomy): domain Eukaryota; kingdom Viridiplantae; phylum Streptophyta; class Magnoliopsida; order Fagales; family Fagaceae; genus Quercus; species Quercus suber. Next base: position 1,681,784 of record NW_027069468.1, on the reverse strand, counting down.
CCACACCTCTGGTGGAAATCCATTTGTATTGAACAAACCGACGAACACGTTCTTGTAGTTCTGGAGGTAGTTGACGGTTCCTCATCCACTCCTCTGTATCTCTTCGTTTGACCCTCCATTCTTCTAGTCTTGCTGTTGTAGATTGTAGATAGTTCTTCAAGAAAACCACAAATAATCAAAATTTCACAACTAGAAGAACTGAAATAAAATCATAATTGCATCTGTTTCACCAAATTTAGCAATTCAGTGTCATGAAGGGAACTGATTGTTTTCAAAACTAAACTAGCCCCCTACCAACTCCTTTCTCTCAGATGCAATGCCTGCATCACTGTGCTATGCCAGCTTCAGCTAGCATATACTAAAAGATGAAGGTGGTCCAAAAGTTATGAATAAGCAAAAACATATTGATATAGATAAATTATTCAACATAGGGAAAATAATACCTGCATGTTTCCTATGAGGTGTGAGAATAGAACAAGACCAGCTAAGCAAATAAGAATGCTGAACAATATTTCACCCATAAAAGTGCTTGTCGCTAAATTTTGTCCATATGAACTGCATATGACAACATCATTGAGCAATCTATTAGCATAACCATAAATAAGGTGGTATTTCAACGACGTTAATTTCTGATTCTCAGACCTAAGTCAGCTAGAGAGAGGGAGAAATTCTAGTAACAAACTGGAAATTCGATGAAGCTAAGAACTAATTACAAATTGAATTTAACAATAAAACCTAAAAATCATTTGCGACATACTCTTTTGGTTTCATTATTTTCTTTAATAATTGTCAAACGTCTTTTAAAGTTGAGAAAATTGTGAATCATCCAGTTATAGGAAATAAATTCAGATGTATTGATTAAATAACTAAGTTACAAAAATGCATAGGTTTTCCAGAGTGTGTGTAAGTTCATCTAGAAATTTAAGTCAATGCAATCAGCTAGACAACTTTTGATTTCTTTTAACCAACTCTTGTGGCTTAAGCATGTAAATACGCATCCACTATTTGCTTCTTGATCCTGAGTTGAACCTAAATTTGACCATCAATGGCATCCAAAAAGCCTCTAATCTGTTAATGAGAAATGCAATTCCAAGAACTGAAAGTAAAAAAATTTCTCTCTCCCTGAATCTTAATCCTCAAACCAAGATGAAATCTGACATAGAAACCCAAGGACTCTTAGGCATTTGTGTCATAACCAGTTTATTCCAGGTGCCAAAGTTGAAAGTTTATGAGAATAATTCCATCAATATGAGCTGATAAAAAAAAATACCACAAAAACCACACATCATGATATAGTTATTGAAGAACCAACAAGAAAGGACTCGTCAGATACCAAAAATGCATTAAAATTACCCCGAATAACATAATCCATGAATTCTCAAATGACTACTAAAATTCTCTTTATGCAATATCTGTGCCAATTTAGTATTGAAGGACTACTGATTTTAGTCAATGACTCAAATGCAGAACCCAAAAAATAATACTTGTAAAGAAGTTGTGGAAGGCTTTCTCAACAAACAAACAGTAAGGTATCCAAATAGATAAAACTCGGCTGCATTAAAGGAAACAGAAACTAAATCAGGTTCAGCCAGTACTTAAACATGTGAGATCAGCTAAGCATACCTTAAATTCCTCAAACCCCACCAGAGGCAATAAAAGTACTTCTCAATGATATTGGAAGAAGCAACATCATTAGTGAAAGCATCAGCAAACAATCCGAACTGAAAATAGTCATCATTTTGAGCATCACAATTAGTGAGCACTTTAGTGACACTCAGCCAAAAACGGCGTTCAGGATTGTTCAAGCTACTGCAATCAAGAAACGTAGGATTACAAGATGGAGAGCGTGTGGCATTCCTCTCCTTGCTGCATTCAATACTCCAGCACTGATGCTGCCGCTGAATGGATAAGACATACCACGAAGCTCCAAAAATCTGCACTGACAGAGTCAGAGATTGAATTGAGATACTAAGCAAGATATATACATAAGTCGATTGATCCTACAGCTATTATAAATTTTACTACAAAAAATCACTTTTACAAACTGATGTGTTAACTTTTAAACTCACAACAGAATAGTAATTTCAAACTTTTGTGTACTACTATTGTTAATTTGGCACTGGTCATATTCATTGTCACGTCAATTTGTAAGCTTTTTGTGAATTAAAAAACTGTAGTAACTTCAGCATTTTCATATAAGAGTGAAGCAAAAATGAGGAAATTTAATTTAGTGCTTACATGGCTAGCTAAAATATAGAGAACGAGATTGTATGCTGCCCCTGCCCAAGCAGTCTTGGCTATAGCTCCAGAAGTTTTAATAATCCGCCGGTGCAAAGGGAAAATAACAAAAAATCGAGGAACATACTGGATGAAAACAATCAGAGAAATAGTGTGGTTCGCATAATCAGCCGTCCGGGTTTTTAGTGCTGGAATTACAAACCATATCACAACCTGCCAAACCAAAAACAAAGTACGAATAAAAAATTCAACAGTGTGGTACATAAAACCTTGTTACATTAATGTAAAATTCCTCTATGTTGGTATGCACAAATTAACAAATGTGATACAGTCAGGTCCACATTAGATCTGCAAAGTTGTTTATCTTGTTGTATATTACTAATATTAACAAAATCTCCACCTGGGCAAGCATTAGATACTAGGTACCGCATTGTAACCAAAATCAGCTAAATTTACAAACTTTGAATGATAATTGAATGACCCACCTGAGGGAGAGGCAAGGTGGCGGCGAGATCAATGATGAAGTTGGACTTCAAATACCGGGCGGCAATGGCAGAGCGGTCCATAACAAGCTCGCCGCGGCCGAAGACACGGGAGCTTGGGGCGACGAATGCTGTTTGGAACTTCATGATCATGTGGAGGAGGTGGAAGAGGTCGGCAATGGTCCTGAAGACAGTGACGGCGATGCTCAGGTTGTAGTCGATTTCCATGCAGGCGGGGCCGCCGATGACGGGGAGGAAGAAGTAGAGAGGGTCGAGGAATAAGGTGAGGAGAGAGGCGACGAGGAATATGAAGTTCCATCGGGTCACGATTTCGGAACCAGGGTCGAGGACTTGGTGCCACCATGGGTCCTCGCGGCGGAGAGAGAAGGATTTCGGGAAGCGTCGGACGAGAGGGGAAGCAGCGGGTAGAGGGTGAATGCTATGCATTTTCCATTGAAGGAGAGAGAGAGAGAGAGAGAGTTTGTGGACAGCAAATGGAAGTTGCAGAGGTTTTCTCGGTGTTCTTCAAACGACAGTTAAGATGTCTTGAACGAGGATTGCCCGCCAAAATAGCTAACTTAACTTACAAGGTAATTGTTAATGTAAACTCATTAATTATTTCTATAAATTTTTTTATTTTTAGAATTTCAAAATATGATATTCGCTTTTAATGGTTGTCCTTTTTATATTATTAAATTAATACATCGATCAATTTTTTGTGTAAGCGTAGATTGAATCACTGATTTCTTATTTAATTATCAAAAAATTTACCAGTTGAGTTAATTGAAATTCACTTTAAAATTTTGTTTTATACCTACATCTAAATTTGAAAAAATTATTACATCCGTCGGAAGGATTGTCGAAATGATCATTCCAACCAATGAAACGAAGCCACCTATGTGAATGTGTGAGTTAGCTTCCTAATCTAAATAATAAATAATAAATTACTAGGTGACGTCACATTTGAATAAATGACTGCATTTTATTGGTTGAGAAGACTAGGGAGGACCATTTCAATAATCCTTTGATGGACCTAATAATTTCTCATAAATTTGGTCCAATAGGTCCAAAATTTGATTGATACACTTTGTTAAATTATGCTTTCCATATCTATAGGCTTGAATATTATTACCTTTTTTTATTCAACAAAGATTTTTGACAGCTAAAAGGTTTCATTTAGCGAAAATATCCAACTCATCAAAAACTTGATACTAAACTTAATATCATAAATTTAAAAATTTCTTATCCCTTTATAATTTTTTTTTTAAATCATCAATTGATCTTCAAATTCAAATTATATCATAAGAAAACACTAAAATTGTATAATTCACTCAAAAACTAAAAATGCTAATATCATACATGGGAAAAAAAACATAAAGAATGATAATACTACAAATCATTAAGTTAAACAATTAAAAATAATATTATTACTTTTTGTCATCTAATTTTTTAATAAATTTGGATTTAGAATAGGTACTCTCAACTCAAATATTCTTTTTCTCATTCTTAAGTAAGTGCACTTATTCTATAAAATAAATAAATAAGAAGAAGAAGAGTAAGTGCAATGAAATAAATCAAATGAACTGAAGTGGACTGCAATGGACCAAAGTGGACCGAATTAGATCAAATGGACTAAATCATCGGCCACATCCCCATTTCTTTTTTATTGATTTGTTCTTCTAATTTTTTGATAATATTAAATATATTAACTAATTGACTTTACACATTCATTTTAGACAATTTTTATTTTTAATAATAATATCTTGGAAAATTTTAACTTTATATATGCATTACCTTTACACATTCATCTACTTTAATTTAAAAAGAACTACTTTCACTTTTATTTTTCTTCATTAAGCTTACTCTTTTTTTTTTCTTTTTTCTTCTTTTGAAAGGATTACTCTTACTTCAATTCATTAATCTTAATTTTTTTTAATATTATAAAAAAATAATTAGAGGAAAAAATGGTGACATGGCCAATGATGTGGTCAACAAGAGTATAACAACATTAAATGATACTCTTCAATTTTTAGATATTATATATGGGCATTGTCAGAAACAAACAATGCTCATCAACTTAGGCTTCCAAAATTACATCAAGAACAATTTTAATTTAACATATTAAACCCCCCATGCACTGCCCAAATATTTAGAATCAAACATTTGAAATTTTCGTGCAAAAATATTAATTTTTCTTTTCAGGTTGCACTTGTTCTCACAGCCCTTTCTTTAATTGTAATAAGCAATAAATTAATTTCAAACAAATAATATATTTTAAAATTTATGAAAAAATTAAATGAAAGTCTATCAAGAACCTACAAATCTAGATAGGCCAACCATTTGGTCATTCTACCTTGGCCAAGAGGGGTGGAGCATAATCTCCCTTGGCCAAGAGGAGGCATGATTCATTGATTCTAGATGGTCTTCTTCAACCTCTAGAATCCCTAATTTTAGAAAAATTTCAAATTTTGACTCTAACTTCGATCTATCATAACTCTCTTAATTCTTATTCAAATCAAGCAAATCATATACCTTTGGAAAAGCTTATAAGATGTAGATTCTATCCATGCAGTTGTTTTTCCAAAATAACCGATTTATTTCATCAAAAACGGGGCACAAAGTTTTGGGTTGCAAAAATAGGGTCTAATATTTTATCTCTCAAACCACACCACAAATGGCCATGAAATTTTAAGGGCATAGTCTGCATTATTATCCACAGTGTGCATGTGCGTGTATATATATATGTGTGTGTGTGTGTGTGCATGTGTGTGTGCGCGCGTGTGTGTTGTGGGCTAACTCAATGAAATTAGGTGTGTGCTTGTGAGATTCATTTGAAAGAAAAAAAAATGCAGATTAAAAATACACGGTTTCTTTTCATGTTTTCTCATCAAGAAAACATTTAGACGTAAGTAAAATGAGAAACGCTTAGTGCACTCTGATACCAATATTGGAAAGTGAAAACAATGAACTTTACCTTAAATCAATTTTACAAATGTCTTTTGTAACTGTGGAATTTGACTTCAATGTGAAAGATGTGCAGGATTTGAGAAGTGGGAAATTCATAAGCTTTTGAGTGATTATTGAGCTAAAAGAAAGAAGGACAAATTACATGCCAATCTCTCTCAATATTTTATGAAATGACACTCCTCTCCAAACGTTTTAAAAAATGACATTCACATACAAGAATTATATTTCAATTTCAAAAGTCCAATATAATATGTAATCTTGGAGAGGCTGATTTACAGATCAATGCAATAAATCAAGTTCTAAATTATTTTGATTGGGAAATTAGAGATTGTTGCTGAAACCATATCACTTTTGGATTCATCTTGCTCAATTCGGAAAATGATAATTTTATTAATAGAGTCTCTACCTTCTAGCCCCCATTTTTGTTCCCATCTCTGCCATCCCTCTTGGGTTTTTTGCCAAATCAGAGATGGGTTTGGCCCATAGGGATTTGTATTCTCATTTTATTCAGGGGTAAAAGGTCTAAGAAGTTTAGAATAGCATTAAAAAAAATCCAAAATTCATGGTAGAGACAAAAAGCCACTCGAACACTATTAGGTAGAGACAGACACAAACAAAACAAAAACACTGGAGATAGTCAAATAGGCAAATAGCTGAGCAAACCACGTGCACCTTTTTCATAGGAAAGTCAATGGATTGCGACTTCTTAAATACAGCCACTTTTAACATTTTTTTTCCTAAAAGTGTGAAAGCAATTGTTAGGACAAACAAATAAACAATTAAAAATAATAAATAAATATCACATCAATTTCACAATATTTTTAAATTGGCAAGTTAACTGACACATGGGTCCATCACAATCTTCAATTTAAATTTTTTTTAATGATATAGTATGTTAATTTAGAAATTTTGTAAGACCGTTGAAACTTTTTATTGTGCTCATAGCATTACTTAAATTGTGATATTATTCAAATGGCAGTGTTTTTAGTCTTTAAGGGCTATAATTGGAATGAAAAAGTTCATAGACTGAAACTCAACCAACTTTTTCACACTATTGTATATAGAGACAGTTTTTGGACTAAATATTCTTTTGCACTTGTTTATATATACTATTCCACACATTATTCATAATAGATAAAAATGTTTGCATTTTAACATATAAATAAAGATTTGAAATAGTGAATGCGTGAGAATAAAATCTTAATTTTTTTGCCATAACTTTTGTCTTTGGATTGAAATCTCACATCCTCGTGTAACTATTAAATTCTATAATAAAGAAAATTTTCCATTAAAAAAATTAAATAAAGAAAAATTTGGCACAAGGAGACCAATAAAAATAGTATATATTGAGGGTATGGTACTAATAACATTCATAATTCATAACCATGTATTTTCAAGTACTTTAATCTTTATCATTCATTTTTTAATGTAAATGAAACAATAATAAGATAAAAACCAGATATTTTCTTAATTCTATATATGCATAAAGATTTTTATGCACAAGCCCCTCTCAACAGAGTTTTCACTTTTAAATTCACATCAAGTTGTAGCTTAAAAAAAAAAGAATCGATAAGACGTTAATCAAGCTTTTGATTATTATAAATGAGGTCAATACCAAGATGTTAATTAAAATTTTGACTTGTTAAGATTTAAGACTTTTGTAATTACGTGATATTATGTTCAATTTTTTCATGAAAAAAATATATGGATCCCATTCCCCTTCTCTACTTTTTTTTTTTTTTTTTTTTTGATAACCCATTCCCCTTCTCTACTTGGTCTCATTAAATAGATTTTTTCCCAAAAAAAATCTTTGATGCAGAGGTGGTTACAACAGTGTCGAAAAAGGTGATGTGATGAACATGATGACCAACAATGGCAAAGTGAGAGGGTTGGGTGGGTTGAGGAGAGAAAGGTGAATGGCCTGACCCCACCACTTTGGCCTTGGCCTTGAGCCGTCCCTGCGTCGAAGATAGTATGGTGATAATGGTGGTGGCTGTGTTGTGGGCAGTGGTAGCAGTGATGGTGTCATTGAAGTGGCAACGGTGGTGATAGTGGTGTTTGGCATCGTAAAGAAATGGACGGAAATTAGGACACAAATGGGAAAATGACAATAAGTTTCCCACTTCTTTTGGTTTAGTTTTCCCTCAACTACAGAAAACCTTTTGTTTTCTTTCATTCTTCATTATATCAAATACCAAAAATAAAAAAGGGGAAACAGTTTCCACCAGATCATCAACAAGATAGAATTTTGTCAGAACAAGGGAAAATTGTGTAAGATGCCCATTGTTTACAAACCTAAGCAATCATGAAGGCAAGAATGCACATATGTCCGTTATCATTTTATGTCACCAATATTTCTTTGAATATTGTTGGCATGCAATGATTGGTGTACTTGGATTCAGTGCGGTGTAATATTATTACTTCTTAAGTTATAATCAACCATATGACTGAAAGAAAAGCATGATATATATAACTCTCTTATATAGCATCTTCCTTGGTGAACCATTTGATACTTCTTTTTTTCTCCCAACTAGCTTCCCATTTTCCAATAAAATTCTTCTTTGGATCTCTCAACTTTCAAAGAGAACATTGAATCCATCAAATCATCATCGAAATCACACAAGAAAGTGACATTAATTTAGTCAAAGAGTCCAATAGTTTCCCAAATCTTATTTAAGCCGCATAGAGTGAGTTTTTAACATATTTGTAGTGGTTCACAGTATCCAAGAGCCCTACATAATGTCAACAAAACTCACGGAAACGACAAGCATTGTTCTACGGCATTCTTCAAGGATTTGTAACTTGAAAATGACAAAAGAAGATGCAGCTGCGATCATCAGCAACAATGGAGAAAATGGATTCTCAGCTGCTCAACCCGTCCCTGCTGAAATGTTGGAGGAGGACAAGAAAAATCCCGGTGATCTTAAACATCCTAGCATTCCTGGTTGGTTTTCAGAGTATTGTCCAATTTGGCCAGGTAGGCTTCACTTTCAATGATGTTCGCAAAATCTATAGGTTTTCTATTTACACTAATTAAGTGGGGTTAAGGGATCTGAACCTAGATTCTCCTTAATGAGAGTATCGGGCAATATGGCTATAAGGTTTTTGGCCTCAATATCTATGAAATAATTTATTCTAACGTATTGGATTATATCTTTGTTCATATACATATATTTATGAATTATGGTGTTAATAAATTTTAGCTGAATTTATAGGCTATAACTTATTTTTTTACTTTCTCATCAGTTTTATACATCCTATTGTAATTTCTATCATGATGGATTTCCCCTTTGTCCATAAAAAGGAGGTAAGTCCATGCATGCCCTCATAATGGAAGACTGTAAGTCATTATATATCCAAATTCAAAGCTTTCTTTTGCTTTTTTTTGGTTTATTATTTGATAGTTACAACGGGATAAGAGAACTTAAATCCTGGAAATCTCCATTGGAAACATCAAGAAGCGTTAATTATTTGAGTTACAAAACTCTCAACAAATTCAAAATATTGAATTTATGTATATAACGGGATATAATTTTGTTTCAATAGTGGAATATAATTGGATTCTTATATATTTTGTGTCTGATTGGTTAGAAAAGTAGAGGATAGAAAAAATTTTAGTTTTTCCTCATGTGTTTTTGTTTGGGAAGATTTCCCCTTTGTCCATAAAAAGGAGATAAGTCCATACATGCCCTTGTTATGGAAGACTATAAGTCATTATATATCCAAATTCAAAGCTTTCTTTTTGCTCTTTTTGTTTATTACTTGATAGTTACAACTGGATAAGGGAACTTAAATCCTGGAAATCTCCATTGTAAACATCAAGAGGCATTAATTAGTTGAGAATTTTGTTTGGGAGGATAAGAAAGTAGAGGGATAGAAAACCTCTTTATTTAGTTGAGAAGAAAAATAAGAGGATAAAAAATACTCTCTCCGTCCCATTTTTTTTGTCCTCTATTCCATTTTGAGATGTCCCAAAATATTGTCCTGTTTCTAAAAATAAAAGTCATTAATTTACTAATGTTCCTATTATATCCCTATTAATTTATTAATTTAATTTTTTAATAAATTTTTTTAAGGGTAGTTTTGAAAATTTATACATTTTTAAAAAGTAGACAATACAATAAATAATGTTCCTTTAAAAAGTTTGACTTTTCAAACAGGACAAAAAAATTGGGACGTAGGGAGTATAACTTATATATATTTACTCTCATGTCCCTATTACATTAAAATATATATATATATATATTAATAGTTAAAAGGAAAAAAAAATACTGTTAGGATACCCAAAAAAAAAAACTCAATCATATGCGTTGAAAAAAAAAAAAAACAATGTTAGGTTTGGTTGAAGGGAGGAGAAGGGTAAATAGGAAACTTCCTATCTAAACCTCTCTCTCTCTCTCTCTCTCTCCTATTTTTTACCAAATTTTGGAGAAGGGGTAAGAATTTGCTAGAAACAAAGTTGCAGCACTTCCTATATATTAGTATATGTGTCAAGATATTAGGACACCTGTCCATGACAAAGTTGTAGAATTTAACAGAATTTTTCTTCAAATTGGTCTTGGACAGGTGTCCTTCTAATATCTTGACACATATACCAGTATGCAAGAAGTTCTGTAATTTTGTTTATAACAAATTCTTACCCAATTTGGAGAATAAGATTTTGGTAAGTTCAGAGAGAAAACACTTAAACTCCATCATTTTCTCTTCCTTTTTTCCTCTCAACCAAATACCCTTTTATTTCTCTCCCCTAGATTTCACCTCAACCAAAGGCAATGTTATGCATGTCTAGGCACATAGCATCTCGGAGAAAGAATTGACAAAGGCAAATAGAATTAGTGTTTCACACCCCAAAGTACTATTATAGTGTGGTATGATGGAATATTTTTGGAGCACCTTGGTCCTGTTATTTTGATGGGGTAAAGTTTCATGTAGTTGGTTTATCCTCAAACATGTGCCACACATAGCCATCCAAAAAAAATAAGTGTCACACGTGTCCCACGTTTAGATATGGTACTTATAGTGCTAGTTCTGCATTCGTTAATGCGAAAATTGCAATACAAGTGGCTGCTCCTAGATATATATGAAAAATCTCTATTCCTCTATTTCGTCACAAAGACGTAACTTAATTATTGCATTACAGCTGATTGTGACTAATATTTTATCCTCAAAACTTTTAGAATATACTGAAAACAATTCACAAAGCTTCCAAAAAAATCGCATATTTGATGAAGATCTTGCGCATGCGTTCTTAGTTTCAACGTAAAAGTTGTTTAACTATTAATTCTGGCTTTGAAATTTGTCTATTCCACTTGCACCCAGATGGAGCATAATCAAATTTTATATGAATATAATCTTGTAGGACAAGCTCACTTTTTAAAGGTAGAGAAAATCTTATTTCAAGGATCGTCCAAATACCAAAGTATGATGGTGTTTCAGGTAAGCAATATATTTTGCCAAGCTTTGAGTTAAATTAGTACTATGATGTAAAAAAGCATGTGATCAATGCAAAACTCAAATACATATCTTGAAAACATTGTTGACTACTTTATTGCAGTCATTAGCATATGGTAAAGTTTTTGTCCTTGATGGAGCTCTACAACTCACTGAGAAAGATGAATGTGCTTACCAAGAAATGATTAGCCATCTTCCACTTTGCTCAATTCCAAACCCAAAAAAGGTTTCTCTCTATATTATATTCAAGATATGCACGAAAATCTTATGGGAACTCAATGTGTCAATCTTATAAACTTTTCAGGAATATGACCCATATAAACTATTTGGCAACGGAAAGTATGTAGAAGATAGTCAAAAACATGCTTTTGCTAGTAATAGTACCAACTTTATAATAATTTACTCCATCATCTTTTGCTTCAGGTATTGCTTATTGGGGGAGGAGATGGTGGCATCCTTAGAGAAATCTCTCGCCACTCTTCTGTGGAGAAGATTGATATTTGTGAAATAGACACAATGTTGGTTGATGTAAGTATAAACACCCAGTTGTATAGAAGATATCTCATATGTCGGATATATGCATTCTTCCTCCCACAGCATATAAATAGTTAATCAAGAATACAAAATGGATGTTCGATTGGTGTACCATAAAGCAGAACACTCAAACTGAACTAAAAGATTTTTAATCTATTGCTATCTTTGGAACCCAATATATACGTCTTTGTTCAAGCATTAACCTATCAGACCATGCCTCATAAAATTTAAAAAAAAAAAAAATTACTCAAAAAATGAACTTAAAACTTTAAAAATGTTCAGGTATATTTAAATCATTATTAAATTTCAAGTGCCTTTAAACATGGGAGCATTATGTGAATAAACTAAGTAATTTTGTCTCCACTTAGTGTAAAATATATATGTAGCTCGACCTGTCTTCGTTTGGACAAAACTTTGTGTGATACGCATGCAAGGTTGGTGTCATTTTCAGGTGTATAAACAATTTTTCCCAGATGTTGCAGTTGGATACGAGGATCCTCGGGTCACACTTCATGTTAGAGATGGTAAGTCCAATTTTGTTGCCGTAAGCTTTGCCATTTTGCCTTCTTTGGAAGTTCCTTTGTATGTTACAGTTTGTCTTCTTCTTCTTCTTCTTCTTCTTTTTCTTTTTTCTTTTTTTCTTTTTTTTTTCTTTTTTTTTTTTTTTGTGCAGGAATTGCATTTTTGGAGTCTAATCCAGGAGGAAACTATGATGCAATAATAGTGGATGCATTCGACCCAATAAGTATCTCTCTCTCTCTCTCTCAGAAAATTTATTTTCTCCTTTCAAGTTAAGTGTTTTAAAGAAGTCATATGTGTGTGATACAATTCAGGGCCTGATCATGAGCTTTTCAAAACCTCATTCTTTGAGTTTGTGGCAAAAGCTCTCCGACCTGGTGGAGTATTGTGCATCCAAGCAGAGAGCATTTGGTTTCACTCCCTTGACATTGAAGAGCTTGTCACAAAATGTCGCCAAATATTTAAAGGCTCGGTTGAATATGCATGGACTATTGTTCCTGCATATCCAAGGTATATATGAATGCTCTCTCATCTCTATCATATGTAGCATCAGTGGTGGCTCTATGAATTTTTCTATAGTAGCCATCAAGAAAATTAAATTATAAAAAATCTAATTAAAAAATAATCAAATATATAAAGTTTTACAATTTCCCTACTATTAACAAAATGAAAAGACAAAAAGGGACTAATAAGAGATAAAGTGAAACTAAGAGTGCTGAGATAAAAGTAATAGAGAGAGAGAGAGAAGAGAAAAATGGAGAGAGAAAAAAATCAGATGGGAGCAAAGAGCAACGAATGATACATGTTGCGACTATGAGCCGAGCCGCTGAGTAGAGTAGAGCTACTGCCACTACAAAGCCAAAAAGAGTAGATATGTTGGTGCCACTGAGGAGAACTCATTGCCCAAGTATCTTTCTTGGTACTATTTTTTAGGAAAAATGAAATTATTGATTATTTATGGAATAGGTTAAACAAGTCATGAATATGAATGATTAGAAAATTTTATTTTTTGTTTTTTCCTAGGCTTTTTATTGAATATGTTATTCATTTGTTGTTGTTTGGTCTAATCTTCTTGCTGTTTAGGCTATTATTGTTATTTGAGTTTTTTTTTTTTTTTTAATTTATTTAAGGCAGTCAAGATTATTTTATTGAACTCAAATTCTTGAGATTCTCAAATCATGGTATTAAATATATAGACAAAATAGGTTAGTTTAAAAATAATTGTGTGTGTCTATATATATATATATATATATATCTTCTTCTTCTTTTTGCAAGTCTTGCTTGTGCTAAAAATCTTGAACACTATAAGTTGTACCTTAAGCTGCCCCTGCCTGTGCTATATTTTCTTATCAAACAAAAATCTAGACCAAAATATATCCGAATTTGCCCCTCTTCCAACGCACATTTCCACTTCTTCCTCCTTTTTCTATTTTTATTACTTACACGCCCTTGGAGGCCTCAACTTGTAATTTACGGTGTGAAAGAATAAACATGTAATAATATCGTTGTCCAATAGTACATTATTGGTCAAAACCAGAAGTTACACCAACTTTCTTGTTGAATATATAAATCTTAAATTTGTCAAAGTAATTATTATTTTGTTTCTTAAAGGGTTTGGAACTTTTATCATCACTTGTTCTAATTAAAAAAGGTTGTGAGGTAGGACAAACTTTTTTTTTTAAAAAGACAAATTAAACCAATCAATATACATAATGTAATTGAGCATATACAACTAAATTTGACATATTAAAATTAAAGATCAAGTTACTTTTGTAACATTATTATTTTACTCTCTTCCTTCCCACTTTTTGCCGACTGCTTTAACAACCCCCAATTGATCCTGTCAAGTATATTCTTCTTAAATTATTGCATTTTTTCATTCTAATCCAAGCTCATTTTGTGTCTTATCCAATATAATACTAGTAAGTTGAGTCTCAATTTCTTTGACTCAAATTCAATATCAAATCTTAATAATTATAGCAATAATAATTTTAATAACAATGTGTAAACGTTCTAGGATGTGACTATTAAGATTTTCTCTATTTCTTGCTTAATTTGTTTTATTTATTTATTTATTTATTTATTTATTTTCTTTTTTTTTTTGTGCTTTTTTTTTCCTTTAAATTTCAGTGGGGTTATTGGTTTTTTGCTTTGCTCCACCGAGGGGCCGCCTGTCAATTTCAAAAGTCCAATCAACCCAATTGATCCAAATAGTTATGGAGTAGCAAAAGGGCCCTTGAAGTTTTACAACTCAGAGGTATCAATGTGTACAATACTACAATTCCTTTGCCACTCAAATTTGGAGGACAACCCCTCCTCATGTAGGGCATAATTTTTATTGATATGTTTTTTAACTCCTAGTATATTCCGTTTCAGGTACATTCAGCTGCATTTTGTTTGCCATCTTTTGCTAAGAAGATGATTGACTCCAAAGTTGGTAGCACCATGAATGGAGTGGGTACAACTACAACTACGACATAAGTGAAAGTTCAAGTAGAAGAAAGTTGAGTAGCATTATTTGCCACAATTTATAGACACTCTTCGACAATAATCTTATCGAATTCAGACATCATGATTGTGTTTTGATTGTATTGCCAAAAGTTAGATTTGCTAGAATTTTATCGATTTGGTTGGCTGGAAAACAGAAAATTCACAATATATGCAATCCATGTATATTCAACATGGAGAATTTTATATATAACAATCCTTCTTTTTTATTGCATATATATTACATTACTTAGCTAAGCAAATATCATAATATTTGCTACATATGAATTGCAGCAATGCAAATACCTAGAACCAATCTTTACTCTCTAACCTTAATATGGAATTAATTGCTTGAGCTCCCAAGCTTTCTCATTAAAGTCACTAGGAAGATAATACCTTGCGTGAAAAGGTTTGCGCTTTTTTTGAAAATCCTTCCATATATGAGGATAGATAAAGCCTCATCTAAAACCGAACCATAAGCCTTAACTCCTGGTTTCACCTGCGAAGGTTATGAGACCTATTGGTGCATAAATCAACATACACACTAATTCTCTATTTTGTATCGGTTTAAATATCATGTCATATTAAGGTTATTCTAATCATTCCAAGCGAAAACTCTATTTCAAATCTAAATGGAATTGGGACTGAGTTGTTTTTTTTTTTTTTTTTTCAACTTATAACATTTTGATAAATTTCCTCCCTGAATCAGACCTAATCAAGTACATTTAAAGTTTTAATTGGGTTTGTTAATTAGACCGTGAGTTGTGCCACTCTACCTCAAAACTAATTAGTGACAAAAAAGACATACTCAAATCTTTTATGACATTCAACATCACATCCCACGAGCCTATTTTTAGAACGATTGTAAGGAGTCAAATTGTGGTCCACCAATATGGTTATTTCTAAAAATTTGAATGTTCTTTTTCTTTTAAGAATAATTCTTGAGATGAGAATATGAAATGATTTGGTTATTGTTCACCATTTTCTCATGATATTATTAAATAATCCTTTTATATTGGCTAATGAGATGGCATGAATTATGTAGTTCTTATATTATTTTAGAAGGAGTATTTATATTTTAGTAATTTTGAAACAATACACCATCGATATCGAAATATTCCATTCTTGTGACCAATCTAAAAAATCCCACAAAAATTTATTCTAACCTTTGGTTAGAAGGAAGTAGGGACTGCAATGGGGTGGGCAAAGTCAGATCATGGTTGCCCCATCCCTGCCCAATCTCCTCTTTGGGGTGAGAAAAATCTGTGTTAGGCAGTAGCGAGCCAAGATAGGTCAGGTTGGAAATTTTTTTACTAATCCTAATGAGATTACTCCAACATTGATAAGATAAAAATAAAATTAAAAAGGAAAGGATGACCATGAGAGCATTAAGAGAAATGTAGACACAAGTGTTTTGAAGATAGTACTAAATAAGTAAAATATATAATTAAATAATAAACATTCAAGGTGGAGCAGGGCAAGCAAAACCCGTACCTGCTCACCTCTTCGGAACAAGGAAAATCCGCGCGGGATGAAGCAAGACAAGTCTACTTGTTTTTACCATCCTAGAAGGAATTTTATCTTAAGGTTTAAAAGAGTTAGAATAAGAAGTCAAACTACTCTACCATAGGCAAAGTATGCCAAGCTCGCTGTCAATCAAAAATATATCAAGTTTGATGCAATATTTTGGGACAAAATTGCCCTTTGCCCTTTTCGAACAAATTATATAGCCTTATGCCCCCCTTCTCAAACTAATTAGGGAAATGTCCCTCTTTTAAAACTTGATTTAATACAAATCAAGTTAAGCCCTATCGTGACATTTTTAAGGACCTATAGTAGCGTTTTTTAACTTGACCTCTATAAAATCAAGTTATAGGTAAAAAAATTGCCTATAACTCGATTTCATGGAGGTTGAGTTAAAAAACGCCACTATAGGTCCTTAAAACGTCACTATAGTCTCCTTAAAACGCCATTATAAGGCTCCAGAATTTTTTTTTTTTTTTTTTAAACTCGATTTGTAGTAAATCAAGTTTTAAAAGATGAGTATTTTCCTAATTAGTTTGAAAAGGGGGGCATAAGGCTATTTAATTTACCCAAAAAGGGCAAAGGGCAGTTTTGTCTCAATATTTTGAGTGTTACCGTAGTCCGTAGATACCTTACTTACTTTAGAGGTACCATAGAAGGACCACGCGTTGAATATGTCAAAATATATGTACTTTAGATGATAAAATGTGAGACTCTTGGATAGTTGGATGTGAACATCTAATTCATATGTGATTCAGCCGACAAGATATTGGGAGCAGATACTCCATAGAGGTAGTGCTTATGTCCCTCATGAAGCATGAATCACCAAATGATTGAATGCCCTGTTATCAGATTATGACTTAGTGAAGACTATTTTGGTTTGTAGAGTACCTAACTTGAAACTTGGCTCTTTCTATTAGGAGTCAAAACAATTAATATGGGACCATTAATTATTGGATTTCATCAATTATCACAAAGGAAGAATCTAAGAAAAAAAAATTTCCAGAATCCAATTTGATGCCATGAACGTGATCAAATTTTGGAACCACGTTTCAATTCACAGGGTCCATTGTGTCTCTCAAGTGTCTCTTGAGTATGACCCCCATACAGATAGGAAACATGTGATTTGTAGTAGATAAGTCATACTCATCACAAAAGGACAGTAAGCAACAATATATAGTGGTGATATGGTGTGGTTGTGATCGTTTTAAGAATATATGGTGAAGTGGTAAGGCTAATCATACCATTTGTTTGTTGCAGAAGTTGTCCTAATAAAAATGGTGATGATGTTGGTGGTAGTACTGGTACCAATACTGGCAAAATTGTGGTGTTTATTGTGGGAGGACATAGAATCGTGATAGGGCTAGTATCAAAGCTAGCAAAGGGTCGTGGCATTCATTATCTATCTTCCAAAATGTTTTGTAAATACTCTAAGAAGCATGGACACGACATGATGTGGCGATACAAAAATTTTCAAAAAAAATTATGTCACAACCTAGTGGAAATATGACAATTAATCAATTTATATATACTATATCTTTTAATCTTTAGATGTATTTTAACTATTTTTAGATATTTTATGTTTATTTTAAAATTTCAAAATAAATAATAAGTATCAAAATCTTTAACAAAAGGAATTTTTGTTTAAATGAACAAGATTATATATTTTTTATCTCTTGTTACATGGTGTAATATTGTTCTCAACATGTCTATATTTGATGCATTTTAAATAAAGACACATCAGAGATTTTGGAGTATCCATACTTCTAAAATTAGATTACATCCAAAACTTTTGATGTTAGATGGAATTGAATCACATGTTGAGGAGAGTTGTAAGATATCTTGTTATGCATAAACAATGAAGGTTTACTTCCAACCCAAAGAAAAGGAATGAGATTGATATCTTAATTTTAGATTACATCAAGTGCTTTACTGAACAGATTCAACTATTTCCTTGCGCTTACAAATCCTACCAACTTACGAATCTATTTTTGTGTTTATATTATTTGGCTGAAATAATAACTTGTGAATCATGAGGTTGATACGTCATTGCATTCAAACATTGATTGAGAAAAAGGAAATTTAGACCAACCCAATCACCATTTAAATAGATTCTTCTATGGTTACAATCATAATGTTATGCTGCCAAAAGGTAAAAAACACAATGATAATGTTAACCAAAGCAATAATTTCTCATCTAGACAAATTATGTGAAATCTGGACTTTAATTCTTGCCGGTAACTAAAAAACAAAAAACAAAAAAAATTGTCGTAAACTTACTCTGGTAGTTGTTGGTTAGTAGCAGTACTGAATTATGTTCTGAAGGAGAAGGAATTACAAAATAGGTCTACATTTTGGGCCCATTAAGTGTGTCATAGTTGTGTATAACTATAGACCATGTTATAATAGAGGTTTACAAGCTAGATCTGACCCACACAACATAGCATTAAGTGTCCAAATTTATGGTGATTAGTTGAAACGGGCCCAGAAAGTTTTTTTCTTTTTCTTTTTAAGATACGATAAGATTTTGAATCTATAGTATATCTCTACTCTACAATAATTGTTTTTATCATTTATATAAGACACTTATTACTTTTTTATGTGGGCGGAGTTTGAATCCATGTTTTTTATTTAACAATAATAAGCTTTATTAGCAATTGAACTAATTGGAACATATCAAATATATTGGCTTTTTTTTTTTTTTTATCTTTATATATTGGCATTTATAGAAGGAAAATCATAGAACTCAGTTAAGTAGTTTGATACTATATATAATAATTGATAATAAAGAAAGTAAGTAATCTATGCAATGCATGGAAAAGTTTAACATAATATGATGGTGCTTGTATACGAAGCTAAATATGAAATTTTATTATTATGTTAATTATTTATAGGTTTTTATTATGAACTGAGTTTATATATGAAGCTCTATATTCTAGAATTAGACTCTATTTACTATTTAATTTATAAATTCATCTTTGATGCATACTTTTAAAATTCAAAAACTTTAACTTTAACCACCGCACACCTGTAGTGCGGTAGTCACTCAACAAGTATAAGTGTTTGTCGAGTGTGAGGAGTAAGGGCCGGGGTTCAAGTCTCCAAGAGGGAGCTTCACACATATATACACTTAGATTATGCTAGAGTATAATTCTATTTTGTATTTAAAAAAAAAAAAAAAAAAACCTTGGAAATTTAAATATTTTATTGATAGCTTAGTTATTGATCTTTGATTGATTTAAAATTTTTCAAACACAAAGAATATATGAAAATAATATAATTTAACAATGAATTTGTTAAAATTCTCATCCAATAAAAATATGTTGAAGGTGTAACATTGTTTAAATATATATGCGCATGTGTGGGGTTGAGTTTAAGCAACTGTGTCCATGCCCAGACGTGTCCTTGAAACCATGAACGTATATATGGTTGAGTTTAAGCAACGTAGCCCATGTGTGTCCTGGAAACGAGACTGCTCACATCCTTGCTAAATGGTACATGAATAGTAGCATATTTTGGTTCTTTTGATATTGGCAATAGCCCCCTATTTTGTTTCTGTTATCAGGAGGGAGGCAGCTTGCCTTTCTGTCTTTTAATATGTTCTGGTTGCAATAAAATCATTCATTTCATCCAAAAAATAAAATAAAATAAACCATGGGGTTAACAAAGATCATAAATATGGAGAACCAATAATAATTATGATGGATTAGGTAAACCATGGAGTTAAACTGTTTGACTCAAGCTTAATGGGTAAAGCATCCTCTATGAGGCGATTGAGGAGAAAGAGTTTTTCCTCCTCTCAGCTTAATGGGTAAAGCATCCTCTAATCTCTATGAGGCAATTGAGGAGAAACTATTCACTTTTACGGAAAGAAATTTTCCTCCTCTCATAAGTGTGGGACTCATGGTAGGGCCCATACCTTTTGTGAGAATGAGGATTTTTTCCGTAAGAGTAAAAAAAAAAATTTGACGATTGAGAGTACAGTATTGTCTCAACAAAGAAGACTTAAGCCAATGTTTAACTACGCAAAAATAAATTGGATGTGAATTTAAAAGTAATTATATGCGTAATTAAAATAATACAATTGATGACAATAAAGTAAATCGTGTTTAAATTAAACCAATCGAAACTAAGCTAAATAGAAAATTAAAATATTGGAAATAAACTTGCATTAATGTGATGGAACAACTAGAATCAATGTTTAATGTAAACTAAATTTTAAGAGTAAATAATCAGAATTTTTGTGTATTGTTTGGTGATCATCCCTCTTTCTCAAGTGAAACTCCTATTTATACTTATGCTTCTATAGTTATTATCAATTATGATAGGACATAAATATGTCTCTCTTACCCTTATTTTTTTGGGACATTTATTATGATGCTTCTTCTTCTTCTTCTTCTTTTGAGTAAACAGTAATATTTATTAAAACACACACAAAAATAGTAATACTAATGTTTTAAACCTGATTTATAATACATTACCTATTATGATGCTTCTATTAATCCTTCTTTTGTTATAATTATTTATAATTGTTTGGTTAGAGTATTCACATCATGTATGTCAAATACCAAATATTTGACATTTGGCACACCAAACAGCAAAAAAAATCTCACATCAAATATTCTAAATGTTAAAAACTTTAGCATGGATGAACAGTTCCAAATTTGGAATGGTATGGATGAAATGCTAAAAAAAATTTACTTTTTTTTTTTATTCTTCCTTTTGTATAAAGCCGATTCTCCCTCTCTCTCTCATACCCACTTCCTCTCTCACTCATTTCCTCCCTCACCACCGCCGACCTCACAAGCTACTGATCTCACACCGCTATCCGAATCTCGATTACCATCTCTCTCTCTCTCTCTCTCTCTCTCTCTCTCTCTCTCTCTCTCTCTCACACACACACACACAAATGAACTTGCAACACCTCGCCACCACCACCATTGTTGCCTCGCCATCTCACCCCTCGCCCCTCGCCAATCTGAGTGTCTAGTTGGTGGGTTGTGGGCCAACCGATTTTTTTTCCTCTAGTTGTGGTGAGTTTTAGGTGTTGATGGTGCTGTATTTTTTTTTCTTTTGTTCCTCCGATGGTGGTGGACTTATTTACTTTCCTCCAACGCTTTTTTTTTGTAATTGTGGTTGGTTTTTCAAATGATTTTTGTTGCAAATTTGGTTGGATTTTTATGGGTTTTGGTTGTGGTCATGGTGGCCGATTGTTAAGTTATGGGTGGATTTGGTGGCCGAACTTAGGGGTGAATTTGGGTTGTTGAAATAATTTTTTATTGGGTTTATGGGTTGTAGTGGAAAATGAATTTTTAATTGGTTGAATATATTATTTTAATATATTGAATGTTAAAATAGAAGATATGATGCAGGGTGTTTTGTAAAATAATGTGTTAAAATAGATAAAGTAAGTTTTAATGTGTGAAAATGGCATTTGAGATAGATCGGTTGATGCTAATGCTCTTAGTCAATATTTCACTGCCATGTAATACTCACATGTTTTAAGAAGAACATGCATGTATTACAACATGTTATTAAATTATTGTAGACATGTTTTGTCCCTTACCCTCTCTTCATTGTCGTGGGTTCAAACCCGATCCCCCTCTCCTCTTTTTGAGAAAAGTCAGTAGAATTTTATTAAATAAGAAGTATAACGCATGTATAACTTGGGAATAAAAATCAAATGAAAGCTCAATTAGTGTGAAACACTAAAAGCTTGTCTAGACTCCCAATTTTAAAATACAGCTTAATTGCCTTTACTCTAATTTATCTAAGTGCGGAACAAGAGTAAATGATACACAATGAAACTAAAACAACTCTCTAAGGCATAAGCAAATACAATAAACAATAAAAGTAAAGCTTAAAGAGTAAGAGAAGAGAGATGCAAACACAAGATAACACCAAGACGTGTTATCAAAGAGGAAACGGAAGTACTCGATGAAAAATCTCTCTGCGAACCTCCAAGTCGAAATCAATCCACTAGTGAATAAGTTGGAGTACATGAATATCAAAAAGACCCTCCAAGCCTAATCTGTCCAATGTACTTGAGCTCTCCAAGCTCCAGCTACCAACGGACTTCTCGAAATCTTGTCTTCACTAGTTATCCGGATCCCGAAATACTGCTCAATTGCATCTGCCAAGCCTCATTGGTTTCTTTTGGCAAATCTCAAATGCTTCCTAAGCTCCAAAACACTCTCTACACTCTGAATAGGTATAAGTTGTGTTTGGGTACAAATTTCCTCTCAATATATAATAATGGGAGAGTGAAAGGAGAAGAGACTATAAGGATTTCTCTATTGAGGATGAGTAACTCTCTCTTACAATGGTGGGTGTGTTGTAGAAACCTCTCTAGGGTTTTCTTCTGAATAGCGTCCTAACACTTTGTGAATAATGAGGGTATATATAGTATGGGTGAAGGATATAAGAGTCACACTTAAAATCATCCAGGCAGAGAGTTTCGCAGGTCACTTGTGACTTGGCTTGAGTTGCGAAGTGACTCACGAAATGTAACCTAGCACTTGACTCTTTAGCTTCTAGCATGTGCTTCTCATGTGACTTTCGTAGATTGCACCACTCGCGAGACAAGTCGCGAGATCAACTTCTTAAGCAATCTTCACCAACTTAATACTAAACTCATTTCAAATAAATCCCACAAGATACAAAGAAATAAATTAGTGCAAATACAACACTTTTTGCCATGAAATAAAGCCAACACAAATGTTATGTGAAAAACCATAACTTAACACCAAAGAACAAAAACATGGAGGGGTTATCTCCATCAAAAAGACCAAAATGCAACCATTTAGAAATTAAAGCCAATACAAAAATAGCCCTATAACAAACACACTTAGTGCATAAATAAGAAACATAAAATCAAACAATCAGCTCCAATGAATGAAATGCTAAAAATAGCAAAGCGGCCTTAGATCTATAAAAGGGAACCCACCTAGGAGGCTGGGAGACCCATAATTAGAGGTGAAAAAACTTGAACCTTCAACGTCTCCATTGAAAATACTATAAGGTGCTAGTTGAATTACAAAATTATTAGCAACTACACTATACATATTATTTTATTTAAAGAAAACATGATTTAGTAAAATTCTAATTTAGATTTTAAATATAGAATAGAATCTAAACTCAATTAAGAAATATATATTTGAATATTGACGTGCAAAATTGTGAAGTTTCAAAAGGTTATGTGGCAAAATATCATAAAGTCAGCTAAAAGTGAAACATATTCGGTTTTATATAATAAAAATGCAAAATGCACTACAAATTTTACTATATAAAGTTTACAATCTAATATACAATGAATATTATAGTTGGGCTTCAACCACATAATAAATGAATGTTTTGTTTTTTAATGATTGATGACTCATTAAGCTTTATTAGCTAGTAAAACCGAAAGCTCGATAGTGCAAAACTACTAGCGCTTGTTAAGACCCCTAATTCTTAATTACGGCTTGATTAATTTTAATCTAAACACACTTAATGCAGAATATACGTGATTAGAAAATTAATTAATCAAAGCCATCAACAATTGCATGGATGAACATATAAGTGCAAGGCAAATATGTAAAGGGCAGTAGGGAAAAGAATAGCAGCCCTAAGCTAACACCGCAATGTGTTATCGAAGAGGAAAACCAAAAAACTCGACGTAAAAACCTCTCCACGGCCCTCCAAGCCGAAATGATTCACTAGTGAATAAGTTGGAGTACAATGCTACCAAAAAGACTCTTCAAGCCTAATCTACCCAAAGTACTTGAGCCTTCCAAGTTCCAGCTACCAACGGACTTCTCAAAATTTTGTCTTCTCTAGCTTCCCGAATCTTGCAATACCGCCCGATTGCACTGCCAAGCCTCACCGGCTTATTTTGGCAAAGACCCAATGCTTCCTAAGCTCCAAAACACTCTCTACACTCTAAATATCTATGGATTGTGTTTGGTTACGAATCTCATCTCAATGGTTAACAATAGGAGAGGGGAGGAGAAGAGACTACAAGGAAATTCTCACTTAAGGATGAATAGCTCTCTCTAAAATGGTGTGTGTTGTAAAAACTTCTCTATAGGGTTTTCATCTGAATAGCCTCCTTACAATTTTATGGCTAATGAGGGTATATATAGTAAGGATTAAGGGTATAAAAGTCACACTTAAAATCTCAGCTATCAGTGCATCTCATGTGTCATCTCGTGAGTTGGCCTAGTCACGAGATTCACTGACTCTTCAGCTTGCAGCATGTGCTCCTCATGTGTCGTTCAACTATCTTGATCAAATCTTCACCACTTAAGACTAAACTCATTACAATTAAATCACACAAAATACAAAGAAATAAATTAATAAAATTACAACACTTTTTCTCATTGAATAAAGCCAGTATAAATGTTACATGAAAAACCATAACTTAACAAAAACCATAATAACTGTAGCATCACTCTTGTATAATATATGATAGATTGTAGATATTAAAAAGCCTTACCACATTTAAACTTAATCACCAAACAAATATGGTTATTGGGCTAGCTTTCCCAATTTGTTCATTAAAAGAGGGGGGGGGGGGGGGGGGATGTTTAGGGCTCACTTAGTTTTCATAACTCAGCACTTAGTTTTCATAACTCAAACTCAAAACCCATAACTCATAACCCAAACCCCACTGTCACTCAAAAAACCCAACACTTTTGTTTGGTCACAAAACTCAATCATATATCTCAGTTTTTAACTCAACTTTTTGCCAAAATGATGGACCTACCCACTGACACTACACAGAAAATTATGGTTGCTACCCACGTCCCTTTTCTTTTCTGCTCTTCAAACCCAACTACACCGAAACCCAGCTCCACCACCACCAACGGCAAACCCAAAATCCACCACCATCAACCAAGCTCCATCACCACCAACGGCAAACCCAGAAATCCACAACCACAACCTCCACCACCAACAGCCCTCAACACAACCACAACCTCCACCAAAAAATCTGAATGAATCAAAAATTCAAACCCACCAACAGCCCTCAACCAAAACCACAACCTCCACCAAAAAATCCAACTGAACAAGCTCCACCACAGGCCAAGCCTCAAACCACCACAACCACAACAAAAAACCCAAACCCAGATCCTTAGATCGGAGCCCAAGTTTCAAACCATAACCACAAACACAGAAAACCCAAACCCACCAACATAAAATCTTTTATATTGGTGATCCGAATTGCCAAATCCAAACCCACAAACACAAAAAACTCAAATCCAAGAATCCTTAGATCGAAAACCAAAATCTCAATAATGAGGTGTGAGTTTTTGTTTATGAGTATAAATTTATGCAAGTATGAAAATGGTGGAGTGGGTCTAAAGAAGAAAGAAAGAAAGAAAAAGAAAGAAGAAGAAGAACAAAAAAAAAAAAAACCAACAACAACAACAACGTTGGAGTGGGTCTGAAGAAAGAAAGAAAGAAAGAAAAGGAAAAAAGAAGAAGAAAATGCCATTGGTAATGAGTGGGTCTGACTTGACAACACACAAGCTATAGCCCTTGCTATTTCCTATTTTCATCACTCTAAGTCAATTTTTTTAGTTTTGAGTGATGGAAACAAGTGTTGAAAACCAAGCCAAACAAAAAAAAAATTGTGAGACCCACATGTTTTGAGAACTCAATTATGAGAACTGAGTGATATGATTCAAAAATCCACTGATCCAAACAGCCTCTTACACTTTAGACTTCATCAATCCATTATATTATATATGAAAAGGTGATATTTACTCTCTAGACTCCATCAATCCATTATATTATATCTAAAAAAGTTTAATAATTCAATGGTTATAATAATGAGAAAAAGATATTTAAATTCTGTACTTTTATTTGAGAACACTGATTGATGTGTCAGATGAGCTGTGAATACTTAACTAAAACCCATAATTTTAATAGTTTCTATTGAAAAAATGATTGAATATAGAAACATAAAAAATCTATAAAAATAAAAAATAGAAATAAAATTATTTCCCAAAGTCTCTTAATTAGAAGCAAAATAGATCAACCACACAATGACAACTTAGCTGAAAGAGACCTCTGTGAACAAAAACGAGCTCTAGAGAGCTGGATATTGTACCAACTTGGCAACTTGTCCCAAGAAGTTGGGTCTATACATGGAAAATGTTAAAAAAAATAGAGACATGTGCAATAATCAATTATAGAATGCACCAAGCATGTACTAGTCAGACAACAATGGGCAGCGAAATGAGGTGCACCATTTTGAGCCTCTAAAAACAAACGATTATTGCCCAATTTAAATGTCCCCATGCACTTGTTGTCTTGCATCTCAAGTATCTCTCTGTAATTAAAAACTGCAAAGACCCCAGGAGATCCAATTCATGGAGAAAGAGAACAATGGCAGTAATGGTGTTGCAGCTTCTAGAACTGTTGCCGCCGACAAATATTGTGCCACCATGCTGCTACAAAAGCATGAACATGTGAAAGATGAAGTAATTGTTAGACTTAGCCATAACAACAACAATAGGACCACATTTTTATCCTCAAATGGTAATGGTGTATCTACTGCATTTCAAGGATGGTATGTTGATGTTGCCAAGGCATATCCAGGTATAGATGCTATTCCTTGAACTTGCATGCTCTTAATTTCTTTTGAAAATGTTTTTTAATAATAATAATAATAATAATAATAATAATAATAGTCCTCTTAAAAATCAGATATGTTTTCATATTGTAATATTATTGTTATCATTATTTATATTTTAGGGAAGGTAAATTTATTTTCAAATAGTGAGCACAGTTATCTTGACCAAATGGTCTCAAGGAGTCTCTAAGGAACTGGTGTTTGTGTGGGTGACAAGTCATTTTATTTACACTACGTTTTTACAAAATGAAAGGCGGAGAAGAGAATAGGAAATGGAATTAATAGAAGGGAAAAATTTCTTCCCTCATGTTGTTTGATTAGTACGTGGCAATTTTATATTTATAAAAACCAATAAAAATATAGCATATCCATTATATTATGGTTAATCTTAATTATTAATTTCTTGTTTTCTAAAAATTAGGTTAACCTTTGTCGTTTCCGTTTCACTATGATAATATACAGGGCAGGCCCAATAATATGAGACGGAAAAGATCCTCTTCCATGGAAAGTCAAAATATTAGGAGCTTTTTGTATTTCAGGTGCTTGTTATTCTAAGCCAACAAAAATAATAATATAATATAATATATTTATTTTTCTAAGTAAGTAAATAAATTAAGTAATAATAATAATAGAGATTAAATTTTGTAAGGATGTAGTGTAAAACCCAAGCTTTATCCCTCCAATATCAACATATCACATCATCATATTACATATTAAATAATAGACATAACCACTTTTAATCAACTCTAATACCTATTTGAAAATCCAACTTAACTATAAGTTTATTGAGATATTATTATGTGTGGTAGGGTGTATTAAATTTTAAGTAAAGAGTTGATGTGGCAATTTAGGCCTGTCCACGGGTCAGGCCAGTTCAATTTTGAACCCGACCCGCGGGCGTTGGGTAGAAGGCTAAAGGACCCAAAACCGACCACCAACATCAATTGGTCAAGTCGGTTTCAAGTTCGGTTGGTGTTTGGTGGTGAAGTTTATGCAAATTTTCTCCGGAATTTTCAAATTTTTGCCATAATCTGCAAATTTTCGCTAAAATTTGCTAGAATTTGGCCAAATTTGGCTAAATCCCAGTCAAGATCTCGCACAATCTAGCTTGATCTTATTGAATTTGGCAGGATTTCTTATAAAGAGTGACTTGGGTTTTGGAGAAGGAAACTCGCCACTCGACCTGCCAAGGTCGGTTCTTGGAATCAGATACCTATCGTCGATTGACTAGAGCTTCAATGCAGGCTGGAATTAGGTTGACGTCGGGCGGTTTGGTCGGGTTTTCGGGCTCCGTTCGGGTCTAGACACCCCTATGGCAATCTCTATTTATTTATTTTTAAAAAATTTTAACTTATGGCATCCATTCCTGATAATAGTTTTTTATCATCAAACCAAGACACCAATCGATTTTTGGTATAGGCGGGAATTGAACCCTAAATCTCTTATTTAACTATCGAAGACTCTAAATCATATATTTTACACCCCATCCTTACCAAATTCGAACTTATAATAATAATAATAAAGAATTTTTACAAATATGAAATACCACCTTAATTTGGACTTTACTGTAATTATCAATTTGTTCTTTAGCTCTAGATTTGAACAATTAACTCCGTATACATTAGGTTTGTGATAAATCAAACATTTACTAGTATTTATTAGTTAAGAACTTACAAATTAATCTAAACACATAGTTTATGCCACATGAATATTAGTATTAATAGATCGGTTAATCTACTACAATCTTAATGTTAGAGATACTCTTGTACATTGTAATGCAATATTATATGGTATGATTGATTGAGTCTTGTAGTGCCATTGTATCAATGTTGATATTGTATTAGTGTTAGTATGATGTAGTGTAATAGAGATATTAGGCTGTTGTATAAAAGTTAGTTAGTGACAGGGTGGCAAGGTAGTTAGTGACAAAGTGGCAAGGCAGTTAGAAGTTAGTTGGAATTGGTTGTTTAGTCATTAGTAATAGCTGTGCAAGGGAAGGGGATTGTATAAAGGGAATTTGATGTGTAAAGAAGGGGATAATAAGAAAATTGTTCATTTAAGTACTCTTTCTTCTCTGTTTTCCTTCTCTACTCTCCTGGAGGACCAGCTGGTCTCAAATTCAACTAGAAAACTAGTTCTTCTTCAATTGCATCCTTAACACTTAATGTGCAAAGGTTAATTGTTCAAATTAAGGGTGTGTTTGGATACTGCTTATTTGCTGAAAACTAAAAACACTATAGCAAAATAATTTTTAAAAGTGTGAATAGTGCTGTGGGACCCAAATTTACCTAAAAATTTGTGTTTTGCTGAGTTTAGTGATGTGTGAACAATACCCATGGAACCCACTAAAAAAACGCAAAACGCACGGATTGGGCAAAACACCCAATCCAAACGCACGCTAAAGATTTCAAGACCGAACTGGCACTTAGGGTAAATTGCCAAGATGGTATTTAATAAAATCTACTAATAAATAACAAACATTTTGTTAGGTTTCATTTTAGCTCTTCTTAACAAATGGATCTTTTTCTATTTTAGGTACTTGTTGTGGGGATAAAAGCCCAAATTCATATATTGGGCCTTAAATTCATATATTAGGCCTTGGGGCCTATTTGAAGATGTGGGTACGTCCGAGGAGGAATAAATGATTGAGAAAATCCCCGAAGTGGAGAATTACGTAAGGAAAAGATAGAGTAATATAGTCCAAAGAGTGTATCCTTCTCCGATATAAGGAATATCAGTCAAGCAAACACCTAGGCGGTTTGGGTGACCTTCCAGGAAGTTCCAACGATAAGTATGAACTTCAAGTACGTATAAAGATGATAAGAATAGAGAAATATCTAAAGAAAAAGCTGCTACCACCACATTAAATGCACTGCAGCAACCTTTCTGGCCACATTTATGTGGAGAAAACCCCTGAACAGTACAGTCTCAGCTGCCACCACTCATAGAGAACCATAGAAGATATCTGATGGGACATATACTCAAGTGAATGTTTAGATGAAAAACAAGTGTACGATCAAGATGGTTTGAAAGAAAACTATATAAATGTAAAAGACCTCTAATAAGGGGGGGTTGAAAAAGAGAGAAAGGGAAAAAGTAGGAAGATTTACTTTAACTCTAAGAATTGTATTAGCTTTTTAAACAATAGTTTATCTCTTCGGACATCAGTTTATTCAAGTTTCAAGTGTATTTTTGTGATTGCTTGTCTTTTAAATCTTTATTAACCGTTGTTTAATTCACAAAGAGCCCAGCTCTTTCACCCACTCTCTACAAATTCATTGTATTGGGCTCATATCCCACATCTTTTGGGCTTGGGCTACAAATTTTGACCCTACAATTGGCGCCGTCTGTGGGAAGAGTTTGAGTACAAGTGAGAGCAACGGTTAATCATGGCAGAACCAGGTCAACAGCCGGCAGAATCCAGGGCATCCCAACACGTTGATCCTTTTCTCAACCTAGAGCAGAAAGGTGGTCGTGAAGGTAGTGTACATACCACATATACTAACTGAAACCAACCACGAGGTGGAAGTTATATGTCTCATGTAGAGAATAAAAAGAACATGCAACCGGAGATTGACCGGTTAAAAAGGGAGTTACGCCATGCAAAGAGGAAGCGGACTCCTTCAAACTCTGATGACAATTCTGATGACGAGCAAGATGTTACTTATAGACGGATGTTTCAAACACCAATTAGTGAATCCTTTTCCTATGAAGAAGAACATTATCGTAAACGGCAACCTCGAAGCCCATCACGTGGAGGCGTAGGGAACGACGCTATGAGCAAAGCCTTAAACCAAATCTCCAGATCGCCTTTCACATGTAGGATTGAAGAGGCAAGACTTCCTCGTCATTTTCATCAGCCAACATTCACTATCTATAATGGTCGAACAAACCCTGTGGAACACGTGAGCCATTTTAACCAAAGGATGACTATCCATTCCAAGGATGAAGCTTTAATGTGTAAAGTTTTCCCCTCCAGCCTAGGACCAGTTGCAATGAGATGGTTTGATAGCCTGAAAGCAAATTCTATTAGCTCCTTCAAAGAACTCACTCAAGCATTTAGTTCCCGTTTTGTCACCTGTCGAAGAGTTGCTCGGCCCTTAGCTTCCTTGCTATCCTTGAACATGCAAGAAGGTGAGACCCTGAAAACGTATTCAGATAGGTACTGGGAGATGTTTAATGAGATGGAAGGTGATTTTGACGAATTGGCTCTCAATACATTTAAGCTCGGCCTCCCCACTGACCATGGTTTGAGGAAATCTCTTACAAGAAAACCTGTCACCAGTGTGCGTCAACTGATGGACAGGATTGATAAGTATAAAAGAGTTGAAGAGGATCAACAGCAAGGAAAAAGGAAGGATAAAGTTATCCCTCAAGAAAGGAGGGATTTCAGGTCGGATCGTTACAGTAACAATAGATCACGGAGAGATTTCGTTGGACAGTCAGGATCGGCGAATCCTCAAGCAATCAACGCAGTATTTCGAGAGCCAATGCATCAAGTTTTGGAGAAAATTAAAAATGAATCATTCTTCAAACGACCAAACAAGATGGTGGGAAATCCCAAAAGACGTAATCCTAACCTCTACTGCCAGTATCACCAAGATCATGGGCATACCACAAAAGATTGTAGGAGTCTCTAGGATCACTTGGAACAGCTTGTCCACAAGGGTAAGTTAAAACAACTCCTGCATCATTCCAGTAGTCAAGGGAATCAAGCAAGCTCAGAATCCTGAAGATATGTTTCTTCAAGACCCCCATTAGGAACTATCAATGTCATCTTCACTACACTTGGGAGAACAAGATCCTACCCATCCAGGGTAATGTCCGTAGCCCGTCTACTCATAGGAGACGTTAATCAAGATTCGAAGAAGGCTAAAACGGATATTCCACCAGTTCTAGGTTTCTCGGATGAAGATAAGATTAGAACCATTCAACCCCATGACAACGCTTTAGTAATCACCCTCAGAATTGGAGGGTATGATATGAAGAGGGTAATGGTGGACCAAGGCAATAAAGCCGAGATAATGTACCATGATCTCTATAAGGGGATAAACTTAAAACATAATGACTTAACACCCTATGGTTCCCTCTTGGTAAGTTTCGACGGAAAAGTTGTTATCCTGAAAGGTCAAATACGACTACCTGTACAGACTAGTCCAAAGTGGTAGAGGTAAATTTCATTGTCATAGTTGCATATTCACCTTATACTGCAATCATGGCTAGACCCTAGCTTCATACGCTAGGGGCTGTTTCTTCTACTTTGCATCAAAAAGTTAAGTATCCATCTAAAGGCTAGGTTAATGAAATTTTGGGAGATCATTCTATGGCTAGACAATGCTTAGTGGCTACAATT
This sequence comes from Quercus suber, assembly GCF_002906115.3. NCBI lineage: Eukaryota > Viridiplantae > Streptophyta > Magnoliopsida > Fagales > Fagaceae > Quercus > Quercus suber. The sequence continues at coordinate 1,649,611 of NW_027069468.1, read as the reverse complement.
CGACATAAGCCCGAGGCTAAGTCTTCAGCCCAAGCAGGAAAGGATTTATAGCAGTTAAAACCTCTGGCATTGCCCATTGATAATTCAGCTGAGGGTGCGAGGTGTGAATATTTGATAAAAGTCGCTGTTGGAGACGATCTAAAGAAGTTTTTTCAAGTTGGATCTCAGTTACCTCTTCAAGAGAAGCAAGAGCTGATAGAATTCCTTAAAAGAAACATCAATGTATTCGCCTGGAATGCTTATGAAGCCTTGGGGGTGGATCCAAAATTCATATGTCACCACTTGAAGGTCAACCCATTGATCACCCCTAAGAAACAGCCTCCTCGACGCCCATCCAAGGAACACGCTAATGCAGTGCAAGAGGAAGTAACAAAGCTCAAATAAGCTGGAGCTATTAAAGAATTTTTTTACCCTAAGTGGTTAGCGAATACTGTGGTGGTGAAGAAAAAGAATGGGAAATGGCGAGTGTGCGTAGACTTCACGGACTTAAATAAGGCTTGCCCTAAGGATCCATTCTCTATGCCTAAAATAGACCAGCTAGTAGATGCCACTGTTGGCCATCCTCGGATGAGTTTTCTGGATGCTTTTCAAGGTTATCACAAGATACCTTTAGCCCTGGATGATCAGGAAAAGACTACTTTAGTCACCCCTATTGGAAACTACCACTACAAAGTAATGTCATTTGGCTTGAAAAACGCAGGATCCACCTACCAAAGAATGATGACGAGAATGTTTGAGCTGCAGTTGGGTAAGAATATTGAGGTTTACATAGACGACATGGTGTTGAAAATCAAGGTTGTTCGTGAGCATGTGAAGGATCTTGGAAACATTTTTGAAGTTCTTAGAAGATACAAGTTACAACTAAACGCTTCCAAATGCTCGTTTGGTATGGGATCTGGCAAATTCTTGGGTTACAAGGTAACTCACAAAGGAATTGAGGTCAACTCCGATCAGATAAAGGTCATCAACAATTTACAACCACCTCAAAATTCCAAAGAGGTCCAGAAATTGACTGGAATGGCTGCCACTCTGAACCGATTTATTTCTCGATAAGCAGATAGGTGTAGACCTTTCTTCTTACTGATCAATAAGTCGAAAGAATTTGAGTGGACTGAAGAATGTGCTTTAGCTTTCCAGCAACTTAAAGACTATCTAACTCGGCCACCAATCATGTCTAGACATAAGAAAGATGAAGTTTTATTTGCCTATATTGCTGTGGCTCCTTATGCTGTAAGTTTGGTGTTGATACGAGTGGATCGTGGTGTGTAAAGGTCAGTTTACTATATGAGTAAGTCACTGCATCAGGCCGAGATTCGTTATTTGCCACTAGAGAAAGCCATCCTGGCAGTTGTGCTTGGTGCACAGAAGTTGCCTCATTATTTCCAAGCATATATGGTTGTTGTTCTTACCCAACTCCCGCTTAAAACCGTACTTAGAAGTGTTGATTACACGAAGAGAATAGCTAAATGGGGCACTGTCCCAATGAGGTCAACCCTGATCAGATAAAGGTCATCAACAATTTACAACCACCTCAAAATCCCAAAGAGGTCCAGAAATTGACTGGAATGGCTGCCGCTCTGAACCGATTTATTTCTCGATCAGCAGATAGGTGTAGACCTTTCTTCTTACTGATCAATAAGTGGAAAGGATTTGAGTGAACTGAAGAATGTGCTTTAGCTTTCTAGTAACTTAAAGACTATCTAACTCGGCCACCAATCATGTCTAGCCCTAAGCCAGATGAAGTCTTATTTGCTTATATTGCTGTGGCTCCTTATGCTGTAAGTTTGGTGTTGATACAAGTGGATCGTGGTGTGTAAAGGTCAGTTTACCACGTGAGTAAGTCACTTCATCAGGCCGAGATTCGTTATCTGCCACTAGAGAAAGCCATCCTGGCAGTTGTGCTTGGTGCACAGAAGTTGCCTCATTATTTTCAAGCATATACAATTGTTGTTCTTACCCAACTCCCGCTTAAAACCGTACTCAGAAGTGTTGATTACACGGGGAGAATAGCTAAATGGGGCACTGTCCTAGGGGCTTTTGACATCAAGTATATGCCCCGTACGCCCACAAAGGGACAGGTCCTCGCGGATCTAGTAGCTAAGTTCACTAAGCCCTCATTAGAAGAATTAAAACCAGCATAGAACATGGATGAAAAATCGGTTTGCGTGATCTCTCAAAAAAGCCCCTCATTCTGGGAGGTGTATGTCGACAGTGTAGCAAATTAAAAAGGTTCCGGAGTAGGGCTAGTGTTAATATCCCCAGAGAAGATTGTTATTGAAAAGTCAGTAAGGCTAAACTTCACGGCCACAAATAATAAAGCTGAATACAAAGCTCTACTGATGGAAATGGTAATGGTTCAAAGAATGGGAGGAAAATCAGTGGAAATGTTCTCGGACTCAAAACTAGTCGTCGGTCAAGTAGAAGGGGAATTTGAGGCGAAAGATGAAAGAATGCAAGGGTACTTGAGCCAAGTTAAATGTCTATAATCAGAGTTCGAATCTTTTAACTTGCTACACATCCCCAGAAATGGTAATGGACATGCTGATTCTCTGGCCACGCTCGCAACCTCCTCGGCACAGGATCTGCCTTGGGTTATCCTCATCGAAAACTTGCATAAACCCACGAAGATAAGAAGAGAGGCAATCCGAGTTCATCAAATCAGAGTTGAGCCCAACTGGATGGACCCTATAATTCAATTCTTGAAGGAGGATACTTTGCCTGAAGAAAGGTTGGAAGATGACAAAGTTCGGAAAAAGGCTACTAGATTCTGGCTATCCGAGAACCAGAAATTATACAAATGTCCCTATTCAGGGCCGTATTTGTTGTGCATACATCCTGAAGCAGCTGAATCACTCCTCGAGGAGTTACATGAAGGAATCTATGGAAGCCATACTAGAGGTAGATCCTTGCCACACAGAGCCATTACCCAAGGCTATTGGTGGCCAAATATGGAAAAGGAGACCCATGAATATGTTAAAAAGTGTGATCAATGTCAATGGTTTGCACTAAACATATACCAACCAGGTGGAATCCTTAATCCATTATCCAACCCATGGCCATTCACTCAATGGGGCTTAGATATCGTAGGTCAATTCCCTAAACTAATAGGAAACAAGAAGTATCTTCTGGTCGGCACAGATTATTTCACCAAATGAGTTGAAGCTGAACCCCTATCTAATATCAAAGACGTAGACGCAAAGAAATTTGTCTGGAAAAACATTGTCACTCGGTTTAGGATCCCTCACACCCTCATTCTGGACAACGGTCTTTAGTTTGATACCAAAGCATTCAGAAGTTATTGCTGTGAATTGAGGATTACAAATAGATATTCTACTCCTGCTTATCCTCAAGGGAATGGGCAAGCAGAATCTGTTAACAAGATCATACTAAATGAACTGAAAAAAAAAGACTAGATGACACAAAGGGCAAATAAGTGGAAGAACTGCCACATGTACTCTAGACATACAGAACTAAGCCTCGTAAGTCTACTGGGGAGACCCCCTTTTCAATGACTTATGGGACTAAAATTGTTATCCCTCTGGAGACTGGGTTCCCAACGTTAGGAACTAGTTCATTCAATCCGATTAGCAATAATGAATAGCTAGAAAAGAGTTTAGATCTGATTGAGGAAAGGAGGAAAAATGCAATGATCCAATTGGCATATTACTAACAAAAGCTCAGGCAGGGTTATGATGCCAATGTAAGGCTAAGGCCTTTAGCACCCGGTGATCTAGTGCTTAGGAAAATTGTGGGCACTGCAAAAAACCCAGCTTGGTAAAAATTAGGACCCAATTGGGATGGGCCATATCATATTACCTCAGGGGCTAGCATTGGGACATATTTTTTGGAAGATTTAGATAGTCATGTAATGTCACGCCTCTGGAATGTAAATAACCTTAAAAGGTATTATTATTAATCGAGTTTTTTCTTTGATCAATATGTTTATTTATTGCATAAAGGTTTCGGGGAAAGTGTTTAAACTTAAATCCAATCATTCCTGAAATCCTCGGACCAGATAATATGGGTTAGTTAACACTCCCTTAAAATTCTTATAAGTGTTTAAACTTAAATCCAATCATGTCTAAAGTCCTCAAACTAGATAATATGGGTTAGTTAACACTCCCTTACAATTCTTATAAGTGTTTAAACTTAAATCTAATCATGTCTGAAGTCCTCGGACCAGATGATATAGGTTAGTTAACACTCTCTTACAATTCTTATAAGTGTTTAAACTTAAATCTAATCATGCCTGAAGTCTTCGGACCAGATGATATGGGTTAGTTAACACTCCCTTATAATTCTTATAAGTATTTAAACTTAAATCCAATCATGCCTGAAGTCTTCGAACCAAATGATATGGGTTAGTTAACACTCTCTTATAATTCTTATAAGTGTTTAAACTTAAATCTAATCATGCCTGAAGTCCTCAGATCAGATGATATGGGTTAGCTAACACTCTCTTACAATTCTTATAAGTATTTAAACTTAAATCTAATCAGGCCTGAAGTCCTCAGACCAGATGATATAAGTTAGTTAACACTCCATTGCAAGTCTTATAAGTGTTTAAACTTAAATTTAGTCATACCTGAAATTTTCGGACCAAATGATATGAATTAGTTTACACTCCGTAACAATTTTCATAAATGCTGAAATGGGTCTTAAACCATGTTAGACTTCTTGGACCATATACTGGATTTAAAGTTAACGCTCAACGATGTCCTTTGTAAGTGCTGTACATAATCCAGTTCAGGTAAAGTCTTTAATCATTCACTTTAATATATAAGACTTTTCTACCTGTCATTACTTAATAAGTACGGTAACAATTCTTATATGATCTGATGTTTGCCCATATTTATCTAAGTTATTTGCATCATTAGCAAAATATAATTGTTGAGCTTACTCAGATTAAGATGGTTACAGGTTAACATTACTTGCAATAACAATAAATTTTATGAGGTGTGCAATGAAAATGTAGAGAATAAAAGAAGCACGCTTTCATTGATCAAAAAGATAGTATTTCTCAGTTCCTTACAGAGTAAAAAAAAAATCCTAGTATCTAAGCCTTCTTTATAGAGACTATGGGGTCAGTAATCGGGCTGGACTGGGTGGCAGCAGCATCTAGGGCTTGGTCCTTTGGTTCAGGAGGAGTTTTCTTCTTACCCAAGTCCTTACCCTTATCTTGAAGATCCTCAGCTTGCTTGCCTTGACCACCAGCTTGATCAGACTCTTTGGGAGCTTCAGGAAGGGCAGGAGGGACTTGGCCGACCAAGGGCTGTTCCAAGGCCTCTAGGAGTTGTTTGGAAGGAGAGGAGTCAGGACCTAGGAGTTCGCAAATTTTAGGATTGTAGTAGACGCTCCTAGGTTGCCTCAAGTCAGATTCTGCAGGGACCCCAGCAGCATCAAGGGCTTTACCCCAGGCTATATCACAGTATTCCCTACAGACTACAAAAAACTCCTCTGTGAGCCTGACTTAAGTCTCTTCCACCCCAAACTTGTATACTGCCTGCTTTTCAGCCTCGACTGCCTCCTTGGCCAATTAGGCATTGTCCCTGGCTTTCTAGAGCTCAGCTCGAATGTCCTTCACCATTTGCTTCTCTATTTCCAAATTGATTTCAGTTATATGCAACTGACGGCGTTGGTCTTCGGCCTGCTTTTTAGTATTATTAAGGCTTGCATCAAGACTATTCCTTTCTTTGGTCATCTCTTTTAGCTGCTCAGACAGCTTAGAATAATCTTCCTTTAGATTACCCAGAGATTTTTGAACCTCAGACCAAGAATGGGCCTTTGCTTTGGCTTCATTGCGGGCATCTTTATTCCATTCTTCGGCCACCTAAACTTGTTGAGTAATCTGCATAATAGAATAAAAAAAAATTTAATTAATATAAAACCAAGGGATGAATAAAAATAACCAATGGTTTACTTAGAGAAGCAGATCAAGTCACCTACCATGGCCAAGTCCCTCTTTAGGGATAGGAAGAACTCGTGCTGATTGAAGCACTCGTAGGCCTCCATATCTTTTGGTAAAAGAAGTGGTTGCTCCAAGGCTTCAACGATAAGACCTGCCTGCCCCCCTTGGTAGTTCCTGACCGAAGTGTCCCAGGAGAAGGGGGCACCATCTAACTCCAGCTTAGGAGACCAAATACGCGGTCCTCAGTGCACATCAACAACGAGAGGGTCCTCTCAGCTCTCAACAAACGCAGCCTTTTTGCTTCGTTGGTCCCTAGCCACTCTCTGTTGTTTGTTTCCTTTCAAAGGTTCCACCTTACCCTCCTCAAGAGCGGCATTAGGCCTTTTCTTCTTCAGCTCGAGGTTTGGCTTTAAGCCGAGGTCAAAAGGGAGCTGAGGAGGGGGTGGAGGAAGATTAACAGTTGGCTGGAACTTGGTGATACTTTGGGCACAACTGCTTTATTCCTTATCTTCATAAGATCTTTTAAGCTCTTGCTCCCAGTATTCAAAGCCATCTCCTCTTCCTTTTCTGATGAGTCATCTGGAAGGGTAGTTATTAAAACAGGAAGGTGGACACTGGAATACCTATCAGCTTCTTCCTCGGTGTCCGAGAGGGGAATTACTTGAACCTCCCTTGATGCCTCTTCTTCAAAATGAAAATTTTCAATCTGTTCCTCTAGTGAAGAGGTCGAGGAAGCAACTCTTTCCCCTGCTGTAGCGGCTTCAAGGGGAATCTATTGAACTGGATGGACGAACAGTGGCACACCCTGTGGAACCGGATGCGGTGCAGGGGGAGATCAAATGGAGACAAAAAATTTAGCCGAGATACGTCTATCCGGTTTATACGATAGTCTCCCTGTCTTATCGCGTTGCCGGCCGGTTGAAACGTGTTCGAGAAAGGCTTGAAATCGAGAATAAGATGGACAGCCTGAAGTTGCTCATCTTCACTTACAAAAATCTCTGATCTTAGGAGGAAATTAAGCGCAGCAATGTTAGTCAGGCTGAGCCGAAGAGCTACGTGCCTTTTATCTGTTAACACCACAACAGAACTAAGTATAATTAGAAAATTAAGATAAAATACTAATACAAATAGAAGAAAGACAATGCTAGTAATGAAGATTCTAAATCTATTGCTGGGGAACCTAGGTCTAGGATATCCCACCTAGCTCTCCTGGTTGGGTTGGGCAATGAAGACCGTTATGCCACGCTCCCGAGACGATCAGGTAGTCGTCTTTCATCCCCTTGTTAGACTTGGGAAGACAAGAGATAAGCCTAACGATGTTGGATCAGGATTTAAGGTAAAATCCCGCCCCCTTTTGTTTATGACACTCGTATATATGGACTACATTAAGCCAGGTGAGCCCCAGGCCTAAATGCCGATTCAAGGCATCAGTTGCTCCTAAGATCCTACAGACGTTAGGTGCGCATTGATCAGGACTAATCCTATGATTACGAAGGTATTTTCTTGTAATGGAACCCATAGGAAGAGTCATTCCCCCTTCTATGAAAGCTATAACAGGGATTATGACTTCCCCACCCTTCGGTCTGTTGCTAATCTTTCTGGGGGACAATACTGCAAGTTTACGTCTTGTGGTATGTGATACATTTCTTTAAATATCTCTATCTGGACAGGACTATCCACTAAATACTTAAATCTACCCATTTCGGATAAGCAAAAAAGGAAAACACTAAGAACGATAACTGGGAAATGAAAATGGGAAGGTCGAGGAAGATGGCCGAGGAGAGAATGAAGGGTTCGAAGAAATTGGAACTTACACAAACTGGGTTGGGGAGTGATCCTTAAATCCTTAGAAGGATTCTTATGGATTTTTAAAGAAATGTAACTGATGATTTGAAAAACTTTGTGAGTTTGAATGCTTGAGTTTGCTGGAGAGTCTGAGAAATTGTGAAGTAAAGGAAGAATGATCTCCTTTGAGGCTTTATATAGGGCCCAAAAAATGAGTGGGAATTATCCCACCCAAATACTGAGGAAAAATGTCGTTCATTGGATCAATGGTTCACCGTTGGATGCCAAAGACATAGCACCGACTGGAGCAATTAATAACGCTTCGTAAATACCGAAACGTCAACAGCAATGATGAAGCGCCTAAATCTATGCTCTCACACGTGTAAATTCATGTATTCTTACATTTTTAGCCTTTACCTCTGTGGCAGATCAAAATCCCATTTTTTTTTCCTCGAATGCGAGGGAAAAATTAAAATTTCGAGGAGCTATTGTGGGGATAAAAGCCCAAATTCATATATTGGGCCTTAAATTCATATATCGGGCTTTGGACCCTATTTGAAGATGTGGGTACGTCCGAGGAGTAGTAAATGATTGAGAAAGTCCCCGGAGTGAAGAATCACGTAAGGAAAAGATAGAGTAATATAGTCCGAAGAGTGTATCCTTCTCAAATATGAGGAATATCGGTCAAGCAAACACCTAGGCGGTTTGGGTGACCTTCCAGAAAGTTCTAACGATAAGTATGAACTTCAGGTACGTATAGAGATGATAAGAGTAGAGAAATATCTAAAGGAAAAGCTGCTACCACCGCATTATATGCACTACAGCAACTTTTCTGGCCGCATTTATGTGGAGAAGACCTCTGAACAGTGCAGTCTCAGCTGCCACCACTCATGGAGAACCAAAGAAGATATCTGATGGGATATATACTCAAGTAAATGCTTAGATGAAGAAAAAGTGTACGATCAAGATGGTTTGAAAGAAAACTATATAAATGTAAAAGACCTCTCATGAGGGGGGATCGAAAAAGAGAGAAAGGGAAGAAATAGGAAGATTTACTGTAACTCTAAGAATTGTATTAGCTTTTTAAACAATAGTTTATCTCTTCGGACATCAGTTTATTCAAGTTTCAAGTATGTTTTTGTGATTGCTTGTCTTTTAAATCTTTATTAACCATTGTTTAATTTACAAAGAGCTCAGCTCTTTCACCCACTCTCTACAAATTTATTGTATTTGACTCATTGGGCTCATATTCCACATTTTTTGGGCTTGGACTACAAATTTTGACCCTACACTTGTTATTCTAAGCCAAAAAAAAAAAAAAACCTGATTGACAAATAAAATATTAATTCAGCTGTATTGTTATAAACATATAATTGTGTGGTGTTTGTGACTGCAGTCATCAACACATGGCAAGGTTGCTATCTTGAATGGGTCTCTTCAACTCACAGAGAGGGATGAATTTGCTTACCAAGAGATGCTCACTCACTTCCCACTTTGCTCAATTCCAAACCCAAAGAAGGTTTCATATTTTTCTCCTCTTCTCCTTTACGATGCTATCATACATATCGTAAATAGCTATAATCTAAATACTAAAATCAAAGCAGAATTTCATGCAACCATAAGAGTTTTTGGCATACGTCAAGAGTCTTGTAATTTAGTTGTGTTATTTTATCTTCTTTATGAAGACAAGGATTTGAATTCCCTCTCACTTATTTCGAACATCATTTTAAAAAAATAAATAAATAATAAGACCCATTATCTTAGTAGTTGTAGAAATAAGGCAATTTTTTTCCTCAATTTTATTTTTATCGTAAAATTTGCTTTTATATATGCTAAAAGTTTTGGATCGTTATTCATGGTTTTGAAGGCATCATTGATTCCATCATACTTTTTTATTCATTTTGGTAGACAGTGTGGTAATAATATTGAAATTTTCATTTTTTTTTTTTAAATTTAACCGTGGAAATACATGATAATTGATGAATTTTACTATTTGAAAGATCACCATCAAGAATAACTTTGGTAAGAAATTATAGATTTTTTTTAGTATTTTTTTTATATTTATATTATCAAACTAAATAACATTTGTATATATATATATATATATATATTAGAATTTAAAAAATGATAAGTTCTCTTCAAATTAAAACTATTTAGTAATGATAATTTTATATGTAATATGTTAATGAATTTTGACTTAATCTTAGTATGTGCACTCATACACACACGGGATTTGTCTTAACTAAAATATCAACAGCATAATGCGAGCCCCCAAATAAAATTAATAAAAATTCCTGGCTCTGTCCTAACCAAAACAATGCTAATTAGGTTTATTATTTTTCTCTCCTATTTGACAATCCATGTCTCTACCCTTTTTCATTTATCTTTTTTACACACTTCTTTTAAAAAACAAAACAAAAACCTCCTCTCTCCTTAATTCTATTCTTAAAAACTTTTTTTAATTCACTTGTATCTCATTTTTTTACCCATTTCAGGTGTTGCTTATTGGAGGGGGAGATGGTGGCATTCTGCGGGAAATATCTCGCCATTCTTTCTGTTGAGCAAATTGATATATGTGAAATTGATGAAATGGTGGTCAATGTGAGTAAACCATGACCTCAAAGTCTATGTTGCTTTCCTTGCGGGCTAACATCTAATGCTGATCTCATGGACAAACAAAAATTGACACTTTAACACGTAAATATTCAATTATGGGTTACAATGTAACTAGTTAACAAAAGCCTAAGGAAAAAAAAATGAACAATTCAAGGTGGTAAAACCTTGAGTGTTGAAACATTTTACAAAATCTCAAAAGGACATCACATATAGATGTTGAATATGCACAATTCAGGTATACAAAAAGTACTTCCCTGACATTGCGGTTGGCTACAAGGATCCCGAGTGAATCTACATATAGGCGATGGTATTAATATGTCATCTTTCTGTCCTCTTGATCCTAAACTTTCTTTAGTCCATTCTATGTGCCTAATTTTATGACTAACATGCAGGAGTTGCATTCATGAAATCGGTTCCTAAGGCACATATGATGCAATTATAGTGGATGCATTCCAGTCAATGGGTAATCTCTCTTCCTCTCAATGCCAAAGGTCATTATATTGAAAGCATCATATTGCAAGTGCTAAAGACATTAGATATCTGATATCATACAGGGCCTCAAGCAGAAGAACTGTCTGATGTATGCTTCCTAGAATCTGTAGTGAGGGCTCTTCGTCCTGGTGGGGTCATGAGTACTCCTGCAGAGAGCTTGTGGTTCAAGAATTTTGTCATTGCAGATACCATAGCACACTGCAGCAAGATATTCAAGGGTTCTGTCAACTATGCTTGGACAACAGTTCCTGCATATACAAGGCATGGTCCTTTCGAATTTAACACAATTAATAGCATGACATAACATTTTTTTCAACTATTAACATGTCTTGTTATAATTGGAATAACATTACTTTCCCTTGAGTCCATCACCAACACCACTTTTATTATGCACCAGTTATAACAAGTCATATCAGCAGTTGTCAAAAATATTATGTCCTTATATGTATTGATTAAAGAATTTTTGAAGCTTTGAAAATTCTCTGCTGAATCTTTGAAGATCCACTATTGTATTCAGTAACAATGTAGGCTTGTGCTTTGTTTATATTTCCATTTTCAGTGGGCTGATAGGTTTCATGCTCTGCTCAAGTGAGGAGCCACCAGTTGATTTTAAACACCCAATAAATCCACTGAATCCGGAGAGTTATGGAGTGGCAAAAGGACCCCCCAAGTTCTACAACTCAGAGGTAATTCCATGCAACTAAAAATATGTTCTCGACTCCATTGTAGTTTACAGTTTGTAGATCCACTACAGATTGAAAAGAGAACTATGGGTTGAAAGTAACAGTTTCTTTCTCAACTCCTTTTGTAGACNTTGACACAAATATATAGTGTTTTTTATGTAGTGACATGATACTTATTCTTCTCACAATTACAATGAATCTCACTAATTAAATTCATAATAAAACTAATCATAAATACGAAAGAAATGAGCATTATCGAAATTACCTTATAATTTTTCTAATTTTTACTTTACTTGGTTTTATGTTAAATGTGTGAAAATTACCTAAAAGCTAGTAATTTACTTTTAAAAAAAAAAAAAAAAAAAAAAAAAAAAAAAAAAAAAAAAAAAAAAAAAAAAAAACTAGTTCTATTCAAAGTCTTCTTTTTTTCTTTTTTCTTTTTTTAAAGTTTGAGAAATAAAGCAAAGGAAAGACAGGAAGCCTGATGCCAAAGGACATGTAGGGAGAGTGGGAGAGTGAGCATTAGAATAGGGTTGAAGCTGACAAAATGTCGGTGCAAATAAGCCGTTTCATTCATCAATAGTGAGGGAATCATTGCATATGGGCTAGGTCTTGGATTTTATTTCGCCTCGATTCAATACACATTTTGAAATAAGTACATTACATATATTTTGTAGTGTAGCGTAGATTGAGGTGAACGTATCTAGTACTTATATATGTATTTTTAATCTGTGGAACCAAATCCAAACTTTTTGATGACTGTGCCAACCCTTAATCAATGGACTGTACAAGTGTGCTGTCGTATACCATATTTTAGTAATACCAACTCAGCATCTGTTTTGGTATTTCCTATCCAATAAATAAGTAACACTTGTTTCAAAAAACCACATCAGATCACTTCAATAAATGATTAATTTATCTTCCCGGTAGTATAGAAGATTGTGATTAATTTATTAGAGTAGTCTGATGTGATTTTTTTGAAATAAATGTCACTTATTTATTGGATAAAAAACTATCAAAATAGATGCTGAGTTGGTATTACCGAAACATAATATACTTTCTCTATTCTCATAATCTCAATGTGACTGAGCTGTGTCCTTTTGCACATGACTCCATTTCTTTCACCATTTTGGTATGCTACAGAGTCAACACAACACTATGTTCTTCATTCACATCACATTTCCCAATTCCTATATTACACCCATTTTTCACACAGTAAATCTTTCTCATTCTTTAAAGAATGAGGCAGGCAATGAGAGAAATGGGCAAGGGAGAAAGAGTTGAAGGAAGTTTTGGGAAGTGGGAGGTATGGCAAAGAAACCAACAACCTTTCTTTGCCGATTCCGCTCATTCCTATGATTTCCTTTGGTTCCTCTCTTTCCTCTATCCTCTGATCTTTAATAAAAAAATCTCAACTATTTGTTGTTGTTGTTCTTCTTCCATTATCATAAAGAGTGAGAGGAAATGAAAGAGAGAGAGAGTTGAAAGAAGGTTTTGGGTTTGGGGTGATGGGAAAGAATGACTGGTTTTGAAATCAAATTCTTTCCTAGTCCCCTACGACCAATGTCTTCTTTCAGCTCCCCTCCCTTTCTCTTTTTCATGGTTTGAGTCACCATTTTGTTTTGTGGTAACATTGGCTTGTCTTGTCTTTCATTTTGTATAAGTACTTATTTATGTTATTCTGATCGGGCTTCTCTATGTGGGTTTTTGGAGTTTTTGTTTGTTTCACAGGTTAAGCATTTTATGGTTGGATCTGTGGGTTGTTGCAGGGAAAGTTTGTGTTCTTGGTACTTAGAAGAATCATAACCAGGTTTCTCTTTAAAAAATCCAAACTTTTTGTGTAAGGCTGTAAGAAATAATAGCAGAAACTACAGTCATCTGCAATGAAACAAAATCACAACTTTGTTGTGCTGTTTTATTCAAAATCTATGAAGTTTTGTGACGGTAACCATACTTGATTCTTTTGCTAAAATACACTACAATAAAAAATGTTTATTACAACAAAAAAAAAAAAAATCGTTGCAATAACATCGAAGTCATTGCAATAGTTTATGCAAAGTGTTGCAATAAAATTTGAGGTAATAAGTTTGTGCTACAAATTTTTTTTGTTGCAATAAACCTTAAATATTTTAATGAAAATTTTGATGTAATAATATATTTGCTATTGTAATAAACAATTTATTATTTCGAATATCTTGTAGCAATAGGCAATTATTTCATGAATTTTATTACAATAGATTGTAAAGAATTGACAAAAATAATTTGGGTTCAAATTATTGCAATGGTATATTTATTGTAATAGTTTTTTTCATATTTTTTCTTACAATATATTGTAAAATAATTAGAATTAGATCATTATAATAATATATTCATTGTAGCTTCATGTTTGTCATTGCAATAGATTGTAAAATAATTGATATTTAGTTATTGCAATGTTAAATTTGTTGCAATAAACCATCTCTTTGAAATTTCTATTATAATATATCACAAAATATATAATTGATATCAGGTTATTACAATGGTTTCTTCAATTTAAGCTATTAAAAAAAATTGATTTCTTCAATTTAAGTTGTGGGATAAAAGCCAAATTCTTTATTGGGCCTTAAATTCTATATTGGGTCTTGGGCACTATTTGAAATGTGGGTACGTCCAGGAGGAGTAAATGATTGAGAAAGTCCCGAGTAGAGAATCACGTAAGGAAAAGATAGAGGAATATAGTCCGAGAGTGTATCCTTCTCATATGAGGAATATCGGTCAAGCAAACACCTAGGCGGTTTGGGTGACCTTCCAGGAAGTTCCAACATAAGTATAACTTCAGGACGTATAAAAATGATAAGAATAAAGAAATATCTAAAGAAAAAACTGCTACCACCGATTAAATGCACTCAGCAACTTTTCTGCCGCATTTATGTGGAAAAGACTCCTGAACAGTGAGTCTCAGTGCCACCACTCATGAGAACCAAAGAGATATCTTATGGAATATATTCAAGTAATGCTTGATGAAGAAAAAGTGTACGATCAAGATGGTTTGAAAGAAAACTATATAAATGTAAAAGACCTCTCATGAAGGGATCGAAAGAGAGAAAGGGAAGAAATAGGAAGATTACTGTAACTCTAAGAATTGTATTAGCTTTTAAACAATTGTTTATCTCCTCGGACATCAGTTTATTCAAGTTTCAAGTTGTTTTTTGTTGCTTTCTTTTAAATCTTTATTAACCTTGTTAATCTAAAGAGACTCACTCTTTCACCACTCTCTACAAATTATTATATTGGCTCATTGGCTACATTCCACATTTTGGCTTGGGTACAAATTTTGACCCTACATGTTATTGGAAAAAAATTTCTAAATTCAATTTAGTATTAAAATCTCTATTGCAACTGAAAATTAAAAATTAATACAACTAATTATTATTAATGTAATAATTTACAATTTTTAAGTTACTATTGCAATGACTTTTAATTTGTAGATGTGATATTATGTCTAATACCACTATACTAATTTTGTTGTATTAACACTTGATGTAATAGACTTATTTTAGTGTAGTGATAGTTTTGTAGATTTGATGAATGATCAATTTACCCAATTCAAATAGCCTTAATAGCCCCATGTAAAACAAATTGGGTAGCAAAGCCTTGAACACGTAGACCCCTTTAAAATGAACCAGAGTAAAATACCATGCAAATTGTTGGTTTTTGAGGTTGATTTTAATATCTTTTCTTGGCCATGAATTTATCTTATTCAAAAAGAAAGAAAAAGAAAGGGCTTCAGGAATCTTGTCTCGAGAAACAAAGTGCAACAACGGAGCTTGCATTATGTTCTATTAATTAATGTGGTGCTTTTGAAAAACAATCTAAACTAGCTAAATGGACCCAATATTCTTCTTGATTGTAATCCAAGACTATATATAACAGTTGCTAGTGGAAGATTTAGAAAACTTTGGGCAATAATATCAAAATATGCTAGTAAACCTATTAGACTTTTAGCCTTCTTAAGAAATTTCAAAGATTTAGAAAGTTAGCAACAATGTGATTTGGGAGTCCCAAATTGTCTGGGGAAGGAAAATGGAAAGACCATGCATATAATATACAAAAAATGGTAAGACACGTTTCAAAACTGTGAGAGGCAAGACGCGAACAATATGAGGATATGAGTTGTTACAAGCAATATCAATATATAATTCATAAGATTAACTTACCCTTATGTTTCAACCAAAAAAAAAAACTTGCACTTGTGATAATATCTAAAAGCTTTGTTTTTGTTTTTGTTTTTTTAATCTTTTAAATTTACTCAAAA
This sequence comes from Quercus suber, assembly GCF_002906115.3. Taxonomy (NCBI): domain Eukaryota; kingdom Viridiplantae; phylum Streptophyta; class Magnoliopsida; order Fagales; family Fagaceae; genus Quercus; species Quercus suber. Next base: position 1,633,833 of record NW_027069468.1, on the reverse strand, counting down.
AAAAAAATATGTTGACTATATACTTTAATTCGAAGATGGTTCTCATGTGCTTTTTTTTTCCTTACAATCGTCAATCCCTGTGCCATTAAAAATGACATACTGAAATATCATACATATGTTTTTTTTTTTTTTTTTTTTTTTTTTTTTTTTTTTTTGTCATCAAAGCAAGCAAAAAAGGAATCTCTTCGTACTGATGGTATTTGATTCTGGTGAGCTGAACTTTTTTGGTTATCGTTCATTACTAGTTTTCGTCAGAAATAGCCTCATGTGGTTACATACATTATTAAGCTTTTTTTTTTTTTGAGAAACCATACATTATTAAGTTATATGAACGAGTTTCTTAATGCATTTCTTCACTGCAAACATTGTTGACACAAACTTGCTTCATGATGCATTGTGTGTGCGCACGCACAGAGAGAGAGAGAGAGAGAGAGAGAGAGAGAGAGAGAGAGAGAGAGAGAGAGTTGGGCTGTTTGGGATGAGGTCAGGGTTCAAGTAATAAAGATATGAATTTTGTGGGGAACGATAAAGCCAACAAATTATGGTACAGTAGTGATAGTGTTTTCAAAACACATGTTTTCTCTGGAGTGCGTATAACTTAGCATATGACAGTGTATATATCACACAAAGTCTATAACAATAACTAGCATTATGGTAGTACCCCGATTCCAATAGAGTTATGTTTATTACAATTTTCATAGTTTTACACAACCTAAAAAACAACTGAAATTATCATGATTTGAAGTCATAATTTTTAACTTAAAAATCATAACTTTAAATTACACTTTCAATTTTATTTGAATTGTGTGTAAAACTGTATAAAACTGTTTATGTGCTATAAGTATTTCTCATCTCGTCAAGGTGAGACTTGCGGACTTGGGAGAGGGTGAGGCCTAGGGTGCCCAAGACATGCTTGCTTAGTGGGCCTGAATCATGTTTCTTCTCCCTTAGTGGGCCTAGATCTCTCTAGACTCTAGCTGAAGGGAAAGGAATCCTCTAAAGTTCACCTTGTTGCTGGACTTCTTTGTTTTTCTTTTTACCCTTTTTGGTTATGACTCTTTGAATTTGGTTCCTCTAATTGTTTATATGACTAACATGACGCTGAGGCATGCCAGTTTTCAAGGTCAAATTGAATCTGTTGGAAAAATAAATTCCAATGCATATGCGTGAATTAAATTAAATGAATTTCAAGCAATAAAATATATATATATATATATAATGAAAATAATCCAGCAAGCATAGTGAAAACACAACACAATCCTCTAGTGTAAAGGAAAACGCTACAGGACAATTCTGACAAATCAACTATATAAAATAGAGATTACAATATACTAATGGTTGTGCAAGATTTCAGTTCACAATAAAATTTGGTAATACAACAATAAATCTAGAGTAAATACAATCTGTCTACAAAACACTGGGACCAGTAAAACTAACACAATAGCAAAATCTTCCCTTTAAATATGTCTACTGTTTGTTGGTGTAGCACTGAAGAATTTCTAAAATAAAATACCTCCAATTTATTTCCCTTCTGAGTAGCTTGAAAAAAAATAAAAAAAAATAAAAACTCTTTTTTTATCCGTCACTCACTCCATTGCTATTGCTCCCCCACGATATTTAGATAAACTACAAAAGTTTAGCGCAAGCTTGCACTATGCATTTACCGTTTGTTGTGAGACGTAAAAGTCAAGATGGTAAAAAAAAAAAAAAATTCTTTACCTTTTTAATATTTTAGCTTGTTACTATCATAACCGTTTTACAATTCACAAGAAACTTTGACTGATGACTGATAATTGCATGCACTGCTCTTCGCACTCAATTCGGTTATTGAGATCTGGTTTGATTATTGATGGCCAAGATTAAGAGTTAAAAAGTTTACTTTTAATCTTAACCCTAGATCAAAACGTTTACTTATTTTACCGTTTCTTCCTCTCACAATTGCATGACTATATATCGCTCGTGAATCGTGATCCGAATCCTCAGTGATCCAACGAATTTCTATATTTCTTCATCGTGCTTGTCTTCTTTAGGAGGTATTTGGTAATATTATTCTAGTAATATTATTTGTATTTTTTAGAAGGAAAATGTTAATAAGTGTCATTGGGGTATTGGTTAAGACTCATTTTAAAAAAATTTTAATATCACTTTTATGAAAAATAAAAAATACTGTCAAAACATTAATTACTTTTTTTTTTCCTTTTCCTATAAAAACTTTATTTAATTAGATTGTTAACTAATGTTTTATGACACTCGTTAACATGACATTTTTAGAAATGTATATAAATAAATAATTATATAAAAATACATATAATATTATTTAAAAATTAAAACACGTTGTTTAAAATCCCTTGTCGAACACCCCTTAACGTGTAAAAGACACGCTCAAATCAAAATCACATCTGCTTCTGACTTTATTTACTGCTTCAAAGGTGTACACTGCCACAACAACAGGAAATACAGAAAAGTTTGACTTCTGTACATGCCTTGCTTATCAGGCAACCACAACACATGGAGGCTTGGAGCAAGTAAAGTGTTTCTCATTCTGAAAATGAAATGAGGAAAAGAGGTAAAATGGGAAGGGGAGATAGAGGTGGATGAAGTTTTTGGAGCTGGGTAGTTTGTCTTTTGCTTTTTGTCTTTCTTTTTGTTTATGTAATTTTTTTTTTCTTTTTTTGGTGTTATTCTGACCAGATTTCTTTTAAGTATTTTCGTTTGAGTAAGCTGAGATGTTTGTAAAGCCTCGGATCATGATAATAGTATATAATACTGATTGATATTGGAATAAAAAAAATATATGGAAATACATTTATATAAGCTGAGAATAATTAGCATCATACAGCCGAAGCTTGCATGAGTGTAGAGTATAGACTTCAAGTCGTGGATCAGTCAAAACGCAGAAGCTACAGCTTGTGTTATTATTAAGAGATTACATATCTGCGTTTAGCTCCAGCTTAAAAAATCAGCTTATTTTACTATTTAGCTTATTTTTCCTAATATTCATGGTCCCACTGCATTTTTTGGTACTATTCATAGGTTTCACTATATTATTTTAGCTAACTTTTACTTTTATTTACTGTCCTTTCAACAAAAAATTTTCCGTTTCAATAAGATAAGTGGATCCTAAACATAAGCCAGATTGTGTAATTTAAGTGGCACATTAAAGTGTTGTTATCTGATTTTTTTTTTTTTTGGTAAATGAGTTGTAGACTTGTAGTTACATTATGTTTCTATATGAAAAAAGAAACACTCAACTTTCTTAACTTATAACCAAGATCCATAACTTTGGGCATATTCAGTAATATTCAACACTTCGCATTATTTGCAAGTTGGTTAATGGGATGGGAATGAATAAAAATGTGTTTAAATACCTCACGTGTCAAATAATTATTCAAGAGAAAAAGTGTAATTTCATTGGTATTTTCATTTTAATATTGTTCAAGACTAAAAGAATGGCATATTGTATGGTTCATCCATTTAATTAATGAGTCTCCAATTTAAATGAAGGTTTGTAAAGCTAGCTAAGAGCATTCATAGGATGCTACAAATTTAGTTTTTAGCAACTCAACAAACTATTTTATTTATTTTAGCAACTCATTTTATAATATACCTAATATTCTTTTTTTTTACCACTTTATTTTAAATAATATAAATAACTCATTAAAACAATAAAAAACAATCACCACAAAAACAGCCACAATCACCTCTACACTAACCACAACCATAACCCACTGTAGATAAAATAAAATAAGAGCCACAACCCATTACCATCAGCCACGGCTACCACCACTACCATCATAGAGAATGAGAGATAGATATAAGAGGAGAGATAAGAGAGAGGGAGAAAGAAAAAAGAAGAGAGAGAGAGAGAGATGGGATACCTAGCTAAGTGATTGTGGTATGCAAATTTTTATAAAGAAATTACAATAACTTTTGTTAAGAACTTACAATAAAGAACAAGTGTAAGTGTTTGTGAAATTACAATAACTTTTGTTAAGAAATTACAATAAAGAGTAAGTGTTTGTGAAATTACAATAACTTTTGTTAAGAACTTCCTAACAAAAAGAATTATATAAAAAATAATTACACTTACTCTTTATTTTTAAAGTCGAAAATACTTGTAATAAAGATGTGCAAAATTTAAGTCAAGGTGTGTAAAAAAATATTTTTAAAAATAAATTAAGTATTAAGTTAATAAAAAAATTATATTTATATATATATATATATAGTTTTTTCTTTGGAAGTCAGGGGGTTCACATTGAATATGCTTTATCACCACCCTTGCTTTGGTGGGAAGTTCTTAACAAAAATTGTTGTAATTTCTTGGGAAGTTCTTAACAAAAGTTATTGTAATTTCTTTATAAAAATTTGCATACCACAATCACTTAGCTAGGTAATTTCTTTATAAAAATTTGCTCACACAAGGATTAGTGTAGATTTTTCTTTATATATTAGTCGAGTTTCAGCCTGTTGAACATCAAAAATTATTCTCAAGTTTAAGGCCTTGCAAACCCACAAATCTTCATTTGTTCCTCTCCATATCCAAAATGGATGCCAAGACTTCCATCAGGTTTTTCATCATTCAGATGCTTATTATCTTTTTGTTTCTCTCATCTACGTATACGATGGTGGTTGCCGAACCCAACAATGTCGTCCCACGAGCGAGTAAGTCCCTTGTTTTCCCATCGTTGCATGCAATATCTTTGTAAACGTTTTATATTCATGCACAGTTAGGTTTTATATTCATGCAATATCTTTGTCATGTTTGCAGAGAAAAACAGTATCCTGCGAGGAAATATTGTCCAAATGAAAATTAGTGGGAAACCCGGGCCAAAACCTTCCGCGCCTGACAACACAGGTTGTCAAATCTGCAACAAAAGTTGATCTGTATCATTCAATCGAATGAAGAAAATAAAATTGTGACGTTAATGGTATATAGATTGTCTTTTTCTATGAACAATACTTGTAATATAGGATGGAAATAATGGAAATCAATAAGCTAGTCCAAGGGTGTCCCGTGTTTTGGTCCATATTGACACATGGAAATCTTGTAATAATTACTACGTAATGTGAAACTAATGTGGAAATCTCCTTTAACAAAGGTATTCAGTACTAAAAAGTTTAGTACATAATATAAGGGTTATAAATATTTGAGACCTCGCTCGTGAATTTCCATTGCTCCTACTTGAAATTCATTGTACTTTTCTTCATTTTCATTGGATATGGGTTCATACATGATATTCCATTTGCCTTTTCTCTCTCTCTCTTTTTCTTTTTCATTAAATATGGGAAAGTGTTCATACTTGAATTCATTTTTCTTGCTTTTAGGATCTCCTTTCACCAATGAGAGAGAATTAAGTATATGTTTGGTACATTGAATGATAATTGCAACATGAATAATAATCTTTATTACTGATAATAAAATATGTCGCAATTGAAAGACTAAACATACACATACATTGGGTTATATATATATATATATATATATATATAATTTTATAACTATTATGTACATATGGAAAGTTTGTATATTTGAAAATATATTAATTTTAAAAATTATTACCTCTACTAAGGAATAGCTATTACCTATTGCATAAACCAAAGAAATATGACACAAAAGGAAAATGCATAGAAACATTTTTACAAACTTGTTTTGGGTGGTGAGAAGAAATGCTAGACCGAACACTTTTTCCCCAATTCGTCACTTTTATCGCTCACAATTTGCCACGTAATGAGTTGTGGAAAAAATTATGTAATTTTATTTTTTATTTTTTATTTTTTGATAAGGCAATTTTATGTTGTCCTAACATTACTTGGGTGGTGAGTAAAAAGTGTTGCCCTTTAATATGGTTGACACAAATATATAGTGTTTTTTATATAGTGACATGATACTTATTCTTCTCACAATTACGATGAATCTCACTAATTAAATTCATAACAAAAATAATCATAAATACGAGAGAAATGAGCATTATCCAAATTACCTTATAATTTTTCTAATTTTTACTTTACTAGGTTTTATGTTAAATGTGTGAAAATGGCCTAAAACTAGTAATTTACTTTAAAAAAAAAAAAAACTAGTTCTATTCAAAGTTTTCTTTAAAAATTTTTTTTTTTTGAGAAATAAAGCAAAGGACAAGACAAGGAGCCTGATACCAAGGGACATGTAGGGAGAGTGGGATAGTGAGCATCAAAATTGAGTTGAAGTTGACAAAATGGACGGTGCAAATGGGCTGGATCATTCATCAATATCGAGGGAATCATTGCATATGGGCTAGGTCTTGGATTTTATTTCGCTTCGAATCGATATACATTTTGAAACAAGTACATTACATATATTTTGTGTTCCAATAGATGCAATAGGAATCATAGGCCTCTTGTCCCATCCTCTCTTTACACAGGTAGTAGTGTACTGTAGATTAAGGTGAACGTATCTAGTACTTATATATGTACTTTTAATCTGTGGGACCAAATCCAAACTTTATGATGACTATGCCAACCCTCAACCAATGGACTGTACAAGCGTGTTGCCCTCATCTATTCTCAAAATCTCAATGTGACTGAGCTGTGTCCTTTTGCACAAGACTCCATTTCTTTCACCATTTTGGGATGTTGCTACTGCACAGTCAACACTATGTTCTTCATTCACATCACACTTCCTAGTTCCTATATTAATCTCTGCTCTCACCCACCCAGTTTCACAAAGAAAGAAATGGGCAAAGGAGAAAGATTTGAAGGAAGTTTTGGGAGATGGGAGGTTTGGCAAAGAAACCAACTTTTATTTTCCGATTCCGCCCATTCCTATGATTTCCTTTGGTTCCTCTCTTTCCTCTATCCTCTGATCTTTAGTAAAAAAAAAATTCCAACTGTTTGTTATTGTTCTCCTTCTTCCATTATTATAAAGAGGGAGAGGAAATGAGAGAGAGAGAGAGAGAGAGAGAGAGAGAGAGAGTTGAAAGAAGGTTTTGGGTTTGGGGTGATGGGAAAGAATGACTGGTTTTGAAATCAAATTCTTTCCTAATCCCCTAAGACCAATGTTTTCTTTCAGCTCCCTTCCTTTTCCCTTTTTCATGGTTTGAGTCACCATTTTTTTTTTTTGTTTGTGGTAACATTGGCTTGTCTTTTGTCTTTCATTTTGTTTATGTACTTTCTTATGTTATTCTGACTAGGCTTCTCTATGTTGGTTTTTGGAGCTTTCATTTGTTTCACAGTGATGAAGCCGAAAAAACCACCAGTAAACCACACGTACTCGCACGCTCTAAAAACAACCTACACAACACGAGAAAGGAGAAAAACCTAAACAGAGAGCACCGGTGTGGTGCCGGCCGAATACCCTCCGAAGATCAAGTTAGAATCTTTGACAACTCCAGAGTACTAGAGAGGGTCAATTATGCGTCCCTTGATTTGTGAGGGTATTGGTACTTTTATAGTAGATCGAAAGTTGACATCTTCTACTTAAAGTTGAAGTACTTTCCTTGTAGAAATCCCCTTCAAGAGTTCAAAACGTGATGGACAAGTCTTTTCCTTATAGAGAAGCTCCTCATTAATGTGTGCCACAAATAGAATCCTTTCTCTGCTAGGATTCTATTTTTGTTAGGATACTATGCATGTGTCACAAGTATACTCATCTAGGGATTGGCTAACGCGTGGCAATCAAATCCGTCCAGTTTGTATAAGTTGACGATGGATCCGTCCCAAAAAGGTCTTGCACATAACGGGCCGGTTTGGCGTCGGCCCACGAATGAGAAACCGTCCAGCCCACTTTGCAAGGACCCATCAATCTCGAATTTTGCCTCTTCAGTTGTCCCCTCACCCCATGGGCCCGTTAACTCAAAGAAGGGACACATGGGGTGACCGATCAAGATTGGGCTGACAGTTGTGAATCCACGGGTCGACGGCTTTAACTCAATGGGTCGTACTGTCAGATTTGTCAGGAACACATTTATTACCTCACGACACGTGTAACATTTCTACCGACTGTTGTCTAGAATCGAAGGGTCGCTTCGTCTTCCGTGCACTCTTCCTATAAATATCAACCCTTCTCTTACTCATTTCTTTTACTTTTCCCAGAAATACTTTGTCAAAGCGAGACTGTCATCCTTGTCAGAGACCAGTCTGTCCAGTCTCTACACAGTCGTCAGCACCCTCATCCGTTCGTTTCTTAAATCGGTAAGTAGTTTCTTATCCGTCCTCTTTTTAGTTTTCCTTTCAACTTTTGGTATTTTGTCTTTCCTTAGACTTTATGTCCTTGTCACCCTTTTTCAAACCCCGTCAGAGTCTTAGGTTTTGTCATTACATGTAGGTAATGTCTAGTGCGTCGAGTAACCAGTCAGTTGTCTGTGATGAGGCGAACTACAAAGAGGTTTATCCGTCAGGTCACAAAGACCAAGACGATCTGAGTGAAGAGAGGAGTCTGTCTGCATCTTCCTCGTCCTAAATAAATGAGGATATAGAGATGATCGAGCTAGAGGAGGATTCTAATGACGATGGGGATCAAAGGGTCATGTCCATCGTAGGTGCTGATGGACTTAAGGAGTTCATCATGCTACCAGAGTGGACGGTGAATTCTTTTACTTCTACTATTAAGGAGCCTCATTTCAATACCTTTAGAGCCCACTACCAAATCCCAGATTACATCCCCATCCATCTACCCTATAAGTTAGAAAAGTGTTACTATAGAGGGGTAAACGGTGTTGGAGTGTACGAGCAGGTGCTCAAGGCGGGCCTTAGATTTCCTCTGAGTTCCTTACACCGTGAACTTCTCAAGTACCTGGGCTTACACGTCAGCCAGATATCCCCTAATGCCTGGAGGGTTTTTATAGCCATGGAGGTCCTGTATGGAGCCATGTCAAATGGTACCCGAAGGTTGACGGTTCAGGAATTCCTCCATTGCTACCGTCCAGATGAGATAGACAAGTCAAGGGGGATGTATAGTTTTGTTCCTAAGAGTCCCGTCTTGATGGTGATTTATGAGACCCCAGATTCCAACAGGGACTGGAAGAGCCGTTACTTCTTCATAGAAGGTGACGATTGGATGTGTCATCCGGGGGAGACGGATCAAATGCCCGTCGACACTTCTTGGGGGATAATTAATCTGTCCGGTATACGTCCGTCAGTTTTTCTCTTCTTCTTTTTTTTTTTTTTTAATTTTTATGCCTGTCCCCTTTTTGCAGTTCGACGGCGCCCTCAGGTAGACCTCAAGGAGTTTACATTTCTTGAAAAGATTTTGGCAAAGTCCAAGCCAGAGAAACGAACTTCGGCAAAACTCGTCAGCCTCAATACCAACCATCCACTGGTACTGCGACGGTCTTGAGCCAACCCCAGCAACAATTAAATACGATGAGTGAATCTGTCAATGTGAGTCCGTCATCTCTTATTTTTAAGTAGTTTATGCTATTATCTTTACCTTACCCATCTACTTTTTTAAAGATGGACGACGCAAAAAGGAAGGTAGCGATCAGATTGCAGGTGGCCAAAAACAAAGAAGTTGGTGCAGACCCTATGGGGACGGGCTCAAGTAAGCCGTCAGTTAAAAGGAAGCAACCGTCCAAGGGGGACCGTGCACCCAAGAAACCCAAGGTTCCTTTGGAGCCTGTTGTTGGGTTAATGGGTAAGGGTGCTAAAATGGTCACCCCAGCAAAACATGGGGCTGACAAGGGCCTAATGATTGGTTCGTCAGTGAGCCAGAAAAAGCCATCCGTCCTGCTCCGTGAGGACTCCAAACACGCCTTAGAGAGGCTCTCGTCCATCATAACCTCTGAGAATTATGAGGACTTGGGTAACCACTCGACAGAGGCTATGGGAGATACGGGCCTCTTTAGCGTTGCTCAGGTAACTCATCCGTCGTCATCATTTTTTTTTTTTAAATTCGTCTTCATTTTATTTTGAAATTAATTTGTCTTCCTTCAGGCAATGCTTATGATGAAGGGGTTAATGAGACGGTGTCTTAACCATGAGACAACTCTAGGCCGTGTTCGTGATAAGGTCAAGCTGACATAGGACGAGCTAATGGAGTTGAAGAGCTGGAAGGTGACGGCGGAGCAAAAACTCAGACAGACATAAGAGGCCCGCAATAAGTACTATCAGATGACGGAGGATCTGAAGAAAGTTCTGGAGGACAAAGAAAAAGATCTCCATCAGGCTAAGGAGACGGCAATAAAAGAGTACCGTGATTCCGAGGCAGTTCTGTCAGAGTTGGGGGTCTCTTATGACGACGGGTTCGATGACGCGCTCCGTCAAGTGAAGAACTTATACCCAAATCTTGACCTGTCATCCATCAACATTAACATTCCTAAACAGACCTACGTCCAACCTGCCCAATCAAAAGACACCAATAAGCTCTTTGGAGATGATGCCCCTGTCAGTAATATCCCCGTGGACCCGACGGTTGTCGATAGTGAAAAGATCCGTCAAGTTGAGGAGACTGTTACCCCTGCCACAAGCTAAAGTTTATTTATTTTTATTATTTTATTGTTTCTTTTCTTTTCTCTTTTTATATGCAAAAATTGCAAAACAATTTCTATTTCCCCGTCATGTTTTGGGGCTTATGAAGACATTTCCCTTTGGTGGGTTCTTTATTTATCTACTGAACTTTGCTTAGCCCGTCAATGTATTTGATATTTCGTTATGGAATGCCCGTCAACTTTGTTTAAACACGTTTTACTTTTTACGGACTGGATTTTATCAATACTTTGACAGACTCCATCCATTCTGTAACATTTGAGAAAGTTTCTCATGTAGTTAATCCGTCCAGTTTGTGGGCGTCTGGCTGATATCCGTCTGTTTAAGGTTTGCAGACTTTTTGGATGATCTGTCCATTTTGCATACGTAAACCTTATCTGTCCACGTCTGGACTTAGAAATTTTTATCCTCTTAAGAGGATCCGTCCAACTTCTGGACTTTGTTTATGTCCGTCCATTTTTAGGACTTAGGAATTTTTGTCCTTGTGGGACGATACGTCCATCTTGTGGTCTTAGTTTATATCCATCCATTTTTTGGACTTGGGAATTTTCATCGTCCATTTTTTGGACTTGGGAATTTTCATCCTCATGGGATGATCCGTCCAACTTGTGGACTTAGTTTTTATTCGTCCATTTTTTGGGCTTAGTAAATTAAGTGAGAACAACACAATCGTGTCTGAATCAGTGGAGTCAATTTCGTACTGTACCGGCCGGTACGGCCGAAATTTATCGTACTGATAGGTGCACCAGTACAGAAACCTCCATGATTCATACCGCTTAAAATACCGGCCCTTACCAAACTATACCGGACATACCACCGAATATCGGACATCTCGGCCGAAAAATGAAAACCGGGTGGTACTAAAAACTTGAAGAAAATGGAAAACATTTGCAGCAGAAAGCTCACAATGCTGTCCTCAGTACTGGTTGTTCCCATGTTGTCAGCCATTCCCACAGCCTTCCTCCTTCTGTTTTATCCCGCTGCTTCTCTTTTTTCTTCTTCTTCTTTTACTTTTTCTTCTTCTTCTTCAGTTTTGACCGAGACTGTGAACCTCCGTTTTTGTGCCTTCTGTTTTAGTTGTTTGTGTGTGGCTGTTGTTTTGTGTGAGTTTTAGTTGTGTGTGTGTGGCTCTTGTTGAATTGTTTTGGGTGAGTTCTGAGTCTTCCGACACTCCACGTGAATTGCAATTGAGTTCAAATTTCAAACATATTTGACTTAGTTGGCTGCCACCCAAATATCATTTCTCTTTTTCTTTTTCTTTGCTTTCTTTTTCTTTTTTTTTTAAAAATAATTAATAGCATCTTTTTAGCTTTTTATTATTATTACAATATAGTATGTCAAGTGATATTAATAGGTTTATATTTGAGCAAGAAATAATCATATTAAAATAAGCAATTAATTTAGAGAAATATGCTAATGCTATTATAAATTTAAGGATTCTTATATAAATTTATAAATAATTTTAAATAAATAATAAGTATGTCTATATATATATATATGATTATAGCGATAAACCCGAAACGGTACACCGGTATTAACTGGTATCCGAAATATATCGTACCGCTAGCCAAACCGGTACAGCCTCTGGTACGATATTAACTTCCTTGGTCTGAATATTTCGCTTATTGAAAGAAAACCATGTTGAAAAGTACCTGCCTCCTTGGGCTTAAAAATGCACTTGTAGAAAGAATTGTTCGAAGTAAAAACTAGCGATAGCAAAACAAAAAATTGTTCAAAGTAAAAACTAATATAACTCAATAATAAACTGGAAACTGGGAAGCGTCGAATCTTTTCATGTCGTCTCTACTAGTAGTATCTCTGTAGGTGCTCCGTATTCCATGGGTGCTGTAGCTTCCATCCGTCCAAAGTTTCGAGGTGGTAGGTCCCTTTCCTTTGCTATGATGAGATCCTATATAGTCCTTCCCAGTTGGGGCCGAGTTTTCCTAGTGAAGGATCTCTAGCAGCTCTCATTACCTTCTGTAGCACAAGATTTCCGATCTGAAAGTCTCTATGTCTGACATTGGAGTTGTAGTATTTTTCCATGAGGTTTTGGTATCGTGCCAACCTCTGCTCTGTTGTAGCCTGGACCTCGTCCACCAGGTCTAGCTAAAGCCACAAGGCCTCTTCGTTCTTATCCTCGTTGTAGTTCTCCACCCGATAGCTCGTAAGCCCTACCTCCGCTAGAATGACAGCCTCACTTCTGTATGCTAGTCTAAACGGTGTTTCTCTAGTGGGTGTTCTTATCATAGTACGATATGCCCATAAGACACTTGGTAGCTCGTCAGGCCAGATGCCCTTATCCCCCTCGAGCCGGGTCTTGATGATCTTGAGCAAGGACCGGTTCGTGACTTCAACTTACCCATTGGCCTGTAGGTGTGTAGGTGACGAGTAGTGATTCCTAATACCCAGTTCCGAACAAAAGTCCATGAACGCACTGTTGTCGAACTGCTTTCCGTTGTCAGAGACGAGCACTTTGGGTATCCCATACCTGCATATGATATTCTTCCATACAAAACTTCGAATGTTCTTCTCCGTGACAGTGGCTAGGGCCTCTGCCTCCACCCACTTAGTGAAGTAGTCGATACCAACTGTCAAAAATTTTAGCTGCCTTACTGCAGTCGGGAAGGGGCTCATGATGTCTAGTCCTTATTAGGCGAATGGCCAAGGGGCCATCATGGGTGTCAGCTCCTCGGTTAGTTGCCTGATTAGATTACTGAAACTCTGACATTTGTCGCAAGTCTTGACGTAAGTTTGTGCATCCTTTTACATTGTAGGCCAATAGAACCCTGCTCGAATCAATCTGTGTGCTAAGGACCGTGCCCCTGAATGGTTTCCACAGATACCCTCGTGGACTTCTCTCATTACGTAGTCTGCTTCCTCGTGACCCAAACACCTCAGGTACGGTCGTGAGAATCCCCTTTTGTATAAGACATCATTGATCAGCACAAATCGCGAGGTTTGGACTTTCAGTTTCCTAGCTGCGTCTTTTCTGTCTGGTAGTGTGCTCGTCTTCAGGTATGCTATTAATGGCGTAGTCCAATTGTTCTCAGAATTCACCTCCTGCACTTTTGTTCCGTCATCAATAATTGAGGAAACTTAGACGAACAACAATACCTGATCGGGGAGTAGCATAAATTCTGCAGAGGCTGCTTTTGCCAAACAGTCGGCATATTCGTTCTCTTCCCTTGGGATTTGGACAAATTTGACTACGAGGCTGCCGATCCGATTCTTGACTTCTTCTAGGTACTTCTTCATCCTTTCATTTTTGCACTCGTAGATGCCGTTAATCTAACTTGTTATTACCTGGGAATCGTAATGTACGACCATGTTTTCAGCACCTGCTGCCTTTACGAGGTCTAATCCTGCCACCAGCGCTTCATACTCGGCCTCGTTGTTGGTCGTTGGGAAGTCCAACCAAATCATACATTTGATTTTATCTCCGTCAGGTGTTTGGATTACCACATCGGCACCTCTAGCTTGCCTGTTTGAAGATCCAACCATGTGGATGCTCCATTGTCTGAGGGTGTCTGCCCCCTTGCCTTCTAATTGAATATTTGGCGATAAAGTCTGCCACTACTTGCCCCTTTATCGCAGTTCGCGGGCGGTACTGTATATCAAACTCGCTCAGCTCTATTGCCCACAGAGCCATTCGTCCGGCAGCTTTAGGGCAACTCATGGCTCTTTTTAGGGGCTGATCCGTCAAGATTATGATGGTATGGGCCTGGAAGTACAGCTTGAGATTTCGGGCTGCAGTTACCAGTGCGAAGGCCAACTTCTCCATGTGGGGGTACCTTTCTTCTGCCCCCTGGAAACCCCTACTTATGAAATAGATGTGTCGTTAAGATCCTTACTCTTCTCTTACTCAAGCCACGCTTATCGCCGCTTGCGAAATTGCTAAGTACAGGTAGAGTTCTTCCCCTAGTTTGGACGGGCTGAGCAATGGTGGAAAGGCAAGGTATTTTTTCAGGTCTTCAAATACCTTCTGGCACTCGTCCATCCACTCAAATAATTTCCTTAAGGTGCGGAAGAATGGTAGACATTTATCCGTTACTTTAAAGACAAACCTGTTCAAGGCTACAATTTTGCCATTCAAGCTTTGCACCTCTTTCACCATCCTCAGTGGTTCTAACTTCATGATAGCCCGTATCTTTTTTGAGTTGACCTCTATACCTCTTTGGGATATCATGAATCCCAAGAATTTTCCTGTCGTTACTCTGAATACGCACTTGCTTGGATTCAGCTTCATGTTGTATGACCAAATGGTGTCGAACGTCTCTTGGAGGTCATTTAGGTGGCCATTTTCACACAGGCTCTTGACCAACATGTCATCAACGTAGACTTGTACGTTCCTCTCAATCTAGTGTGCGAACATTTTGTTCATTAGTCTCTGGTACGTCACCCCCGCATTCTTGAGTCTAAATGGCATCAACTTGTAGCAAAAAAGTCATTGGCTGGTGACAAAAGAAGCTTTCTCTTGATCAGCTTCCTTCATCTTGATTTGATTGTATCCCGAAAAGGCATCCATGAAGCTTAGGAGCTAGTGTCTGGCCGTTGAGTCGACCAGAGTATCTATTCGCGGGAGGGGGTAACTATCCTTCGGGCACGCCCTGTTGAGGTCCGTGAAATCGACGCACATTCGCCACTTCCCGTTAACCTTTTTGACCATGACTACGTTCGCCAACCAGTATGGGTAATATACTTCCCTAATGAAATTCGCTTCTAGTAGTTTCCTGACCTCTTCCGCTATCGCTCTGTCTCGTTCCAGAGTGAACACTCACTTTTTCTGTCAGACGGGTAAGGATGTAGGATTTACGTTAAGCTTGTGAACCATGACTGAGGGATCAATCATGGGCATGTCCTTGTGGCTCCATGCAAATACGTCTTGGTTTATCCTGAGAAATGCTGTGAGGGCTTGACGTACTGGCTGGCTGGCTAATGTCCCTATCCTAGTCGTCCACTTAGGCTTTGATTCATCGAGCGCTATCTCTTTCAATTCTTTAACCGGCTCTGCTACGGTTCGTTGCTTTTCCATACACATGGTCTACTAGTGATCTTCTATTTCTAGCATGGCAATGTAGCATTCCCGGGTGGCCACCTGGTCTCCTCGCAACTCCCCAATCCCATAATCCATAGGGAACTTGATCATTAGGTGGTATATCGATGTTGCCACTTTCCACGAGTTAAATGTGGGTCGTCTGAGAATACCATTGTAAGCAGACGAGCAGTCTACCACAAGGAATGTTACGTCCTTCGTGATCTGTCGTGTATAAACGCCCACCGACACCGAGAGTGTGATCGAGCCTAACAGGAATATCCTTATTCCTCTAAAACCGACCAGCGGAGCATTCGTTGGTATCAATCACGTTCTGTCAATCCACATTTGCTAGAACGCTGAATAGTATAGAATATTAACCGAGCTGCCGTTGTCGACCAACACTTGGTGAACATTGTAGTCCCCCACACGTACGCTGACAACTAGTGTGTGGGTGGTGAAGTCTTCTCGCGCCTTCTTCGGAGAACCCAATGATGGGGCTTTCCCTCCGTGCTATCTTAGGTACGGAGCCTATTAGCTAGATGTTCTGGACTATCCTAAGGTACGTCTTTCGAGCTTTTTTGGAGGAGCCAGTAGTCGCGGTTCCCCCTACAATCATCCTTATGTCTCCGATAGGGGTCTAGAACGCTCATTATCCCGTCGGGGGGCCTACTCTTGGTGACTGGAATCTACTCCCTCTTTGCTGACGAATTTCTACAACTTCCCTTGTTTGATGAGGGCCTCAATCTGTTGTTTTAAGTCGTAGCAATCGACCGTGTCATAACTGTGATCATGGTGGAAGCGGCAATACTTGTCTCTAGGTCGCTTGTTTGGATCGCTCTTTTGCTTCCCTGGAAACGTCAATGCCCCCTCGTCCTTGATCTGCATCAGGACTTGGTCTATTGGGGTGTTTAGTGGTGTAAAGCTTGTGAACCTTCCTCCCTAGGGTTTAAGGCGTTTTTCGTCCCTTCGGTTTCCTGTCCTTGGTCTCTTCTGCCCTTGATCCTACCATGCGTCTCCTTGTCGTTCTCTCTTCCTGGGTTTTTCTTCCCGAGCCTGTAGTGCGTCTTCTACGTTCATGTACTTAGTGGCCCTGTAGAGCACTTCTGAGTTGGTTTTCGGGTCATTTTTGTATAGCGAGAACAAAAATTTACCCTTTCGCAACCCGTTGGTGAAGGCTGCTACCAGGATCTTGCCATCAGCTTCATCTATCGAAAGTGCTTCCTTATTGAAATAGGTTATGTAGGATCTTAGTGTCTCATCCTCTCGTTGCCTGATGCTCATTAAGCATGCCGTGGATTTCTTGTACCTGTGTCCCCCTATAAAGTGTGAAGTGAACTGAGCGCTTAGCTCATTGAAAGTGCAGATGGAGTTCAGAGTCAGTCGACTGAACCATATCCTCACGGGACCTTTCAGCATTGTAGGGAAGGCCCTGCACATGATCTCGTCCGTCATTCCTTGGAGATGCATCAAGGTCTTGAAGGTCTCTAGGTGATCTAGATGATCATTGACTCCATCGTAATTCTCTATCTGTGGCATATGGAACTTCTGTGGTAGGGGAAAGGAATTGACAGGAGTGGTAAATGGAGAGTCGGTCCGGTTGACTAGGTCGTCCAAATCGTTAGAGACTCGTCCCTTGAGGGCATTCATCATGACCTCTATCTGTTCCTTCATTGCCTGCATCTCCATGACAATAGGGAGTGGGGCCGTGTCCATGAGGAACGGCATGCTCATATGTTGTCATTCTTGCCTGTTTGGGGCATTGCTTCCCTCAGACCCTTCTTGATCTCTTCACATGGCACTGGTACCTTCCTGGTCCTCCCTCTGATTGTTTGGGGCTGCGTTTTTCTGGCACAGCTGCTCTTCTAAGTTGTTGTTTTGCTTAGTGAGACGCTCCACAGCTACGGTGAGAGTTTGGACCTATCTCTCGAGGGCAATCGTGGGTGGTTCCTCTCCTTGGACGTCGTTGGTTATTGCCATTGAGCGAGTGAGCACCATGCAACTCTTTGTCCGAGAAGCGATGATATGGCTTACGAATCGCAAAGAATTGCGTTATGTTCCCCACAGACGGCGCCAACTGATGAAGCCGAAAAAACCACCAGTAAGCCACACGTACTTGCACGCTCTAAAAACAACCTGCACAACATGAGAAAGGAGAAAAACAAAAACAGAGAGCACCGGTGTGGTGCCAGCCGAAATACCCTCCGAATGTCAAGTTAGAATCTTTGACAACTCCAGAGTGCTAGAGAGGGTCAATTATGCGTCCCTTGATTTGTGAGGGTATTGGTGCTTTTATAGTAGATCGAAAGTTGACCTCTTCTACTTAAAGTTGAAGTACTTTCCTTGTAGAAATCCCCTTCAAGAGTCCAAAACGTGATGGACAAGTATTTTCCTTATAGAAAAGATCCTCATTAATGTGTGCCGCAAATAGAATCCTTTCTCTGCTAGGATTCTATTTTCGTTAGGATACTATGCGTGTGTCACAAGTATACTCATCTAGGGATTGTCTGACGCGTGACAATCAGATCCGTCTAGTTTGTATAAGTTGGCGATGGATCCGTCCTAAAAAGGTCTTGCACACAACGGGCCGGTCTGGTGTCGACCCACGGATGAGGAACCGTCTAGCCCATTTTGCAAGGACCTGTCAATCTCGAATTCCGCCTCTTCACACAGGTAAGCATTTTATGGTTGGATCTGTGGGTTGTTTGTGTTCTTGGTACTTGGAAGAAGCTTAACTAGGTTTCTCTTTAAAAAATCCAAACTTTTTGTGTAAGGTTGTAAGAAATAATAGCAGAAACTACAGTCATCTGCAATGAACCAAAATCACGACTCTGTTGTGCTGTTTTATTCAAAATCTATGAAGTTTTGTGATGGTAACCGTACTTGGGACTCATAGTATAGACTGTAATAATCAATTTATGTTAGCCTTCTTGTGTTGTTATAATAATCCATTGAGGATCTGTGTAGTTTGGAAACTTTTTAGTGTTTTTAGACTTGATTCATTTGCTGAAATAGTTTTGTAGATTTGATGAATGATCAGTTAACCCAAATCAAATAGCCTTAAGAGCCCCATGTAAAATAAATTGGGTAGCAAAGCCTCGAACACAAAGACCCCTTTAAAATTAACCAGAGTAAAATACCATGCAAATTGTTGGTTTTTGAGGTTGATTTTAATGTCTTTTGTTGGCCATGAATTTATCTCATTCAAAAAGAAAGAAAAAAGAAAGGGCTTCATGAATCTTGTCTCGAGAAACAAAGTGAAACAATGGAGCTAGCATTATGTTCTATTAATTAATGTGGTGCTTTTGAAAAACAATTTAACTAGCTAAATGGGCCCAATATTCTTCCTGATTGTAATCATAGACTATCTACAACAGTTGCATTGGCCATCGAGCCCTCAATCGGGGGTGTCTATAAGATGAAGACTACGACAACATAGAATTTTTAATGATATCTAACTCAAAACCATTTAAAAATAATTTTCATTTTTACAAGGATATATATTTTTCTGAAAACCCCATGATTTTTTTTTTTTTTTTATGAGACCCCATGATTGTTCAGACCCCCACACAAGTATACATAAATATATGACATAAAATGATCATACTGACATATTATTTTAATTTTTTTCTTAAGAATCAAGTTCGGGTTGATATTTTTAGGTCAACTATTTTTGCCATGAACAATTACCTGCTATTTTTTAATAAATGTCCTTAGAACATTAGTAAATTAATATTTAAAAAAATTTAATATCATTTTTATAAATAATATAAAAAGCTATTGAAAAAGATCAATTTATTTTTTTCTTTTTTCATAAAAAAGTTCCTTTCCCTTTCTTTTTTGGTTAATAGATTGAGTCATTCAATGCCTGTGAGTTTCGGGGAAATATTAGTTAGCTAGTGTGAATGCATCTTTGTATTGTACTAGTAAGTGTTGTAATTCACCATAGTACATCTTTGATGCGGTTGTCACTCTATAAGTATAAATGCTTGTGAGGTGTGAGGACAAGAGCCGGGATTCAAGTCTCTAAATGGAAGCTTCACACACATATACACTTAGATTATGTTAAAGTAGGAATTTTATTTTGTATAAAAAAATAAAAAATAAAAAGTGTTGTAATTCATGAATAAAAATTAAGATTGATAGAACTATGTAAAAATAAGTCAGGATCCTGTGATTCAAAAAATAAAAATAAAAGTCAAGATCCTGTCAATTTGAGCCTACTTTATAATTAAGATTTATATTTTTTCTCTTTTTAATTGAATAATGTATTTAAAATTTTAAATGTTACATTTTCAAAATTTGTAATAAGTTAAAATTTATCAAAAAGAAATCCGTAATATTTAATTTAAAAAAATAAATTCATTTCAAAATAAATTTTTACTTTTTTTTTTCTTTACATTTGTTATACTGTCATGGAAGTTGGCAAAAGAAAGCTGTGCCCATGGAGTCGAACAAAGCTGTTGCCATGTGGATGACACTCATCTCCTTGGATGCAATCACTCCCGTTAAGATTTCCAATGCAATCTTCATTCAAATATGGCAAAGATCCGGAGATATTTGCTTCTCTGTGTTGCTACCAATTCGAGACCGTGTTGTGGTGTTGTCATTATTATGCACAAATCACTACCAGAGTCATTGTTATCATGCACAAATTACCACAAATTATGATAGAATTAATTAAAAATATTTTATCCTTAGACTTTTGTTTATGGTATGGAAATTTAGTTGATAAAATTTTATTTCAATAGTTTCATATTTTGATTTTAGGGTTTATTTAGAGGGTATTTTGGAGGTTTTTAGGAGGTTTTAATGACGTTTAGGAGATTTTAGGGTATATTTAAAGGGTATTTTAGTCAATTTTAGGGTGTTTTGTCATCATAGAGTTTTGGCATTTGAGGTTCTCTATTTTGAAAATTATGAGGTTTTAAGATGTACAAACTTGCTATAGTAACCATGCATATATGCATAGTTACTGTAACTTTGTAAATCATTATTTTATTATATTTTATTCTCTCTTACAGTCAAACCCCCTCTCTCTCTTCTTCTCTCTTCTTCTTCTTCATCTCACACTCTCTTTCTCTTCATCTGCATAGCCGATCAACCATCTGCCCACCACCACCCTACCAATGCAACCCACCACCACCATTTTACAACACATAAAAATCCAACCACAAATTCAATAGAAAATCAAAGCCAAAATCAAAGCAAAATCAAATCCAAAATCAACAAAATTTAAAAAAAAAAAAAAAGTGTAAATCAAACCTGAAATTAATGGAAAATCAACCCCAACATATCAAATGGAAAACCCAAAATAAACCATCAACGCAAAACCATTAACCCAAACTCAAATCATCACAATCCTGTGTATGTCGTCACTGACAAATATGGACTAGCGTCTGAAAGAAAGACGAGGGGTATGAGACAAGCGGCTGAGAAGATTGTGATGATAGAGAGGCAGAGAGTTATGTGAGGAGATTGGGATGAGAAAGAGGCGGAGAGTGTGAGAGAAGAGTTTTGCCGTTTGGGATGAGAGAGTGAGAGAAGAAACGTGAGTGTGAGAGATATTTTAATAAAATAAAATAAAAAGATTAAAAAAAGATTATTCAAACAAAAGAAGGTATATAATAAATGAATTGATGTGGGAATTTTGGATTAGTGGTTGTATAAAATAGAAAAAGAGGGCTCTTATGCAAAAATACACAGAAAATTATGTACAGACTGATGCAATTGCTCTTAAGGATATTTGGTCATTTAGGAGATTTGATTATTTTAGAGCTTTCAGGCTTATTAAGTTGTTTTGCAACTTTTAGAGATATTTTAGAGATTTTCAATTTTTGGAAGTTTTTATTTTCTTAAGGTTAAAAATATTTTATGTCAAATTTCTATGTTTCTTTAGAGGCATAAAAAAAATTTCAATCCTAAATAAAGTGTTTTTCATGATCATCTAAAATTGATTTTGATGATTTTTAATTTTTAATTTAACCAAGTTTTTCAACAGTTATGAATCCAAAAAAATAATAATAATAAAAAATAAGGACAATACTTTTCAAAAAAATGTTGTAAGAAAATATTATTATACTATTTTGAACTTGGGCCCATTAGTGGAGGTTTTTTTTTTTCTCACAAAAATTGGTCATTTTGAGATTTCAAAACAAAATTAGGACCATCAGATTGTACCAACTAACCAAACCATACCAACTAACTAGCCTCTAGTTCATCCTTGTGCTTTTATATCCAAATTCCAAGGTCATCTAGAACCACAAACTTTTGTGCCAAGAATTCTGAGCGATAAATTCCTAACTACTAAATATTCTTAACATTTAGAACAACAAAACTGCTGTGTTTCTAGTGAGTACCTTTAGTTGATATAGTGACTCAGCTATTGCCTATTCATGACAAAATTGATTCTGAAAAAAGGGTTTTGTTAACAAGAGTTTCTCGTTAAGGAGGTTTAAAACGAGTCTCACTTGCGTTAGGAAGTAAAAAAAAAAAACCTACAAAACAAATATCCTTAAAACTAAAAGTGATTCAATTTACTATAAAAAGCCAATCAAGCTGCATTATAAAATTCATTCTTAACAAATTCCTTACAAACACACATAGAGCAAATGACACAGCTATTGCCCATTCATATACCAAATTCAGTTCTTAAAAATAGCCAAATAGTTGTGACAAACTGGCACAAAAATCTTCAGTACACAACTACATACTGTTAGAGATAGAGATGATTTTGGTTGCTTTTGTGAGGCCTTAAACTCATTTGTGCTACTTTCCCTAACCTCCATACCATGCATACAAAAAGCTGTATCATTATCACCCAATGTTTGAATCATCATTAAGTGAGAAAATTAAAAATTTAGAAAGAAAAAAAGAACCATTTAGATAGAAGTTTCTTTTTGTGTTATTGATAATGTCACGGTTAGACGAAGAAGTAAAGCAAGATGAAATGCTTGGAAACATGATTGTGTTGGGTGTTTCTCTCATAGTAATTGCAGGAGTTGTGATTGGAGTTATTGCTGGGGTAGATAACCCCAAAGAAGCCACCTCGTTATCAAACAAAAATATTACCCTTGCTGCCCTGTGCAATGAAACTGATTACAAGGAATCTTGTATATCTAGCCTAGAATCCGTAGGTAACCAAACTGAAGTAGTAATCTATTTCAAAGGTGCTGTCAATGCTACCATTTATGAAATGGAAGATGTGGTAAAAATTGCCAAACAAGTTGACGTTGCGCGCAAGCAAGAAAAGATGGCACTTGCAGATTGTATTGAGTTAGTGGAGTTGTGTCTTGATGAACTCCAATTTGTAGTGACAATGGTAAGTGCTACACCAAGTTTATTCTTTAATGATTCATCTGATGCTAGGACGAGCTTGAGTGCTGTACTCTCGTACCAAAGAGCATGTATTGAAGGAATACAGGAGGCTTCTTCCACATTTGATATGGAAAGAGCTTTGCAAAAGTCCACTGAGCTTACAAGCAATTCTTTGGCTATAGTTTATGCGTTTTCTGTCAATGATGACAAAGGAGCAGAATCTTCAGGCATGAGTCGAAAGCTTATCTCAAATCATTCTTTTGATATTAAGATTGCTCAGGCGCCTGATGCAGTTGTGGCTAAAGATGGAAGTGGGAAATATAAAAGCATCAATGATGCTATCAATGCATACCCCGATGGGCACAACGGAAGATATCTTATCTATGTAAAATCTGGAACATACAGAGAGAATGTTATTATCCCCAAGAATAAGACCCAGATATTCATGTATGGTGATGGGATGAATAATACTATTATCACCGGAGTTTCTATGAATGGAACTACCTATCAAAATGCGGCTTTATGTGAGTTCCTCAACCTCTATCCTATTTTTAATGTTAAACAAGTACACTGTTTTGATATTAACAAAAAAAATGACAACATTGAAACAATGATGAATTGTGTGTGCGTGTGTAACCAATTTATCAATACCAAAATTCGGACCCCAAACCAAAATTCTTGGCTCTGCTTCTACCGCTTAGTCCTATAATTATCAATGAAAGTGAATTTGGATAAAAATAGAACATCTTTCTACAATTAAACCAATATATAAACTCTAATTCTGTTTCTCATTGTTTATCAACTTTTGCTAAATTTCCCTCTCTCATTGCAGCGGCGATTGGCAATGGATTTATATGCAAGGATATTGGCATAATTGTAGATACAAGCAGACGAAGTCTCTTAGCGGCTGTTAAAGTCCAGTCTGATAATGCAGCCTTCTTCAACTGCAGAATAAATGCTACCAACTTAAGTATATATGCATTAGCCCACCGGCAGTTCTTCCGAGATTGTGAAATCTATGGTGACACAAACATCATCAGGGGTGATTCTGCAGTAGTATTTCAAAGCTGCAAAATCGTTGTCACAAAGCCTTTTGGATCAAAGGTTACTATAATAGCAGCACAAGCTAGGAGTGATAGGCGTGAAAGCACAGGTTTTGTACTCCATAACTGCAATATTGGCGGAGACAAATCTCTCTTCCCTAAAGGGCTAAACAATGCCACTTACTTGGGCATGCCAATGCAGAAATATTCAAGAATAATTGTAATGGAATCAATTCTCGGAGATTTAATTACTTCGGAGGGATGGTTTAACAATAATGAAACCTATGGAATTGAAACTGTGACCTTTGTTGAGTATGGTAACAAGGGGATTGGAGCTCAAACCAATAAGAGAGTCAAATGGCCAGGTTACAATGTCATCTACAACAAAAATGATGTATTACGTTACACGGTTGGTCGATTCATTCAAGCACAAAAATGGTTGCCAGCCACTGGAGTCACCTTTCAGGCTGGGCTTTTTTCTTGAAGATAGAAAGAAACATTTAGGTGTAGGGGATACTCAACAACGAGAACGTGCAATTCCTTTATCTTCTGCCAAAAAAAAAAGTGATTAAAAGATGGAGAGAGCTGTCAATGTTATTTTGTTCAGGTCTAGACAGTCACTTAACTTTGTGCAGCCAACCTGAAAGCTATTTGCAATCCAAAGGTGAAGGCAATTTGTAATTAAAACATAGGATTAGAAGAAAGTTTCCTTAATGACAAATATTGGTAGATAGATTTTGTTTTCCAATGATTGCAGCAGGAAAGATGTGACAAGAAATTTTAATTCAAGTGTCTGAGTTTAGAATGTGATCATCAATTTGGTTTTCAAGTCTTCCCATGTTTAGTTTCATGCTAAATCTTCTTACCCTTTTTGCAATCTATGGAACCAACTTGTTTCTCAAGATCTCTGTCATGTCCTATTTGTAATCTACTTCTATAGACATAAGGTTGTGTGGCTTATAGGTCTTGTGCATGTATGTATCTTTTGAGCTTGCTAACATCTAGATGTCTTAATCCACGACTGTTGTATGTGTTTAAGCCAAAGGAAGAAATTAGTGTCGTCTGTAGTCTTAAAGCTTTTGAGAAGCAGCTGGAATTTAGGAATGTTGACAGTGCAAAAACCTCATGAATAAAATTTTACAGTTTGGAGGAAAGTTTCTCCAACTCAGAATCCACTCAAAATTTTACTTTTATTTTTAAAATGTGGACCTTTTTTTTTTTTTCGTTTTTTAAAATATGTACATTCTTGCATTAATTGTGGATATTTGTATAAAGTGGAAGACGTAAACGAATATAAGATGATATTTTTCTTTAAAAAAAACTAGTAATATAGGGCTAACGCTATTAATTAAAATGGTGAATGTGTCGTCTTTTATGCAAAAGTACAAAATAAAGCATTAAACTGATACATGATCATTTTAAGACATATATCAATCAATTATTTCCTTTGGCGAGCACCATATGAAATTTAAACCCCAATTAAAATCCTATTGTATTTAATTAAAAACAAACACTCGCTCACAAAGTTGAAGGCAATTTCCTTTAAAATAAAAAATAAAAAATAAAGGCACTTTCGAGCCATATTCGTTAATTAGGTTTGTCATAGCTAACATCAAATTTTCTTTTTTAATAGTATAGCTTACGACCATTAAATTTCATAAACGCATGCCTCTTATGATTGTACCAATCCCATGTGCCATGTGGTGTAATCCATTGAGTGTAAAAATTTTCTACTGATTTTATTGCAATGTCCCCTACTAAAAATCGTCGATTATAATTGAGATCAAGAGCAAACCTTATGCAATTCTTCTGTTAACTTTCACAAATTTTTTTCACTTTTAATTTTTGTAACTTTCACATTTTACTTTTTTTAATCAATGGCCAGAATTGAAAGTTACTTTTCTCAATTCTTAATCTAAACAATTGAGATAGGAATTGCTTTAAGTACAATAGCTCTCTGATTACAATCTATCTATTATTGACTAATTTGAGGGATTAAGATCCAGTGCAATTGCAATTGCACCATGCAATTACCCCTCTCTTCTTTTACAAAAACTTTTATCACATCCACTTTTTAATTATTTTTTACTTTATTTTATTCAATAGTTAAGATTAAAAATTACTTTTTCTAACTCTCAATCTCAACCTTTAATAGCAATTGTTGAGACAATCACTGCAAAAACACCACCACATGTGAAAATTATTTTCAGTGACATAAATGATAAAATTAACATTTACCTGTGTATCAATCATCCGAAAATCAATCACATCATGTTTACACATCACTAAAATTATGAAGTCCGTCCATTAAAAAAACATTTCCTTACTAGCTATTGTTTTGCCTATTCTTTACAAGTCGACTATTAAAAAAAATTTAGACTTGTTAATTTAATTTTTAATTCAAACACGAGTTGAGCTTATCACCTAACAAAATTATATGTTTAAACTTAGTTCGTTTACTTGTTGAACAAGCTCAAACTTGCTCACGAACTACTTAATTAACTTATTTTTTTCCTATTTATAATAAAACCAAGACTAAAAGATTTCACTCCTTCTCAAATTTATGAATTTTTACTACAAATGGATTGTTTATGTTATGAATAAATTACAAATAATAATTGAACATCATATGAACTAATTTACAAACTTATACAACTTAATTTCAAGTCCATATAAATATATTTATATATATAGTTAATCAAGCTCTCATATTCATGAGCTTTTTCACAAACACATTATTATATTTGAGCTTGACTCATTTAATAATTGAACCAAAAGTTAGGATTGAGCTTGGTTTGTTTACTAAACAAACAATCATAAACAAGCTTTTTCTAGAAAGGATTTTAAGCTAATTATAAACAGTTTAATTCATTTACAGCCCTAGATGGATTAGTCATGCTCAAAGATGCAGAAATAAATGCTAAACAAGTGATAAAGGTTATTACTTTAAAAAAAAAAAAATTTGTAATGCAAACAGACTAACTCAAAATATTGTGATGAATTACAGGACGACAGTCCAAGCTCTTTTAGAGTATAAACTGGAACTCAACTTTAGAGAAACTAACAATAACAATGACAACCTACCCAAAAGAGGGTGTCATTAAGATGTGCCTTTTTTAATTTTATTTCCCATCCGAAGTTGCTTCTGTATTTCTTGGAATAATTCAATAATTTGGTGTGAGGGATTTAAGGTTTAAACATTTTTATTGGAAACTCTAGCATGTATTAGTTAAGCTTTAAGGTTCTAGATAGCATTTACTTTTGTGTCAAAGGTGGGGGGCAAGTTCAAAAGCCACCCTAATGAGCCAATTCAAAATTACCAAGGAATAAAAATGGAGGAATGTAAAGACAGGACACTCCAATTTCCCAAAGATTCAAAGGAAAGTTTATACAGGAGCCAAGTGGCTGATCTTAAAGGATCCACTCCATTATAAAAAGGAAGTGCATATTGAGAAAGCACCATAACAAATATAAAGGCAAGCCAGTAAGAAAAAGAATAAAAGAAAGAAACTGAAATAATTGAGAATCTCTCTCTCTCTCAAAATTCATAAGTAGCACCAATTTATTTACATTTTTATTTGGTGAGCAAGTTTTAATTTTCATGACTATTAATTTCTAATGTCAATTATTGTCACATTTTATTTAATATAGATATGCTAAAATTTCAACGTATAAAATCTGCTTTATAATTATTGCTTTTTATCATCATGCCAATAATCTAATCAGTTTAATCAAAGTTTAAATAGCAGGCCTCTTATTCGATTGCAAAATATTTTACTAATTGAACTAACTAAAATTTATATTGTTACCTCTTGTAATTGACATTAAATGACCGTGTATGGTATATCAACTTATGGAATCTACTTTATGATTATTGTTTTTTATCATCATGCCAATAATCCAATCAGTTTAATCAAAGTTTGAATCTCAAGCCTCTTATTCAATCACAAGATATTTTACTAATTGAACTAACTAAATTCTACACTATTACCTCTTATAATTGACATTAAATGACCAAGTATAGTATATCAATAACAAAATTTTTTGAAGGGGTGTTATTGAAATCGATATCCAATACGTGGGATCAAAATGAAAATGTTTAAATACAAGTGATCAATAGAAAAAAGTATAGTTTGGTAGAGTAGTTTGAGATGAAATTTCTGTAATTTGAGATGAGATTTTTGTAATTTTTTAAAATACATATGAATAAAAATACGTGAAAAAATGTTTAAAATGTGAAAAATATTGTCTAAATAAGGCTACCAAACGGGCCCAAATTTAGCTCTTATTTGTTTTTTGTTTTTTTTGGAGAATCTATTATTTAGCAAGTCAAATGCTTATCTCTATTTTTTTTAATTCTTTATCTTTTTTAAAGTAAAGCTCACTGCTCAAAGCCTTTTTGAGAAAGGAACCGCACACAAATTATGACTTATTTAATAAAATAAAATTCAAAAAACGATAGCTTTATACCCTAAAGTTGTCCCAGCCACTCAGCCAGCATCCACATCCGGAGGACAATCTTGAAAAATGGGCGAGAGATGATACGTCTTTTCACCAAATCAAAAACAACTGTACCGACCTGTTTGGGAAGAGATTTTTAAGACAATTTGGTAGAGAATTTTGAATAATACTAATTGATTTTTTTGAAATATACATAGATAAAAAAATATATAATATTATTTAAAAATCATAAGAACCTTGCTTAAGTTTTGTAGGAATATATAAATAAAAAAATATGTAAAAATATGAGATGCGGTGTTTAAACAAACGGGACCTAGAATTGTTGGGGTAAAATATTTACGTTAACTTTATTACACTATAAAATATAAATATAATCACCTAGTGAATCACAAACAAATTTAATTACATTTTTAATCTATTCTAAATATATAAAAATTTTACAAAATTAAAAGTTTAATTTTTTCTTTTATTGTCATCCATTTTTTTTTAACTGTAAAAGATTTTTTTTTTTTTTGTGCTTGATATTTTATAATTTATATGTTTGTATGTCATTTTAATAGTTCACCGTAAAAGACAATCTTCACGAGGCCAAAATTATGCAAAATTGCAACTGTTTTGTACGTTGGAATCTCTTTGCGTGCATTTTACTCAAAAATAAAGATAACAAGTCCCTCTCCCACTCCTTACGTTAACGTCACTGCATCAAAATTTAGGAATTTGGAGGAGCACAAGTTTTTTTTTTCTTTTTGTTTTTTTCACAACTTTACCAAATTTTAATTTGTTAAGTTATATTACTTTTTATCATCATGCAAGAATTGAAACTCAAATATTTTATTTAATTATAAGAGATTTTACTAATTGTGTTAATTGAAATTTTTTAATGTGATAAATTATTAATAATAATAAAAAAAATTGTATATTCAAATGAAAGTAAGCATTAGCATTGTGGTGTAAAATTCTCTAAATTTCTATTTTTGCAATATATTCACTCAAATTAAGATTTACTCGGATATGTATTGTTAAAAAATTTTAGCAACTATAAATAGTAAGTGTATGTATAAATACTTTAGTGTAGCTATATGGTAAAAATAAACTTCTCAAAAAAAAAAAGGTAAAAATAATATATTATATTTTATTATTTCTCTTCCAATAAATAATTATTAAACTTTTTATGACTTTTCTCTCTCTTCACGCTCTCTCCTTTTAAGTAAACAGTAAATCTTATATACACCTTACAACTCTAAATAATAAATAAAATAATTTTTTAAATGTCAAAATAAATCCGAATGTAAATGCTCTCTGCACCCTTTATCGGGTCAAAATTATGACAAAAGTTGTGGTTATAACGCGCAACTTCGTGTCTGCTTCCTCCGACATGAAAGACATTGAAATGATCGTCCACCTACCACAATTTATTATCGTACTTTAAACGCTTGGAGTGTTTCAAGGGGTACCTTTATATTCCACGGTGCTCGTCGTGACTCGTGACTCTTTACTGACATCAACGCGTTTTTGAATTCTAGATACTTCCAAGACTTGTTTTACAATGCCCATAGATAAATACATTTTTCAAAATTTTATGTACCATTAGATTCAATTTGAATATTGTTTATTTTTGTTAAAAATTAAAATTTTTTATTGAAAATATTATAATAAAATATTTTTTAAAAAGTAAAATATTATTCACTAATACTGTTTACGCGTTTTTAGGTGCTGGCTGGACCATAAACATTGTCATGGGAGAACCAAAATAAATAAACGCAAATGCAGAAACATTGGCACGCTAAGTCAGTTGTTGGTTTTAGTGAAAAATAAAAATTATTTTACTATTTAGATAATTTTTGTTATTATTTATTAGTGCTATTGTATTTTTTTGTACTATTTATGAGATTTATAGTACTATTTTAACTAATTTTTACCAGAATTTACAGTAATTTTAACAATAAGTTTTTAATTTCAGCAAAATAAACGATATCCAAACAAACTCTTAATAGACATAAGATTTAAGAGAATTATTTTTTTTTTCCTTAAAAAAAAAGAGTATTGTTTTTCTATAATTTTATGGTTATTGGGGGAGGTTTAGGGGGGTGTTTTGTGGGTGTTTCTAAACAACAATTTTCAATTTTTAAATAATATTTCATGTATTCTACACATTTTTTCATCCACATGTATTTTCACAAAATTTTTTAAACAATAATTTTCAGTTTTTAAATACATATACCAAATAAACCCTTAAATTCTTCATATCTCCTTTAAATACTCTAAAGTGTAAGTTTAAATTATAAGATTCTTAATTTAATCAGATTATTATATCAAAAACAAATTTGCAAAATTAACTCTATAATTTTAACGGTAAAACAAATTAAACATTAATAATAAAAATAAATTTATTTAAGTATAACAACATTGTATGGGTATTTAGCCTTTAACAATAAATTTTTTATTTAAATCACATTTGAGGAAGCTTCCAGTTTGAACTTTATTATATGGAGGTTTAAAAAACCATCCACGGATGATATAATTCATTAAATGATTTAAACAGTTTACAAGAGTAGTCTAACTAAATTATGTGATTAAAAGCATATAAAGATATTGTTTTGAGTTGACACATAATCGGTTAATTAAAGAAACTTTTTTTTTCAAAATGATTTTTGGGAAATTTTGTTCAATGTTATTGTAGAGACTCAGTTTGGATTGACCCTGAGTACGAATGAGTTTTCAGCCCAATCCAGCCCAAACAATAAATTTATAGAGAGTGAGTTAAAGGTTTAGGCGCTGGCCGTCGTTCATCAAGCATGAACTCTCTCTTATAAAAGAAAACACTTAGAGTTTATTCACAACTAGGGGACGCTCATCGGCCCGTGGCCGAGGAGACCTTCATTTTTTCTCTTTTTTCCCCCCCTTTCTTTACTTTACTTGCTTTACTTATATAGTTTTCATCTTCCTATCTCCTTATTCCATCTGTTGATCATCCATTTGCCTCTCTTATGGCTGTCCGTCCAATCAGAGGCCTTATCAGTACTCAAGTGGTTCACTCTGACCAATGTTGCCCTGCTAAGGGGTTATCTCCCCATTAATGCGGCCAGAGGGGTTAGGTGAATGCATTAAGTGCGAATGTGACAGCTTGCTCTGGGCTTGTCCCCTCCCAAAAATTATCCTTAGAATGCCAAGGACGAACAGGTTCTCGGTGTGGGTCACAAAAGAGGCTTTGTCTGACTTAGCCTTGGCTGGTCAGTCCTCCTCGGCGTTGGCCTTGGGCCTACTATGTGATGGGCTGTGGTTGTCAGGCCTACGGGCCCCACAGTTATATTAAAAGATGAATATTTATTTGTTTTTTTTATAACAATATTTTATTTGTTGTTGTTTGAAACTGAAGGATTTAATTTGTTAGTTTGAAATTATATGGTTTAGTTTATTGCATATCCAAATCGTACGGTATAAGATATAATTTCTTTAATATATATATATATATATATATTCAATTTTTATGATTCGTTAAAAGTTTTGTTTTCTTCTAAAAAAGCATAAATTTTAGGTGGTATAAGGTATAACATCATTTTCATGTTAGATCATCATTTAAAATAACATCATTTGTTTACATATTAATAATAACGTATTAGTCTTTTCACATGAATTTGCGGTGCATTCAAAAATTGTTTTTTAAGATTGATTTTGGTTTTTCTTTTTTGAAGATAGAGTTTTAGGTTATGATTTCTGTTTCTAATAATTATTTTTTTACTCCCAGACTAAGTTATTAATTTGTTTTGGTGTAAGCAGGAATAGAATCTCAAATTTTTTATTTGATGATAAGAGACTTTATCATTATAATTTTGCTGAAAACTATCATAAGTGGGGATAAGAGATTCAATGATAAGAATCTCAAATGTTTGGATACCCTTTTTTTTTTTTTTTGTTGAAAGTTAAAAATATTATGAAAAAATAATTTTTAAATTTGTAAATAGTAGCGTGAACCCAATTTTAAAGAAAAATTTGTTAAGAAATGTATTTGCGAGTCTTATAAACAGTAAAAATATAAACAAATAAATAAATAAAAGGCAAACGCGTTTGTATAAAAACTAACACCTAGAACAGTCAGTGAAAAAAGAAAGTTAAAAAGAAAACCCTAGTTTTTTTTTTTTTTTTTTTTTTTAATGGGAAAGAAAGAAACCCTGGTTCTTCTATATATATCTAGACCTTTTTTTTTTTTTTTTTTTTTTTTTAATGGGAAAGAAAGAAACCCTGGTTCTTCTATATATATCTAGACCACCAGATTACACTCCCACACCCATTCTCCAATCCTAACAAGCAAAAGTGGGAGAGGAAAGAGAAGGCTCCGGAGAAAGTTTAAGGAAATGGGTGCGTTGGCAAGAAGGTTACATTTCTATTTGTGTAGTCTTGCAATTGCAAAATCACCCTCTTTCCTACGCCACCCATTCCTCAAATTTCCCTGAGCTTCTCTCTTTCCACTAAAACTCTCATAGTTATATGTATATACATAGCTAGCCCCAAAAGCTCCTACATACCCACAAAATGAGTGTTAAAACAAAAGGATAGGAATGAGAGTGAGAAGAAACTAAGATCTAGAGTGAGAGGGAAAGGAAGAGTGGACTATGGAAATTCTAGGGAGTGGAAGGATTGGAAAGACATAACTCTTTGTAACAACACTCTTTTATCAGTTTGTCTTTCCTAATCCTCCCATTCCATTGGTTTCCTTTCATTCCTCCCTTTCCCTTTACTTTCATTCACGGGGTCTGTCTAGTAAGTAAGTATATAATTTTTTCATCACTTGATTAAACTTTCATTTTGTTGTGATAATCATAGAATTCTTTAGCACATAATTTCTTTTAGATATCATGGCTGGTAATATTAATGAGATAGTAATAGCATAAGATGGTTAATATATAATATTGATGGTGTTTTCTTCATCAGATGTTTGTAATAGGCTTGAAATTGCACTTGATTTTCTCTTGTGGTAGTTTTCAGTTGTTAAATTATTCTACTAATTGCATAATCATAAACTGTTTTGGATAGATTATCCTCCTTTGCTAGTGGATGAGAAATTTAAGAGACTATGAGAGCTTTGTGGGAATTAAGTTTTATTTGTGTTTTTTTTTTTTTTGGGTGAGAATCTATTTGTGTTGGTTTTAATTGTTACAATTTTGCAGGCTTGTTTTAATTGTAATACAGTAATCTGGGTAGAGTTTCTTAGCTTCCTCTTGACTTTTGTACAGAGTATCTGATTGAGAATAGATTAGCTATTGTTTTATTTCCAAAAAAAAGTGTACTAGACTAGAGATTGTGAAGGAAAAACAAATTGTCAGATTATTATATGTAAAAATAATTTTCATGGACAAAAAACCAATCAGGGCTAGACCCATCTCCTATAAATTTTTATTATCAAGATTGTTTCAAGTCTCAGGGTCGTCAAAATTTCTCACAAAAGTGGTTTTTGACAAATTGTTAAAAAGGATGAATACAGAACTTGACTTGCAATATCAGTTGGAAATTATGACTTGAATCCTGATGCCATTTTGCTTTCATTATGCTCTTTCGCAAGAATGAATTTTTTCTACCCATATGCAAGTTTTTCAATTGTTTGGGTCAGTCTGGTTACCCCTTGTTCCTGAAAACAATATTACAAAATAATTTTTTGAAAATATTATAACAAAATAATTTATAAATTTATTTTAAATTTGTGAATAGTATTGTGGGACTTTTTAATGAAATATTTTTTGAAAAAAGAGGCTTGTGGGCACTGTAAGTGTCTGTTTTGATATTGTTTGTTATTGAAAATTAAAAATATAGAAGTAATTTTTAAATGTGTAAATAAAATTTTTAAATGCAAATAGTGTTATGGAACCTGTTTTAATGAAAGTTTTGAAAAAAAAGAAGTTTGAAGGTTCTGACTATGGAACTTATAAATTTTTTATGTTTAACAAAATTTTTATTAAAAATGAGTGTGCTTGGATATACCAAAACTGAAAATATTGTAGCAATTGTTTTAAAAATTGTGTCGCAATGTGAAATTCATTCTTAATGAAAGTTTTATTTAGAAAAAAGAAGATTGTGAGCCTTGTGAACAGATTTTGAGTCTTACCACTCTTTTTTTTTTTTTTTTTTTTTTTACAGTGATAAGCTACATCTAAATAGATTTTTTTTTTATTTTTTTCTCCAAAAGAAAAAAAAGCTGTGAGCCAAAGTCTTCTCTCACGCATGTTATTAGTGAAAGACAAAAGCACATGAACTGCTAAAAGTAAAAATTTATTAACCCAATTGGAAGGCAAGTGAACAAGCGGTAAGAATTTCCTCAGATGGGATGAATTTATTGACCGAGGGGTTGGTTGCCTGATTTCAAAGACATTTATTAAAATCAAGTTATGGATTCAAATTTTAGGACCACTAGAGTGAAACTCTCCCATATCTATGATGGAACTCTTTAGGTATAATTTATTGTTGTTGAAAATTTTATTATTATTGAAAATTGATCGTGGTTGAAATTATTATAGTAAAATAATTTTTAATGTATAAATAATGTCATGAGTGAGATTTATTTTTAATATTTTTTAATGCGTTAACAGTATAAAAATTGTGTATATACTGTTTATGAGTTGTTCATAAGCAGCAAATATTATTTTTTAAAGTTAATCAACGCGGACAAAAAAGAAAAATTGTGTGGGTTTGGATAGCAATTAATTCAGTGTTTGTATTTTTTTTTTGTTCGCATTTGTTGACTTTGGAGAATAATATTTATTGTTTATGAACTACTTATGTACTATGTATATATTGTTCACGCATTAAAAAAAATATTAGAAATAGATCTTATGTTATTATTTATTATTTAAAAATTATTTTGTTAGTATTTTTCAGCAGTAATAAGTTTTCAACGACAATCAATTGTATCAAAACAGATCCTATGATTTCCTGAACTTGGTCCATATTTTACTACGATGAGATTTTGCCATGTACCTTAGGACCACTCTCGAGAAACTCTTCCGTATATGTTTTTGAGCTTTATTGGCAATTGTGTAATCACATTACTCTCTCATATCATTTTTTGGTTATAATGATGTGAATAGTGTTATGAAGCTTATTTTTTGAACTGTTCATGAGAGAATAGTTAAAAGTTGCCGTTGTTGTTTATGAATAGTAATTGTAACAGCGCAACTTTTGATTTTTTAGCATATTATTGGGTCTTGTGTACTGTTTACAGAACTTATAAATCTCATTTTTATCAATTTTTTCATTAAAAATAGGTCTTACAATAATATTTATATATTTAAAAATTATTTTATTACAGTATTTAACAAATAACATTGTCTCTTTTTTTTTATTGGTCGAAGAGGTGGAAAAGTAAGAATAGAAAAATATGAGAGAATGAAAAAAAAAAAAAAAAAAAAAGAGGGCAAAAAAACATAATCATGCCAGCCAAACAAGCTTTTCCCACTATTTATTCGTTTAAAAGTTTTTTGTTACCGTGATAAGCTACATCTAAATAGATTTTTTTATTTTTTTCTCCCAAAAAAAAAAAAAGCTGCGAGCCAAAGTCTTCTCTCACACATGTGATTAGTGAAAGACAAAAGCACATGAACTGCGAAAAGTAAAAATTTATTAACCCAATAGGAAGGCAAGTGAAAAAGCAGTAAGAATTTCCTCAGATTGGATGAATTTATTGACCGAGGGGTTGGTTGCCTGATTTCAAAGACATTTATTAAAATCAAGTTATGGATTCAAATCTTAGAACCACTAGAGAGAAACTCTTCCATATCTATGCGTCTGTATAGGTATAATTTATTGTTGCTGAAAATTTTATTCTTATTGAAAATTAATTGTTGTTGAAAATATTATGGTAAAATAATTTTTTATTGTATAAATAATGTCATGGGTGGGATTTATTATTAATATTTTTTAATGCGTTAACAGTATAGAAACCGTGTATATACTGTTTATGAGCAGCAAATATTGTTTTTCAAAGTCAACCAATGCGGGCAAAAAAAGAAAAACTGCGTGGGTTTGGATACCAATTAATTTGGTGTTTGTGTTTTTTTTTTTTTGTTCGCATTTGTTGACTTTGAAAAATAATATTTATTGTCCATGAACTGTTTATGTACTGTGCATATATTGTTCACGCATTAAAAAAATATTAAAAATGGATCTTATAGTACTATTTATATATTTAAAAATTATTTTGTTAGTGTTTTTAGCAATAATCAGTTTTTAACAACAATCAATCGTATCAAAACAGATCCTATGATTTCCTGAACTTGGTCCATATTTTACTGCGATGAGATTTTGCCATATACCTTAGGACCACTCTCGAGAAACTCTTCTGTATATGTTTTTGAGCTTTATTGGCAATTGTGTAATCAGATTACTCTCTCATATCATTTTTTAGTTATAATGATGTGAATAGTGTTATGAAGCTTATTTTTTGCATTGTTATTGATTCCGTTCCGGCCGGAACGGCAGGAATTTTTTGTACCGGAATGCAAACCGGTACTGAAATACCCCACGATCCACCTCGGATCAAATTTCGGCCTGTTTCGGGCCATTCCGGTCAATTTCGGCCGAGATGCAAATTCCGGCCGGTATCGGATTTGGCCTATTATTATTATAAAAAAAAAAAAAAAAAGTATTTTTATAAAGAGTAAAGGTCCAATGGGTGATGGTAGTTCTTAGGAGTTCTTTTGATGATGAATTTGATCCTTCTCTCATGGATGATGATGAGAAGGATGAGTAAATCTTGTATTTTTTGATATTTAGTTATTGTCTTGTAAATATTTTTATTGTGTGATGTTAAATTGATGTTATATTGATGTTTAAGACTTAAGAGTTAAGACTAAATGATTTGTATTATTTGATATTTAGTTATTTATTTATTAGAATTGACAATTTTATGTTCAACAAGAATATATATAAATTATTTTTTAAGAACTCCGAAACACCCTGAAACGGTATGCCGAAATCGGCCGGTACCGAAATATTCCATTCCACTGGACAAACCGAAACGGGGTCCGAAACGGTATTAATAACAATAATTTTTTGAACTGTTCATGAGAGAATAGTTAAAAGTTGCCATTATTGTTTATGAATAGTAATTGTAACCGTGCAACTTTTGACTTTTTAGCATATCATTGGGTCTTGTGCACTATTTATGGGATTTATAAATCTCACTTTTATTAATTTTTTCATTAAAAATAGGTCTCACGATAATATTCACATATTTAAAAATTATTTTATTACAGTATTTAATCAATAACATTGTCCCCTTTCTTTTATTGGTCGAAAATGTGGAAAAGTAAGAATAAAAAAATATGAGAGGATGAAAAAGTGAAAGAATGGAAAAAATATTAATTTCCCATATCTTTATTTGTTTGGGAGTGGAAAAATTAAGGAATGAAAAAAAAAAGCGAGTATGTATTAATTTATATGTATTAAAAACCGATGTCCAATTAAAACCAAAAAAATCAACCACCTAAATTTATTAAAAAATAAAAATCATGTCCATAAAAAAATCACATCTAAAAAAAAAGAACACAAAAACACAAAAAAGCCCAACAAAAAAAAAAAAAAAATAAATACTGGACAAGCCCGCCCAGTACATCAAAAGAAGAAGAAGAAGAGGAGGCAGGCAACGCCTGCCAGTAAATCAACAGAAAAAGAAAAAAAAAAAATGCAACGTGGAAAAAACGAAGGAAAAAATGGTGTGAAAAAAAGTAACGTGGATGATTGTACATAGGCATTTTTGTCCAAAAATGATGTACATTTTTTTTTTTTTTAAAATTTTGGGAAGAAAATATTTAGACTCATTTACTTTTCTTCCTCTTTATCCAACCAAATACACTCTAAAAATTTTTCTTCCCATTTTTTCTTCAAAGTTTTTCATTCATCTTATTTCACCTCTAAACAAACACACTCTTAAACTTTTTCTAGGTTAAAGGTAGACACAAAATATTCATTTTAAAAAATAAGTATTAATGTGCCTACGTGATACATGAATTAACAAAAAATATGATATGTTAATATTTGTTTTAAATTTTTTAATCATTTTGATAATTAAGTTTCATTTGGATAGCATTATATATAGATAAAATAAACTTTGGTAATAGAGTTTCATTTATTGTAAATTTTGTTACAATTTAATGAGTTATATGACAACTTTTTTTTAAGAGAGTTTCAACCTATAGCATCCGTATCTGATGATTACACTCAATCACATAACAAAATTAAACATCATACAGTTTGTAGTATTTGCATGTAGTCACAAGGTGCAAGTACATAAATAACCCATATTTTTAATAGTTATTAAAACCAAAATTATGGTAGATTAAAATTAATATAAAATAAATAATGGAACTATTTTGTAATTTGAAAAACTCTAATAGCAATGATAACAGTGAATTTATTGCTAACTATGATTATCTAGTAGCTTAAGTACAATTTTTTTATTTTTAAGAAACCAACATAGTTAATATTATTGAGGCTTATCTATAATGTATATTGCATAGGGTGCAAAAAAGGGAAAATTCTTATTACTCTTGGAGCATTGGAGAAATTGTGCTCCATTTTCTTATATTTACGATGGACTCTACCATGAATATAACGAGTGACCCTATTATAAATATGAGAGAAAAGAGTTTTATCCTCTATGTATTGGGAGTACTTAAATACTCTTGGAACATGGAGAAATTGTGCTTTCTCCTTTTACATTTACCATGGACTTCACTGTGAATATAATGAGAGATCTTATCTTAAATATGACATAAGAGTTTCATTTTTTGAAATACCTTGTTAGGACATACGTGAATCATGTTAAAAACATATGTCAATATTTTATATAGTTGGCTAATCCTTTGACAAAACGCACTTCACTTGTATTTAAGTAAATCTAAGATGTATTTAATACTTCAAGGAATAAAAGTTCAAGTCTAGTATTGAAGTCATGCAAATCTATCCAAGAAACAAGTGAAGAATAACTGATTTTTTAAAGTTCGATAGCTTCTCGACACCTCTTGACAACTAAGCTATCTATCGAGGTCTTCAGTTAATTGTTATCGCAATCTCGACACCTTTCGATAGCTAGGTCGATCGATCGAGCAATTTCCTGTCCCCTCGATAGCTCCTCAATTACTTTCAATAACTCGCAACAGATGGGCTCAACATATCTTCGACACCTACTTGATCGGTCGAGAATTACTAAGCCTTACGAAATACAGATTTCTAGATTTGATTTTTTGCCCATATTGACATGTATGTGTAGGGTTTCTTTTCTCACAACCCTAGACATATATAAGTCTTATTTTTAAAGGCCATCACATAAGAGAATACAAGGAGAACAAATTCAAAAGATGACTGATGTCTTATCCTCTCTGAAAGAAGCTACTGCGTTTTTGTACTTTAGGGTTTTGTAACCAAGTGCTTCTCGATTTTCATTGCTGATGAAGTAAAGAATTTTGCAACCAATATTCTTCTTCCTTAAGTTGGTGAGTTAGTTACGTACTGAGATCCGTGCATAAAAAAGGGTGGCGTTCATATATTAAAGAATTCAGAGGTTCTGAAACAATAGAACGTTTCTACTGTGAGGTCATCTACGGGGATTGTAGAGTCTAAGGATAAAGGTTTTGTACTAAATTTGAAACTTCTCTTTACTATAGTGGATTGATTTAAGATGTATTTAATACTTCAAGGAACAAAAGTTCAAGTCTAGTATTGAAACCAAGCAAATTTGTCCAAGAAACAAGTGAAGAAGTGCTAATTTTTTAAAACTCGATAGCTTCTCGACACCTCTCGACTACTAGGCTATCTATCGAGGTCTTCAGTTAATTGTTATCGCAATCTCGCCACCTCTCGATAGCTAGGTCGATCAATCAAGCAATTTTCTGTCCCCTCAATAGCTCCTCGATAGCTCGTAACAGATAAACTCGACACCTCCTAGACACCTCCTCGATCGATCGAGAATTACTAAGCCTTACGAAATTCAGATTTCCAGATTTGATTTTTGGCCCATGCTAACATGTATCTGTAGGGTTTCTTTTCTCATAATCCTAGATATATAAGGCTTATTTTTAGAGGTCGTCACATAAGAGAATACAAGGAGAACAAATGCAAAAGGTGACTGATGCTTTATTCACTCTGAAAGAAGCTACTGCGTCTTTGCGCCTCAGGGTTTTGTAACCAAGTGCTTCTTGATCTTCATTGTTGACGAAGTGAAGAACTTTGTAGCCAACATTCTTCTTCCTTAAGTTGGTGAGTTCATCACGTACTGGGATTCGTGCATCAAAAAGGGTGGCGTTCATATATTGAAGAGTTCAGAGGTTCTGAAGCGGTAGAAGGTTTCTGCTGTGAGTTCATCTATGGGGATTGTAAAGTCTGGGGACAAAAGTTTTATACTAGATCTGAAACTTTTCTTTACTATAGTGGATTGCTTTTCGGGAAGGTGTTCTCCAGGTTTTTTAATGTGAAACTAATTTGTTTCATTGGTTTTTATAGGTCATCATATCTTATCTTATTTATTTTTTCCACTGCATGATATTAATGTTTGTTTGTTTTAACAAGTTTTATTGATAATAAATCTAATTAACAACTTAGATTTAAAACTTGTTAATTTTATCAACTGAGGTCTAAATTTCCCAACAAGTAGTATTAGAACGGGTACACTTTGATTGGATTAATTTCCTTAGTGTAATCCTTGACCCGTGTTGTCATGGATTGTGGTCAATTTCTTTTGATTTCTCCTTTATTTGATGGCACTAAGTATGCATATTGGAATGTTTGTATGAAATTTTTTTTGCAAGCTCTAGGTGAACAAGTATGACAAGCTGTTGAAGTTGGGTGGATTAAGCCAAAGGAAACGCCAGTGGATGTAGATAAAGAAACAATCAAAGTAACAAATTTTAGCAGTAGAGCCTTGAATGCTTTGTTTTGTGAGGTGACCAATGGGGAATTCAAGAGAATATCATCCATAGAAGTTGCCAAGGAAGCATAGACCATTCTTGAGACCACCTATGAAGGTACCAAGGCAATAAAGACTGTGAAGTTTCAACGACTCACTAGTAGTTTGAAGAAATAAAGATGGAGGAGGATGAGACTTTTGATGAGTTTTATGCTAAACTCAAGGATAGTGTGAATTCTAGCTTCAACCTTGGAGAATGTATTGCAGAATCCAAGGTTGTTAGAAAAATCCTTAGGTCCTTACCTGAAAGATTCCATGCCAAGATTACTACCATTGAAGAAGTGAAGGATATTGATAAAATTCATTTGACTGAGCTTGTAGGGAACCTTCAAACCTGTGAGATGGGATTGGGTTTAATAGGAAAAGGTGGAAAGAGTAAAAACTTGGCTCTTAAAGGTATAAAGGAAGAGATTAAGGACTCTGAAGATGAAGATGAAAGTAAAGATGAAGATGATGAGGATGAGAATCTAACCTTCACAACTGATGAGATTATCAAGTTTTTTCGATTCAAGAAAAAGGATAAGGGCAAACCTTCTAAGAAATCTAAATCCTCTAGGAATAGCAAGAATCAAAAGCCCCTCATCTAATGTCATGAGTGCAAAGGTTTTAGTCATATGATGATAGAGTGTCCAAACTATCTCATGAAGGAAAAGACCACGGAGTCAAAAAATAAAGGGTTAGTTTCTACTTGGAGTGATACTGAGAATTACTCTTCTAATGAATATGCGGATGAATGCCGTCACGTTATGGCCTTTGTTGCCACAACTGATAAGGTGACTGTGCAGAGTGCTAGTAACAGTGAGGATTCTTCTAATTATGAAGTACCAAGAATATGACCCTTCATGAAGCCTATAATAAGCTATGCATTGAATGTATAAAATCTGAAAAGACTTTTCATCTTTGTAAAAAAGAGTTTAATGAGGTAAAAACTGA
This sequence comes from Quercus suber, assembly GCF_002906115.3. Lineage (NCBI taxonomy): Eukaryota > Viridiplantae > Streptophyta > Magnoliopsida > Fagales > Fagaceae > Quercus > Quercus suber. Next base: position 1,591,640 of record NW_027069468.1, on the reverse strand, counting down.
AAAAGCTGATCTGTGAGTCAAACTATATGAGACTACAAAATTAGTTGAGACTTTTGTTGTGAAGAACACATCATTAGAAGAGAAAGTCAAGAATATTGAGGTTAAACTTAGTCAAGCTAGAACTCAAATAGAGGGGATGTCTAGTGCAAAGTTTGATAAGATATTAAGTGCTCAAAAGCTTAGTTTTGATAAGGCTTGTTTAGGATATGTTGTTTCCTCCAGTCCCTCTCCTTCCACGGCTTCTGGATCAAGGACTGTCATTGTGCCTCAATCTGAAAAAGGTGATAAAAGAATGAAATCCAAATTTGATTTAGCTAATTCTAAATCCTTTGTTAGACCTCATGTTTATCATTATTGTGGTGTTCTAGGACACATTCGTCCTAATTGCTTTAAGTTGTATTCTCATAAGCAATTGTCCAAACGGTCACAGGTTTCCTCTCAAGGACCTACACCTTTGTTTGGAGAGTTTTTAAAAATCTTGAGTTTTTTTTAACTCAATTTCAAGATAATTTTAATTCTTCTATGTCCTTTAGTATATATATCGTATTTTTTCATTTTTACAACCAAAGACTCGTGCTATGTGGGTGAGAAAGGAGTTTAAGACTTGATTGTCTCTTCTCTTTGTCCTCGGCTTTAATTCTTTTTATCTAAATTAAAACTCTCTTTACTTGATTTCTTATCTGCTTTTAGAATCATACTTTCATGCATCTGCACCTTTCTATCATGCCTTCATGCATATGCATATTTTTCTTTCATGCTTTGTCATGAGTAAGATTAAGTAATCTCTTGTCTGTTTTTATTTGGTTGTTTAGTTTTTATTTTAAAATAAAATATAAAAAAAGGAAAAATCAGAAAAATATAAAAATAGTGTGTGTTTGTGTACCTTGGATGGCTATTGAAACAAAATTTTCTAAATTTTGTATCATTTGTAGTTTAGATGAGCATCTCTATGCACAACTAAGTAAATGAGTTTTGTGGCCCTTATTTGTGATGAGTAAGATTAAGTAATCTCTTGTCTGTTTTTATTTGGTTGTTTAGTTTTTATTTTAAAATAAAATATAAAAAAGGAAAAATCAGAAAAATATAAAAATAGTGTGTGTTTGTGTACCTTGGATGGCTATTGAAACAAAATTTTCTAAATTTTGTATCATTTGTAGTTTAGATGAGCATCTCTATGCACAACTAAGTAAATGAGTTTTGTGGCCCTTATTTGTGATGAGTAAGATTAAGTAATCTCTTATACTTAATACTCGTATTACTCTTTTTTATGGGAATGACTAGAAAATACTAAGAGAAAGGCATAAATAACCATCTCACCACTGTTGCTCGCAAATCATGAAATGACATCTATATGTTTCCACATAGCAAAAATGCAATGTCAATGACATTTGTGTGTTTCGGCATAGCAAAATTGGAATGTCAAATGCTTAACATAATTGGGTATTTCTTTTCTATATCTTATATGCCTATGCATAATTTGCTTAAAAAGAAAAATATAAAGCAAAAAGAATAAAAATGCTTTAAATATGATTTCAGTGTATACTAGAAGATGTGGGAGTTAATAAATGTACTTCGACGGCGATAGTCCCCATTAAACTGTTATGATTGTGTGTGAGTTAAAGTGATTTTCTCATATCTCAAATCGTCATAACTAGTTGACATTTACGCAATCTTGCGATATTTTTCACACACAACATGCAATATTCTTTACTACTCTTAATACATATGCAGGTACAATGTGATTTGGCCATCACAAGGTTTACATGTGTTAATGTATGCTCACTAAACTATTTTAACTTTATTTTTGAAATATAAAATTGGTTAGACTTATTTATAGTGTGTGTGTGTGTTTTGAATCTATGTGCTTAACATTATTATTATTTTTTTTTTGTTAAGAGATTTGTTTTTCACATGTTTTGCATTTTTCTTTTATCTTATCATCCATAACATCTTGTTTCATTACATTCATATATTTTTATGGATTCTTTGTACCCCATTGATTATACTTGATCATCTTTATGTTTCTCGGGTGAAATTTTTTAGCTTCTTGTATCCTTTGTCAATCATGACAAAAATGGGAAGAAATTTGGAAAATATAAGGTTTTGTACGGCCCCCACACCATGACCCGTAGTGGGCCTTGGACATTGACCTGGGTATATGACCCATAAGGCCCATCTCCCTTTGCCAAGCGGCCCACCCCCGAGTCGCGCTTGCTACGGGCCCAAGCTTTGCCTTTTCATTGCTTCTCGGAGAAACCCCTTCCCGAGCAGTGATATATAGCTCGCGGGACACCCCGCCCTGTACCTGCCCGGTCATGCCACGGGAAGACACCGCAGCCGGGAACTATCGTGGAGATGGGAACCAAGTTCCAACGCCACCCTCACCGCTTCCCATGCCTACCTAACTATCTACTTACGATCGATAATACTGGACCGCCTGTTGCACTTATTGGCAAATAATTATGACCTCTTCGCTATTTCTGAACTATAAATACAGGAAGTTTTGAGAAGACGGGGGTTGGGGAATTGAGGATAGGAAGAGTGTAAACAGAGAAAACAGAGTGAGGAAGCGGTTCAGACCCCCGAGGAGAGGAAAGCGATTCCATTGGGCCTTGGCATTCAGAACGACCCAGTGTAGGAAATCCAAACCTACTATACAAGTAAGTTGTGAGCCCAAGTGAGACCCAGCCCAAAAAGGGTTTCGGTTTTGAGTGTGCACAGGTTTCTTTACATGTTAAGGGGAGAAATACATGTTTGTAAGGGGGAGATGTGTTTCATCTTGTCAGGAGGAGTGCTTACTTCCTTGTTCTTGTACACCAGTCTTGTGACCATGTTTACATACATTGTACTTATCTTCTTTATATGTTGATGTATGTTTTTTTCACCTACCTCTACATGTGTTGTTTTTTTTTCTATCTTTATACACATGTTTCTTATTACGTGTATGCAATCTATTATTTCTGTTTCACACTAAGATGCCTTGATGAGTTTTGTTTAAAGTATTTCAGAAATACAGGTTGTCAAAGTCTTTGTTGCCATCAACTCTCTTCTTGCAAAGTTTTTCAAAAGTTTGTGTTAGGATAGATTTTATTCTATTTAACAAGTGAATATGAGTTAAGTAATTAATGACTTCTCTCATATCTCATTTGTTTGTTGTGATTTTGTCACGGATTGCCAAATGGGAAGATTGTTAGGACATATATCGACCATGTTAGGAACATATGTCAATATTTTATATAGTTGGCTAATCCTTTGACAAAACGCACTTCACTTGTATTTGGATAGATCTAGAATGTATTTAATACTTCAAGGAACAACATTTCAAGTCTAGTATTGAAGCCATGCAAATTTGTCCAAGAAACAAGTGAAGAAATGCTGATTTTTTAAAACTCAATAGCTTCTCGACACCTCTCTACAGCTAGGCTATCTATCGAGCTCTTCAGTTGATTGTTATCGCAATCTCAACACTTCTCGATAGTTAGGTTGATCAATCAAGCAATTTTCTGTCCCTTCGATAACTTCTCGATAGCTCCTAACAGATAGGCTCGACACCTCCTTGATCGATCGAAAATTACAAAGCCTTAAAAAATTCAAATTTTCAAATCTGATTTTCAGTCTATGCTGAAATGTATGTGTAAGGTTTCTTTTCTCACAATTTTAGACATATATAAGGCTTATTTTTAGAGGTCGTCACATAAGAGAATACAAGGAAAATATATGCAAAAGGTGACCGATGTCTTATTCCCTCTGAAAGAAGCTACTGCGTCTTTGCGCCTTAGGGTTTTGTAACTAAGTGCTTCTTGATATTCATTGTTGATGAAGTGAAGAATTTTGCAGCCAACATTCTTCTTTCTCAAGTTAGTGAGTTAGTCATGTACTGGGATTCGTGCATCAAAAAGAGTGGTGTTCATATATTGAAGAGTTCAGAGGTTCTAAAGCGGTAGAATGTTTCTACTGTAAGTTCATCAAAGGAGATTGTAGAGTCTAGGGACAAAAATTTTGTATTAGATTTGAAACTTCTCTTTACTATAGTAGATTGCTTTTCAGGAAAGTTTCCCCCCCAGGTTTTTTTATTGTGGAACTAGTTTGTTTCATTAGTTTTCTTGGGTTATCATATCTTGTCTTATTTATTTTTTCTGCTGTATGATATTGGTGTTTGTTTGTTTTAATAAGTTTTATTAATAATAAATCTAATTAACAATTTGGATTTAAAACTTATTAATTCTATCAAGCGGAGTCTAAATTTCCCAACATACCCTATCATAAATATAAGATAAAAGAGTTTCATTTTCTGTTTCAAAAGTACTTAAAAAATTACTCGTGAATAAGATGAATATAATTTGGTGTAATCAAAATTTTTTTTTTTTACAATAATAGTGCTCTCATAAAAGGAAAAAATAATAATAAATCAAAATTGTATCATATCACATATGAGATCCGTACTATTGCACACCTCTAGTGCGATAGTCACTTCACAAGTATAAATACTTGTGAGGTGTGGGGGCAAGAACTGAATTTCAAGTTTTTATGAGGGAGTTTCACACATATATATTCTTCTAGAGTAAATTTTTATCTTTTTAAAAAAAAAAAAATTGAAAAAAAAAATTTTGAAAAAAAAAAAAAAAAAAAACATATGAGACCCGTTCCACCTTTTCTTTTTTGTCTATGCGAGTCACGGTCCACTTGACCTGCCCTGCTTCATGCTTATCTTTTTCCCAAGTGCAAGTTCCTATGCAATTTCTTTATTCTCAATCAGATGTCGCTTTGTGGGACAAACTGCCAGAGTCTTCAATTTTATTTTGAATCATTGTTCTTCTTCAAAGCAGTCTCGTGAGGCATCTACCAAACCAAATCATTATAAAATGGTCATCAACTGTGGCCCCAATATCCAAATTATTAGAGAGAGAAAGAGAGGGAGAGAGAGGGAAAGAGAGAGAGAGGTTGTGAGTTGAGAGATGGGGGAAAGAAATAGAGCTGGAGGAAGTTTATGGATATGGGTGTGTTGGTAAGGAAATTTATTGAATTTCCTTACCAATTCCACCCATTCCATTCATTTCCTTCGGTTTTTTTCTTTCCCCTCTACTCTCCCATCTGTGTATCATTTTGTTTAGTAAATCAGCAGTACTATTTTTTTTTTTCCTTCTATCCAGTGATTTCATTTCTGAAATTTCTTTTCATTTAACTTATGCTTCTCAATTTTTTATGATTACTTTTGTTAATGGGTGCCATCACCGCTCCTTTAAGGAGGATTATATTAGATCTTTGGAAAGCAACAAAAACACCAATAAAAACAAAGGCCTGTTTAAAAATTATTTAAAAAAAAAAACTTTTTATAAAATATTTCATTAATAAATGCCCTTAGTTAGTCATCCGTTAGCCAAACCCATTAAAAAGAGGGGAAAAAATATTACTATTATCGATTCATGTGTGACTGAACCTATAAGTCAATCGATTCATGGAAGACTGCACCTATTAAGTTAATCGATTCAAGGGAGACTGCACCCATAAAGTTAATTGATTACTATTATGGTTGTCAATGCATTATTGACCCATGAAGATTAGAATGACTTATTTAAGAGCAACCGCATAAGTGATTTGTAAAAATTTGCAAAAAACAAAAAGTGTTTAATTTTAAATATCTTAACCAAAAAACCTCACATTAGTACTTGTAAAAGTGTGCAAATATACAAAACTGCCAAAGTGACCATGCATATGCATATATGCACGGTTAGAGCATTCCCATTGGCAATTGTAAATGGAAAATGTAGGGAAAATTTAACATCAAGGTACAAAAAGAGCCCAGCAGTCGGACTTGTAAAATCTAAGAATTGCAAATTTTTTTGCAAATATGCTATAGTATCATCCCAAATGTAGGATGACACTGTAGCAAAATTATAAAAATTATAATATATTTTAATTCCAAAAGATCACTGTAGCATTGTGGCGGCAAAACAAAATTATATATTATATTATTTTAGTGGGCAATATATATTATTTTAATGAGTAAAATAGGAAAATAAAAGTTCAAATGTTAGTTGTGTTGTAAAATAGTATGATATAATTGATTAAATAACTTTTTGAGATAGTAAAATAGAATAGGATGAAAGTTACGGATGTGAATGCTCATACTGTAGCTTTGCAAATCATTATTTTGTTATATTTTCTCTCACACAGTCACTCTATCCCTTCTTACACTTTCTCTTCATTTGCATAGCCAAGCAACCCACCACCACCCCTTTACAACACATAAAAATCCAATTAAAAATTCAATAGAAAATCAAGGCCAAAATCAACAGAAAATCCAAACCTACCCAACGGAAAGAGTCTTTTGGCTAAATATTGCCAAAATTAAAACATTTTTGCATTATAGGTACTGTTTGAAGTTTTTTGGCAAAATGAGGAGAGAGGTTGAATTTCGGCAACAGCGTTGCCGAAATTCAAGAAAAAAGAGGAGAGAGAATGAGAAAATTGGAGGAGAGAGAAAAACACGAATTACGGCAATGGTATTGCCGTAATTCCTCTGCCCAATCTGCCCAGGTTTGTGCGTGTGAGGAGTGCAATGTGTGAGTGCCCAAAAAAAAAAATCCCACAATTTCGGCAATACCATTGCCGAAATTGTGGGGAAATTTTTATTTTATTTTATTCATGGCAATGGTATTTCGGCAATACCATTGCCACAATTGTGGGGAATTTTTTTTTTTTTTTTTAATTTGTGGCAATGGTATTTCGGCAATACCATTGCCACAATTGTGGGGAATGGTTTTTTTTTTTTTTTTTTTAAAATTTTTTAATTTGTGGCAATGGTATTTCGGCAATACCATTGCCACAATTGTGGGGAAATGTTTTTTTTTTTTTTTTTAAAAAATTTGTGGCAATGGTATTGCCGAAATTGTTTCAATTGCCACAATTGAAAAAAAAATAAAAATAATTTTTTTTCCAAATGGTATTAGGGAAATTTTTTTTTTTTTCAAATGGGACAATGACATTGCCAAAAGAAAAACTTATCTTTTCCTATTGCCGAAATTCCGCAACATCATTGCCACAATTAGTAAAAAAAAAAAAAAAAAAAAAAAAAAAAAAAAAAAAAACCCAACCAATTTCGGAAATACTATTGCCGAAATTGTGGGAAAAAATTGCCACAATTGGGGAAATTTTTGTTTTTTTTTTTTTCCAATTGTGGGTTTTTTTTTTTTTTTTTCAATTGTGGCAATTGAAACAATTTCGGCAATGCGATTGCCACAATTGGAAAAAAAAAACCACAATTGAAAAAAAAAAAAAATTTCCCCACAATTGTGGCAATGGTATTGCCGAAATACCATTGCCCCAAATTATAAAAAAAAAAAAAAATTCCCCACAATTGTGGCAATGGTATTGCCGAAATACCATTGCCCCAAATTATAAAAAAAAAAAAAAATTCCCCACAATTGTGGCAATGGTATCATAAATAAAATAAAATAAAAATTTCCCCACAATTTCGGCAATGGTATTGCCGAAATTGTGGGATTTTTTTTTTTGGGCACTCACACATTGCACTCCTCACACGGACAAATCCGGGCAGATTGGGCAGAGGAATTACGGCAATACCATTGCCGTAATTCGAGTTTTTTTCTCTCCTCCAATTTTCTCATTCTCTCTCCTCCTTTTTCTTGAATTTCGGCAACGCTGTTGCCGAAATTCAACATCTCTCCTCATTTTGCTAAAAAACTTCAAACAGTACCTATAATGCAAAAATGTTTTAATTTTGGCAATATTTAGCCAAAAGACTCCAACGGAAAAGCCAAAATCAACAAAAATCAAACCAAAAATCAATAGAAATCAAACTTGAAATCAACCCCAACATATCAAACGGAAAACCCAAACTCACCCGAAGCCCTCTCCGATCTCACCCTTACTGAAGCACTCTCCGAACCCAAGCCACTCGTCGCTTGCTATTGCCACCTCTGTGGTGGCTTCACTTCTTCTATTTGTTCTTTGTTTGATTAATGGGTTTTGGGATTTTGATTTGGCTTGCCTATTAAGATATGATGTTTCTTGCATATGCTTGGGATTTTGCTTTTGATGTTAAGATCAATGGGTTTTGGGATTTTGCTTAATTTTGGGCAACGTTAGGTCTGTGAAAGAGAGAGGGGTGGTGAGTGAGGAAATAATAAAAAATGTAAAAAAATGAATATTTTATTAAATTAATGTGTTGAATAAATAAATTGATATGGGTTTTTTTTTTTTGTAAAAATTAGTGTTTAAAATAGAAAAAATAGATTTTTTTTTCAAAATAGACAAAAATTTAACATTAACTAATGCGGTTGCTCTAAGGTTGTAAATCGTAATAATGATTATCGAAAAAAGAGGAAATGATAAAATATTGGTTTGAACAAAACGTTACTTATAATAATTCTTTGATGGTTGTTATAATTGCACTTTAGTGCAGAGTTACAATTATGGAATGGAAAGGTTACAAATGAAATTGGGATTGCCAGTTGCAAATAAGAAGGAACTTTTATTTATTGGGAATGATGATAAAGGAGAGTTTGAAAATTCCATGTTGTCTTCAAAATCGTAGGAGCATATTTTCCTTTTAGGCTGTGTTTGTTTCGTGTAAAACGTTCTCTAGAAAATACATATTTTCTGGAAATGCTATTTTCCGGAAAAAGAAAATATTTTTAAGTGTTTGGTTGAATTATGAAAATTGTTGTGGAAAATATTTTCATGTGTTTGGATGTATTCTAAAATGCTATTTTCCGGAAAATTTTTCACATTATTACAAAAAATGTCAACATCACATCCAATTCAACAACAATTTCCGGCAACAAATTTCGGCAACAACAACAACAACAATAATCAGTTCATCCAAAAAAAAAAACAACAACAACAATCAAATAAAAAAAAAAAAACGGAGAGATCGAGGAAGAGAGAGTTTGGAGGCGACGGGTCTGGGTCGGTGACGAGATCGAGGTTCGTGGGTTGCTCTAGGTTCGTCGGTTCGTGGGTTGTTGAGTTCGTCGGTTCGTGGATTGCTCTGGGTCGAAGGCAATGGGTTGCGCTGGGTCAAAGGCGATGGGTTGCTCTGGGTTCGTCGGTTCATGGGTTGCTGGGTTCGTCGGTTCGTGGGTCGAAGGTCACCGGCGGTTGCTAGTGCGATTGCTCCGGGCTTGGTCTCTCTCGCTGGCGGTTCGTGGGGCTTGGTCGCTGGTCTGGGTCTTTCTTTCTCTCTCTCTCTCTCTCTCTCTCTCTCTCTCTCTCTCTCTCTCTCTCTTCTTCGTGCTCTCTCTCTCTGTTTTCCAAAAAATAGCATTTGAAGTGAAAATAGAAGGTGAAATGAATTTCACCCGTGGGAGCTCTATTTTACGGTCAAAGCTGAAATGATTTTCAGTTGACCAAATTTTCCAAATCAACCAAACACTCAAGTTTTACGGAAATGGTTTTCCGGAAGTACTTTGAAGTCAAAACAAACACACCCTTAGAGGAATCTTCTATACCAGTATACCTTGCAAGTCACTCTAGTCTTCACATTCACCCTAAGATGAGTCTTCATCTTCACTCACTTTTGAGATATATACTACTATAGTTTGAATTATAAAACTCTAAAGTGTAAGTTTAAATTATAAGACTCTTCATTCTAAAAAAAAAAATATATATATTATATATATATAAGAATCATAATTTAGAGTCTTTCAATTGAATATTGCAAAAAATGAAGTTTATTTATGATATGGACACTGTTCAAACTTATTTGAAAAAAATAAGGAAATAAGAAAATTTTGACAATGATGTTGCCTATATTATGAGAAAAAGTATGAGATAGGAAAGAGAAATGATGAGAGAGAGAGAGAGAGAGAGAGAGATGAATTTCGATAACTAAATCATCGAAATTCCTACCCAAAATACAAGCTGCCCAAAATAGAGGAGTGCCCAAGAGGAAAATAGGAATTATGGTATTGGAGTTGTCGAAATTGTAAGGGAGGGGGAAAAAAGAATTAGAGAAATGCTATCTACAATATTTTCACAACAAATCCTAAATGACAGGTTGTTCTTGGTTGTTACGGATAGATAAAAAAGTAATTTAACAACTATTTGAGAAATGCTACGTTCATAACATTTTCACAACAAATTATAGGTGGTAAGTTGTTATTAGTTCTAATTTGAATTTATAACTTAAATTACTTTTTCATCCATTCATAACAACCAATAACAACTCACCACTTAGAATTTGTTGCGAAAATGTTGTGGACATAGTATTTCTCTAATTTTTTTTTTCTCTCTTGCCTACAATTTCAACTATTCTCCTCTATGGCACTCCTATTTCTGGCACTTACATCTAGGCAGGAATTTCAGGGATAAGTTACCTAAATTCATTTTTTTCTCTCTTCCCATCACATCATTTCCTATCCTTTCTTATACTTTTTCTCAGAATTTCGGCAACGCCATTGCTGAAATTTGCTTCTCTCCTCAATAGGTTTGAATAGTGCTCATATCACAAATAAACGTCATTTTTTGCAATATTAAGCCAAAAGGCTCCTTAATTTAATCAGACTATTATATCAAAAACAATTTTGAAAAATTAAAGCTTATACTTTTAAAAGTAATAAATAAATAAAAATTTATTTTTTTAAAAAAAGTAGTTTAAAGTTTAAACTCTATAATTTTAAAAGTAAAAAAAAAAACAAAAAAAAAAAAAACAACACACACACACACACACACACACACACACACACACAATATTTTTATAAAATCAATTTATTTAAGCGTTACGACATTGTATTAGTGTTTATCCTTTAACCATAAATTTTTCATTCAAGTCACATTTGAGGAAATTCTCAGTTTGAAATTTATTATGTGGAGGTTCAAAAAATCATTCAAGCATGATATAATTCATTAAATGATTTAAACAAATCACATGAACAGTCTTATAATTCATGTAATTGAAAGCTTGCAAAGATAGTTGTAGGGATAATGGCCCAAAATCATATATTGAGCCTTGGGCTTCGTCTGAGGACGTTGACATGTCCGAGAAAGGACAAATAGTTATGAAGGAGTCCAGTTTAGAGTATCATAAATAAGGAATGAGTGGAAGGCAGTCCGACGAGGAATCTCCTCCTCGAACATGATAAATACAACTCGAAATTTGTATTCCAATAATCAAGATGGCCTTCAAAAAAGTTCCAGTGATAAGGACGTGCTTCATGAACATATGAAAAGGAAGGGAGAATGAAAACATCTAAGGAAAAGCTGCTACCACTGCATTGAATGCACTGTAGTTACTTTTCTGGCCCCATTTATGTGGAAAAGATCCCTGGACAGTGCTGTCTTAACTACCACAACTCACAAAAAGCCAGAGGGGGTGTCTGACGGGACAGACACTCAAGTAAGGGTATAAATGATCGACAAGTATAGGATCAAGATAGTCCAAGGTAGGGGTGTCCAGCCAGACCCGGACCCGATCCAACCGACCAGACCCGACCGGAACCGACCCACCCGCGACCGATCCGTGAGCTCCGGTGGTCGGCGACGGGTTGCAAAGCCCAGAAACCGAGTCTGGCGGGTCGGATGGCGGGTTCTCTCCTTTAAAACCCGCTTCAACCGACCCGACCGGAGCCTTACCAAAATCCGGCGAATACGAATTTTCTGGCGATTTTTTGGTCAGAATACCTTAGATTTTTATGAGATTTGGGTCGGATTTCAGAAGATATCACCGAATCTAGTGAGATCTCAGCCAGATCTGGTGGAAATCTCACCGGATCTAGCGAGATCTCACCAGATCCGGTGAGATCTCCGCTGGATCTAGCGCATTTTGGCCTGAAATCAACTATTTTGGCCGGATTTTCCACCGTGAACGGTTTCGACCGAACCGACCGTGTTTCCGGCGCAAAACCGACCGCTCCGATCCGACTCCCTCGCCGGTCGGCGGCGGGTCAGAACATTCTCCACCCGAGTCTGGCGGGTCGGTCTCGGGTTGGGCACAAACCCGACCCGGACCGACCCGTGGACACCCCTAGTCCAAGGGGACCTATATAATGTGAGAGACCCTCCATGAGAGAGGGATCGAAAAAATAGAAAAAGAATACTGTAGCAATCAAAATTATACTTGTACTTAACCGTTATTAACTTATTTGAAAAAATACCTCATCGGATATTGAATTCATTCAGCTCTACTTTCTTTGTTCTTACTTGATCATCTTTTAAATCCATATTAGCCATTATCAAATTTATTAAGGCCTAGTTCTTCAATCCATTCTTTACAAATTTATTGTACTGGGCTCATTGGGCTAAGATCCCGTACATCTTGGATTTGGACTGTAAAACGTGGCCTTACAATAGTGTTGAGTTGACACATAATGGGTTAACTTAAGAAACCTTTTTTTTTTAAAAATGATTCGACGAAATTATTTTTGAATGTTATATTAAAAGACAAATATTTTATTTGTTGTTGTTTGAAATTGAAGGATTTAATTTGTTAGTTTGAAATTATATGGTTTGGTTTATTGCACATCTAAATCATAAGTTATAAAATATAATTTCTTTAATATATTTTTTTCAATTTTTATGATTTGTTAAAAGTTTTTTTTCTTCTTAAAAAGCATAAATTTTAGATGTTACAAGGTATAACATCATTTTCATGTTAGATCATCATTTATAATAACATCATTTGTTTATATGTTAGGAATAACATATTCGTCTTTTCACTTAAATTTGGGGTGTATTCAACAAGGTTGACTCTCTTTTGCCCGCGTACAGACACACAAACACACATACGCGCGTAGATATATATTCTATTTTATATGTAGTCACATTCACATATTCAATTTATTTATTTTATTTTATTTTTAAAAATTACTTTTTTTTAAAAAAAAAATCTCTGATCAACTTAATCTTTTTCTTATTGATTGATTTATCTTCTACACCTAACAGTCAATGTGAAAGAAAGTTGAAAAGAAGAACCTTGGCTCCCTATATATATAGACACACCAATTACACTCCAGCAACAACCCATTCTCCAATCCCAACAGATATCAAGAGGGAAAGGAAAGAGAAGGCTCCGGAGAAAGTTTATGGAATGGGTGCGTTGGCAAGAAGATTACATTATATTTTTATATTTTTGTAGTCTTTTGCAATTGCAAAACCACCCTCTTTCCTATGCCACCCATTCCTCAAATTTCCTCGAGCTTCTCTCTTTCCATTAACTCTCTCATAGTCATATATTAGAAATAGCTAGCCACAAAAACTCCTACATAGCCACAAAATGAGTGGTAAAACAAAAGGATAGGGATGAGAGTGAGAAGAAAATAAGATCTAGAGTGAGAGGGAAAGGAAGAGTGGACTATGGAAATTCTAGGGAGTGGAAGGATTGGAAAGACATAACTCTTTGTAAAAACACTCTTTTATCAGTTTGTCTTTCCTAATCCTCCCATTCCATTGGTTTCCTTTCATGCTCCCTTTCCCTTTGCTTTAATTCATGGGGGTCTGTCTAGTAAGTAAGTACTCATAAACTTGTTTTTTTTTTTTTTGGTTGCTAATAGTACTCATAAACTTGAATTAACTTTCATTTTGCTGTGATAATCATAAACTTCTTTAGCATATGGTTTCTTTTAGATATCATGGCTGGTAATATTAATAAGATAGTCATAGCATAAGATAGTTTATAATTTTATATAATCTTTATTGTGTCTTCATCAGATGTTTGTAATAGGCTTGAAATTACACTCTATGCTGGTGGGTTGAATGGTTTTTTGTTTTTGTTTTTGTTTTTTTTTTTTTTGCTAGAGAGGGGGAAAAATCTGAACACTTCATGTTCTCTTGTGGTAGTTTTCAATTGCTAAATTATTCTACTATTTACATAATCATAAATTGTTTTGATAGATTATCCTCTTTTGCTAGTGGATGAGAAATTAGAGAGACTGTGAGAGCTTTGTGGGAATTAAGTTTTATTTGTTGGTTTTAATTGTAATACTGCTGCTGGCTGGTTTTAATTGTAATACAGTAATCTGGGTAGAGTTTCCTAGCGTCCTCTTCACTTTTGTACTAAGTGTGTGATTGAGAATAGATTAGCTATTGTTTTACTTCCCAAAAAAAAAAGTTGTACTGAGATCCGTTGATTATTTTTGTGGAATTATTTTACTATTTAATTTATTTTTATAATTATTCATAAGTTTCACTATTTTATTTATTTATTTACGGGTCTCACTTTATAATTTTACTTAATTTTTACTTTTATTTATAGTCTTTTTAACAAAATATGCAAATTTCAAACTTACCTTAAAAAAAAAAAAAAAAAAAAGTAAAGATGCAAAGGAAAAACATGTTGGTAGATTATCATATAAAAATGATTTTCATGGAAAAAAAAAAAAAAAACAATCAGCGCTAGTCCCATCTCCTATGAATTTTTATTATCAAGAAGCTTGTTCTAATCTTCTTCAAAATATGTCACAAAAGTAGTTTTTGTCAAATTAAATTGTTTAAAATGATAAATACAAAACCTCGTTTGCATTTTCAGTTGGACATTATGACTTGAATCAGATACCCTTTTGTTTTCAATATACTTTTTCACAAGAATGAATTTTTTTCCATCCATGCGCAAGTTTTTCAATTGTTTATCTATTTTTTCCCCCAAAGAAAAGCTGATACCCAAAGTCATGTGACTGGTGAAAGGCAAAAGTTACATGATCTGCCAAAGATAAAAATTTACTAACCCAATTTGAAGGCAAGTGAAAAACAGTAAAAATTTATTAACCCAAGGGGTTGGTCCCCTGCTTTCAAAGACTTCTATTAAAATCTAATGGATTCAAATCTTAGGACCACTCTCTTCTCAAAAAATAAAATCATAGGACCACACTCTCGAGAAACTCTTCCAGATAATGACTGAACTTGGTCCATTTTTTACTATGATGAGATTTTGCCATGTATATTGTTGAAGGGTTCTGTAAAATAGGCCTCTACCATGCTTGTGAGTCTCGGCTTTATTGACAATTGTGTATATAAAAATTGGTGCGTTGGCAAGAAGATTTTGCCATATTTTACTTTTTATCTTTTTGTAATTTGAAAAACTCTATGTTTAAACAAGTATTATATGACATAATCTTGCGGGATCTATGATTCAATGATACGTGGGTCTCACGTGAGACTCACATATCAAGGAGACGTGGGTCTTGTGAGACCTTCTCATATAAAGATAGGGTGAAAAAATAGAGTGATACTCACATATGGGGGAGACATAAGTCTCACTTTCTCATACAAAAATAGGGAAAAGTGAAGTAGAATTCGGTGTTTTCAGAATTTTTATAAAGGAAAAACAATAATAGAGCTCTCACAAACATGAGACCCATATATTATAGAGGTATAAGTCTCATAAAACCTTCTTATGCAAGAATAGTGTGAAAAAGTGAAGTGAGACTCGCTTAACTCTTCTCGCACAAGAATAGCGTTTGAAAAAGTGGAATAGAGTTCGGTGTTTTCAAAATTTTTTATATAAAAGAAAAAACAGTAATAGTGCTCTCACAAAAGAAAAACAATAAATAAATCAAAGTTGTGTCATATCATATGAGACTCGTTCCACCTTATCCTTTTTGGCTAAGTGATGAGTCACGGTCCACTTGCCCGGCCCTGCTTCATGCTTATCTTTTTCCAAAGTGCAAGTTCCTATGCAAACTGCCAGTCTTCACAATCAGATGTCGCTTTGTGGGACAAGCTGCCAGTCTTCAATTTTGTTTTTTGAAATTTGAATCTTTAATTTGTTCTTCTTCAAAGCAGTTTCGTGAGGCATCTACCAAACCAAACCAAACCATTATAAAATGGTCATCAACTGTGGCTCCAATATCCAAATTATGAGAGAGAGAGAGAGAGAGATTGTGAGTTGAGAGATGTGGGAAAGAGATAGGGCTGGAGGAAGTTTATGGATATGGGTGTGTTGGTAAGGAAATTTATTGCATTTTCCTACCAATTCCACCCATTCCATTCATTTCCTTTGGTTCTTTTCTTTCCCCTCTACTCTCCCATCTGTGTATCAGTTTGTTTAGTAAATCAGCAATACGATTTTTTTTTTCCTTTTATCCAATGATTTCATTTCTGAAAGTTCTTTTCATTTTCCTTTGCCTTGTCTAGTTATTCAATTTTTTGTTTGAGAGAGTTTTTAGTTTATGGTATTCGTTCTTGATGATAGTTTTTTATTATCAGATCAAGATACTAATAATTTTTTAATATAAGTAGAGATTAAATTACGGTATTTTATACCACAATAAAATTTTTTACTAATTGAGCTGGAACTAACATAATTATTTATTTGATATCACCTTAATAGAAAATGAAAAAAATTTGTCTAAATATTTAATTTTTTTTCTAAATTTTTTTTAAAAATATTTCATTATCAAATGTGTTAGAATGGTTTGAATTGTCAAATAAAATGGCTTGAATTGTCAAATTAGTGGCTTGATAATTAAACTACAAATCATCAAGAAGTTACAAGAAGTTGCAAGAAGATTCTATGTCAAGCCATAGCCAAAATTATTGACTTGTTTGTTGAACAAGTCAATAATTTCGGTTATGACTTGACATGAAATCTTCTTGCAACTTCTTGATTGTTTGTGGTTTAATTGACAAACCAGTAATTTGACAATTCAAGCTTTTTTATTTGACAATTCAAGCCATTCTAACAAATCTCTATCTTGCCTTAATTGTATCAAGCTCCACAAACTAAACTCTTCAATCGCTTCCACCTTAACCCTTATGGGCTATTACAAGCTACAAACACTGATCAAATTCAAGCAGTGCTTGAACTTGCTTGTTGGTATCGGCTTCGTTAACATATCAGCTACATTTTCTGAAGTGTCAATCTTTTCAAGAATAATTTCTCCAGTCAACTCCCTTATCTTATAGAATCTCACATCAATATGCTTTGTCCTAGCATAATAAACCTGATGCTTTGCCAAGTAAATGGCACTTTGACTGTCACAATGCAACTAAACTCTTCCTTGGTTCAAACCAAGCTCTTTGACTAGCCCTTTCAACCACAGTGCTTCTTTTGCAGCTTTAGCTACCGCCATGTACTCAGCTTCTGTAGTAAACACGGCTACTAGGGATTGTAGTGTGGATCTCCAACAAACAGGCCCTTCTGACAGTGTGAACACATAACCTGTTGTAGACCTTCTGTCATCTATATTGCTTGCATAGTTTGAATTCACATATCCTACCACTGAGTTATCACAATGTTGCCTCGCAAACAGGATCCCATATCTTGTAATTCCATTCAGGTATCTGAATATCCACTTCACTGTATTCTAGTGCTCTTTACCTAGGTTTGCCATGTACTTACTGACAGTACTTACTGCATGAGCCAAATCTGGCCTGGTACAAACCATCGCGTACATTAAACACCCAACTGCACTTGCATATGGAACTTTTGACATGTCTTCAATTTCTTTTTCATTCTTCGGGCACTGACTACCAGATAATTTGAAGTGATTCGCCAATGGGGTGCTTATAAGATTAACATCTTGCATGTTGAATTTTTCAAGAACTTTTCTGATATGGCTTGAATTTTTCAAATAAAATGGCTTGAATTGTCAAATTGGTGGCTTGACAATTAAACTACAAACTATCAAGAAGTTGCAAGAAGATTTCATGTCAAGCTATAACCGAAATTATTGACTTGTTTGTTGATAAAGTCTTGCATGATTAACATGCATACAAACTTCAACTTTTTGGCCGAAACATATGACTTCTTGCATGCATGAATCATCAAGAAACGGCAAGGAAGAAAACTAACTTGAACAAGTATTCATACATTCTTTTGGTCCAGCCGAAATCTATGACTTCTTGGCAATGAACTACACTTGAGCAAACAAATACATGGTAGTCGAAATATATGATTCTTTGGCAATAAATGCTTAGCCACTATTATTGACTTCCCTAAACAATAGAAGTCTCTAGTGTGCTCTAAAGGTGGAGATTTCGGCTAAACCTTGGCTATAAATACAATGTGTGGAGCAAATGAGTGTATGCAAGGGTGAGCTAGGGAGATAGCAAAATAACTTTTTCTGTGTGTGTGCATCAAAGATAGGAAGTTAGGGTCTTGCAATTTGCCTAAATACAAAAGGGTGTTCTCTATTTGTTTGTGAGAGAACTAAGGGTGTATTTGGGGTTTGGGTTTGTGTGAGAGTGCTTTCAAGTCATTGTTGTAATCTCTAAAGTTATAGTGAAAATTATTCTGTCGCCTCCCGTGGACGTAGGCATGTTGCCGAACCACGTAAATTCCTTGTGTCATATTATCTTCTCTCTCTCTTCTTTAACCTTGTGTAAATTGATTTATTTCACCCAACACGCACAACAAAATGCCTCATTCGTAAGCAATTCATTAGCAAAATCCATCAAAAAAGAGGGGAAAAAATATTACTATAATCGTTTCATGTGCTACTGCACCTATAAAGCTAATAGATTCATGTATGACTGCACCCATAAAATTAATTGATTACAATTATGATTATCAATGTGTGGGCGACTGCACCCATAAAATTAATTGATTACAATTATGATTATCAATGTGTGGGCGACTGCACCCATAAATTTAATCCATTACAATTATGATTATGAATACATTATTGACCTAGGATGAAGATTAGAATGACTTATCTAAGGTCATAAATCGTAATAATGATTATCGGAAAAACGATGAGATGATAAAATATTGGTTTGAACAAAACGTTACTAATTCTTTGATGATTGTTACAATTGCACTTTTTTTTCTTGAGAAACAAACACACACACGAGGAAGAGGGAAAGAGGTTCTAACATAAAAGCACACCACAATTGCACTTTAATGCAGAGTTATAACTATAGAATGGGAAGGTTACAAATGAAAGAGTGATTGTCAATTGCAAATAAGAAGGAACTATTATTTATTTATTGGGTAAATTGCAAATTATACTGCTAAAAGTTTGAGAGTGTTTGGATTTTACACTGAAATTTTAGAATTTGGATTTTACCCTTTAAAGTTTTAAATGTTTAGATTTTACACTCTAAAATTTCAGAATTTGAGATTGTTAAATCCAAACAGCTCCAAACTTTAGAAGGTAAAATTCAAATTCTGAAAATTTATAGTGTAAAATTTAAATATTCTCAAAATTTTGAGGTGTAATTTGCAATTTATACTTATTTATTTACTGGGAATGATAAGAAATGAAAGCTTTGAAAATTCCAGATTCTCTTCTATACCTTGCAAGTTGCAAGTCACTCCAGTCTTCACATTCACCCAAATACGAGTCTTCATCTTCACTCACTTTTGAGAAATATACTATTACAATTTGTTTGGTTATATATGTAGCTCATAGCCTTACATTTAGATACACGTGCAGGGGCTACTCTTTTGTCTACTTGAGATACTTATAATTTTGATCCTTCAATTGCATTATTTTTTAGGGAATTTGCCCAATTGGGTCTTGGGAATCTTGAAATTGAAGTCCTTATATTGGAGCTTTCCATGTCACTTTCTACTTAACCTGGAAATTGCGTCGAGTAATATTCTTTTAATTTCTTTTCACGAAGAAGCTTGGAGCAATTGTGATTCAACTTGAGCTTTTTCAATCAAAATTGTTAGTTTGCATTTGGTCACTCAATTTCTTTTACAGTTAGCAAATTTAAATTCGACCCGCCATATATTGAATAGAGGGAAAACAAATTAACCATTTTGGAGGAAAATATTTTTGAACAATTGTTATTTTGAATAATACTTCAAATTTTGAAATTCATTTCAATCCTTCAAATTCTTACAAAGAGAGGAAATTCTGAAGATTACAAAGGAAGATTACAATGAATGAACAGTGGCTTTTGAACTACAGGATTCTTAAAAGTATTTAATAATTTCTGATGATGCCAAAATAATACCGTAAAGTCTTCAATAATTCCTTATACCACCAAAATAATATTGTAGACGAACAATGATGTCTTCGATAGTATCCCAATACTGCCAAAATAATACTGCAGATAAATAGTGAAAGTCTGCGATAATTTCCTAATGCCCTTATACTTTTTGTGACGGGATGTATAATTCAGATACTTTGTTATTCTTGATAATGAAAGTGAAAGATTATGCTGTCGACAAAGATCAATAATTTGTTTCTCAAAAAAAACAAAAAAAAGACAAAGATCAATAATTCTAAGAAAAAATGCCAATTCGGAGGAATCATCTTTGAGACTAGTTCTTTGAGGTTACTAATTTGAGCAAATTCTGTCTTCTACAGGAAAGATTCTTACTAGTTTTGGCTTATCATAAAAGACGCCGCTGATACAGTTTGTGAAAAGATTGCTGAGTTTGTAGGAAGGGGTGGAGAAAATAATACTTGGAATTGAAGGGGTTTTGGGATTCTTGCTCTGTGAACATTTTCCTAATACCTTAAGGACTCCATCATATTAGATCATGTAAATGTAGTCCTAATAGGACTCCATATGACTTTCAACTTAATCTAGAAATTGCATTGACCAATATTCTTTTAATCTCTTTTTTGGAGGAAGCTTGGAGCAATTCTGATTCAACTTCAGCTTTTACAATCAAAAATTGGAAGTGTACATTTGGTGACTTAATTTCATTGACAATTTCATCAAATTCAAATTGATCACACCATGTAACTTTGAAACGCCGAGCTAGTATCTTGAAAGGAGAGCCTTGAGGAATTATATAATCCCAATGGAGTATCCATTAATCCATGGCAATTGTTAATTAGTGTAGAGATGGAGAAGAGAAGGAAATGAGGACATTTGAGTGGGCACTTGATAATTCCTTTCTGTAAAGTTAAAATTTATTAACTATCTTGTTGGTTTTATTCCGTGTCAATTTGCTTGTAATTTAGCACTTAGTAACCCTGTATTTAGGTTGAGATTCATATAAGGGTAGTGTGTGAAGAGAGTGTGAAGAAAAGTTCAAGTTTGTGCAAAGAAGCAGAGTTTTGTGGCTAGGACTCGCTGTTGACTCGCAATTGGCAAATTGCCAAATGCAAGCACGTGAGAAGCACTGGGCTTAGATGATCTATTTGATATCCTTATATTCCAACTTATTTACTAGTGAATTGATTTCGACTTGAAGGGTTATGAAGAGATTTTTCACCAAGTTCTTCGATTTTCTCTTCAATAACACGTCTCGGTATTATCTTGTATTTGTATGTCTCTTCCCTTACTCTTTAAACTTTATATTTGTTGATGCTTGCTTGTGGTTATGGCTTAGAGAGTAGTTTTGGTTATTGCATATCATTTACTCTTATTTCGCACTTAAATAAGTTAGAGTAGAAGCAATTAAGTTATGTAATTTAAAATTGAGAGTCTAAACAAGTTATAATGTTTTACACTATTTGAGCTTTCATTCTTTTTCTGAAAGAAATTGGGGAGCCAGGAAGGAAAATAAAAGTCCTCCATTTTCCTTTCCTCTATCCCTATTCATCTCAACCAAATAATATATTTGTTTTCCTTTTCCTCATGTTATTTCTTTTATCCTCTTACTTCCCTCAAAACAAACATAATAGTATAGTTAGAAAACATAGTTAATGTAGAATTGAGGCGATTAAATAAATAAACTATAGAAATGAGAAACTTGGTCTTCTTTTCTTTTCCAATAATAAGTCTTTTTTTCCACAACTTATAACATGACTTATTTTGATTAATGCATAATTAAAATGAAATCAAAGAATGACCAAAGTAAAATTATGTCAATGGTTGATCCATGTAAACCAAGAATCTGTTAATCCACAAATCTCTGCCTCTTCTTTCATTATTGTTTTCTGCTTTTCTCTACAAAACAATATGTACGTAACTCAAATATTAAATTCAACAACTGACTCATTGGGACAATTTTGCCCAATTGAGAAATTGGTAAGAGTATGGTGTTATTGTGGTACAAATGCTTGCGATATCGACTGGTTTGGCTTGCATACCAGTGTAACTACCACAAGTGATACATTGTCAAAACATAAAGACAATTAGCTAAGGCAAAATATAGCAAACAACATTACTACTAAATAGTAAATAATACCCATTCCAGAATTTATACTAATAGTTGAGTTAATTAGATAGAATATAGAGAGAAAAAGAGATTAGATTTACTAATCTTGGATTGTTAAAACTTAAAATTATATATAACTTTACTGTAAAATGAATTATTATATTATTAGTAAATTAGAAAATAATAATTTGATATATTATAAATTTTGTTTACATTACACAATCAAAAAAATTTTAATATAATTTTAAATATTTTTATATAAGTATATATATAAACATATAATATTATTTAATTAAGTCTCATCTTATACACACAATCTTGTTTATAAATACAATATTATGTTTGGTTTTAATTCTTTTAACTAGGGGTGTCCACGGGTCGGGCCGGGTCGGGTTTGTGCCCGATCCGGACCCGACCCGACCGTCTCGGGTGGAGAAGATTCCAACCCGCAACCGACCCGGATGCAGTTTCAGATCAAGCGTGTTTTCCGATTTCGCCGGTTTTGGCCGAAATCTGGCCGGATCTCGTCAGATCTGGCCGGATCTAACGAGATTTGGCCGATATTTCTTCGTATCTATGGAAATATGGCCGAGATTTGGCAGATATCTAGAGGGATTTGGCCGAGTTAGAGTCGAGCTTACCGGAGTTTGAGTAGATCTGGGCTAGATTCGCCGGATTTAAGCTCACCGGAGTGAGGATTTGAGCTTATCAGAGTAAAGGAAGGCCAAACGTGGCCGGATCGGAGCTGAGAAGCCCAAACATCGCTGGATTTCGGCCTTCTTTTCGGGGTTTTGTCGGGCGGGTCGGGTAGATCGGGTTTTTGAGGATGGAACCCGCCACTTGACCCGCCGGGGTCGGGTTCTGAAGGTTTGGACCCGTCACCGACCCGTCGGAGGTGTCAGTCCGACCATGACGGGTCGGTTCCGGTCGGGTTGGTCGGTTCCGGCGGGTGATCGGTTCCTCTGGACAGCCCTACTTTTAACAGTCAAGCCTAAATTTAAACTTGAACTTCGATTGTTTGCTAAATAAACAAATATAAATAAGTAACTTTTTTTTTTTGAGAAAATATAAATAAGTAACTTATCAAGGCAAACTCAAACTAAATAAACAATTAAGTCATCAAACACTTAGAACTACATAAATCTTCTTCTTGAGATATAACATAAGCCAATCAACCAAAGCAGGAAAGGCTAGCAAAAGGGAGGAAGAACAGGAAACCAATGAGGACAGAAGGGAAAGAGAGGAAAATTAGGAAATTATTGGAATGTGCGGTTTGGGAAAAAAAGTGAAGTGAAAGAGTCTTAAGGTGTTTTCTTTCCCAACCGGACATATCCAACAATTTCCTCAACCTCATCTTTCTTTCCCTGATTTCTCTCTCTATATAGTTGAAGCTATTTATGCAACTAATGGCTGAGTGAAACTTCAAGACCAAAGTTTAGGAATGTTAACTTAGGGGCTGGTGGAGGATTGTTAATAAAGAGTAGAATTCATACTCATCCCGTGTCATTCATGAAAATGTTGAGACTTTTCTTTGTCAGGAAATTCTCACCCGCACAAAACAGAAAGGCTTTTGTTAACAAAATGGAAAACCCAAATTTACAAATTTACTTATCTTTCCAAAGTTTAAATCACAATATCATTTCATTATACTACACTTGTTTCACAAAAAAATTGAGGTGTAAATATGAGTGAGTAAAAAGGAAAGGGGAGAGAGAAGTGCAGGAAGTTTTTTGGGCTGAGAAGTACGGAAAGAAAGATTAATTTGTTAAAAGAAAGTTCTTTCCGATACATCCCAGCCCAAAGATTTTCTGCCATTCCTCCTCCTTCATTTTCTGCTTTGATCCGTAATCAGCTTCATTGCTATGATAAAGATTATATCTTTCTTTGTTATTAATCTCTTAAATAGTATTTATGCAATCATGGCTGATTGGGTATTTTTTTCGAGTCTGACTTAAGTCTAATGCCCAGTAGTACTGAACCCGTTAAAATGATAATATGTATCCACTTTTAAACACATGTCACCATTTGACCGAGTCCAATGCATCTACCTAAACTAAGCCCATTTTTTTAATGTTATTAATCTCTACCCACTATTATTCTTTGCAGCTTTGGTTTCATTGTTAAATTCATTTATTTAGCCAGAGAAAAGAGAAACAGACATACTTAATTTTTAATAAAACCTTTTTCTTTTCTTTTCTTTTTTTTGGTAGAAATTTTTAATAAAACCTTCCTTAATTGTAAATGAATTAATTGATGAAGTAGAAAAGAACATTTGAAAAAGAAAAGAAAAGAGGTAACCTAGAGAGTGAGACATCTAGAGTAATTCTTTTAACAGGAACTAATATAGAGAAAACCAAAGAGTATTTCATTGTGGAGGTAAAGTAACATCAAGAATTTATTTCTACTACATGCAAAGCTTTACCTAAGAATAGCTAAAATACATTGTTGATCTTCTTGACCAAAAAAAAAAAAATAAATAAATAAATACATTATTGATTTTTAAAATTTTGCTAGTGCATTTCGTCGCTAAAGTTTTAACTAAATATTATTTGTCAATGATGTTAATAAATGAGCTTATTGATCAGTCAACTTTCTATTTTATTTTCTCATCAAAATTTTTTGTCCTTTGAATATATAATGTGCGTTTAGATATCGCTTATTTTACTGAAAACTGAAATATAAAAACAATAAAAAATAATAATAATAATAAATTATTGTTCATGCTTGAAAGTATTGTTAATATGCTTGACTGTACTATTCATGTCCCATAAACAGTGCAATAAGCGCTGGGTTAAAAACAAAAAAAAAGAAGCTAAAAACGCAAATAATCTGGACATGGACGTGCAAACCAAACCGACCCATATAGTATGCGTTTGGGTTAGGATGAAAAATGAAAATTATTTCACTATTTATCTTATTTTTACTACTATTTATTTATAGGCTGTACTGCACTTTTTGACATTATTTATGAGTCTCACTGTATTATTTCAACTGACTTTTATTTTTATTTCAATTTCAATATAATAAACAGTAAATACACCTATACTATTAAACTAAAACATTGTAAATATATTTACCATTATTTTTGCAAATATAAACATAGAAAGGTCCAACAACCCTTGAAACAAAATCAAGGTGGTTGGGACTTGTTGGGACCAGTAAAACTCTTTCAATTCCAAGAAAGCAATAGCTGGACTGAAGAAAATTAATAAGTGGTCCTCGTGGCTTTGGTTGAGAGAACATTGGGTCTATGCAGAAATTTTCAACAATGAATTGATGGCAGAAAAAGTATCTAAAAATGTGAAAAAGCATTTAAACTCATGCAAGGGGCATTGAGTACTGTATCAGAATCTGAAATCACCCACGCGCAATTATCTGCAAGTTTGTACTCTGACTAAATACTGGTAGATGAGAATCCAATGGAGTAACCTACTCTGCCTAGCTATACCAGTTAATTAGCATGTCCTTCAATAGTTGAAACCAAACCCCATATGGATTTTTTTTTTTTTAAATTTTTATGAACAACCCCTTTTGGATTCTTTTGCACATTCTTTAATTGCCTTTTATTTTTTAGAAATGTTAACAAGCATTTATTAAGATTTTTCTTTTTGGATCTCACCTTTAAAAAAATGAAAAAAAATTGTCAAAAAAAATTACCAAAAACTGCCAAAAAAAAAAAAAAAAATGTCGGCACCTATTTTTTACCGGTGTGAATTTCACGTGAAGAAAACTCTCACAATGATTAATGATACAGTAAAGGTGTTGAACTTGAACCGTTTTAGTCCTTGTGTACTATATTGTAACTACGTATATGCATGAGTGGGTAACTTGAAGAGTTTGAACTTGAACCCCACAAAATACATGCACAGACTCTTTATTATCCTCTAAATCCATAAATAGGAGTAAAAGGTGCATCATCTAGTAGAGATCTAGATAGAGAATTCTTTCAATAATTTCCTGGGGCTTTTTGACTCCCTTATATTTTTGCTTATTTAAGGACCATTTTCCAGTGTGTGCACATTGGCCTAATATAATTGAGAGAAATAGTGAGAGAGAGAAGCCTAGGAATTTCTTCGTATGGGAGGCTAGGCAGGAATTGGTTTGTGCACCATTTCTTGCCAAGTTCACCCATACCAACGAGTTCCTTATGGCTTTTCTCTTTCCCTTCTTACTCTCACAGCACAAATTGTATGACGCTACTTTTGCCCATGTTTGTAGGCTATGTTACTTTGGGTGAATTATTGAAGGATATGAAAAATTAAAAGAGCAAGGGGTACCTTGTATTCTTCTTA
Organism: Quercus suber; assembly: GCF_002906115.3. Classification (NCBI taxonomy): domain Eukaryota; kingdom Viridiplantae; phylum Streptophyta; class Magnoliopsida; order Fagales; family Fagaceae; genus Quercus; species Quercus suber. The sequence goes on along the minus strand of NW_027069468.1, from coordinate 1,565,381 downwards.
CATTGGGGTCGTTTTCTATTTTTTATTTTTATCACTTATTATTTGGTCTTTGTTACTCAAAAATATAAAGAATGAAAAACTAAGTCTGTGTTATTTGTTTCTCAAAAAAAAAAAAAGTCTGTGTTATTTAGTGTGGAAGGTGAATTTTTCTGAGTACTTTTGGTTTCCCAGATCTTTGATATACAGGCCGAGGGGTTCTTTGGGACCATCAACTAGCAAGTTTGTTTACATTTATTGCTGTGATTTTACTCTAATTGTTATGTATTTTCCATTTCTAAAGCTATAATTATGTGTTAAGAAATGTGACTTACCCTATTTTTTTTTTAAAAGGAAAAAATAAAAATAAATGTAACTTTCTTTGGATCATAACCAATTTTTATATGTCACTTATAGCTGTGTTTTCATCTCTTCACTCTTCATGCATTATGAGTTTTTATTTTGTGATACTTTTTTGGATGTTTTCACTTTTCTTCATGCGTGAAATGACAAAATAATTAAAGGAACAAAAAAAAAAAGGTCAAAACAACCTCACCGAAGGAAATATTAGAGAGTTAAAAAATTCCTTTTTACTAGTGGTTAAGAATAATGAAATTGATACTTCGGAGGTATGGGAAGTGATGGTAGAGACAAACAAAAGTGGTATACAAGACTACAAGTGTCAGCAAAAGCCCGGTCCAATACGATTGAGAAGACCCTTGGGTAGTTCACTAGACTCGTGAGCTAGACTGTGGGCCATTGGGCCGGCCCGTTAACTGAAAATTTATGAGAAAATTACTTAGCAAGTTGAGGTATTTAACTTGTGGAGTGACAAAGGGGGACTTTGAGAGCGTGCACCTAACGACTAGGATATCTAACTGTTGTTTGGGACAATTTTTTTTAAAAATTTTTGCTTGTTGGCCCTTGCTAACATTTATGTTTTCGACCGTTAGTATATTTAATTTAATAGTTTAATTTGATAATTTTTGTTTTGTAATATATATGCAATATGATTATAATTTTTGTATTAAATTTTATAAACACATTAAAGGTTCATAAAAAAGCTTATGAATAGTCTACCAAAAATTTAAAAGTCCATTAGGTCCACTGTACGTGCAAGTTAAGATTTTGGTGATTATCCTGTAAATCTCTAAAACCTTAACGGTAGATTTAGTCATCTTTGTCAAAAATGGTGTCTTTTGTGTTTGTAAGAAAATGAAGAACATGAGAGTAAAGTTGTAAGAGAAATATACATAGGTTTTTTTAACGTGGAAGAGAAAACCACGGGTACAAGCCAGTCGAATATTCCACTATTTTCTGAAAATGGTTACAATAGAGGTATTTTGTTACAATGGAGAAAAAGAGAAGGAAAACAATCAAGATCGGAGAGAAAGAAGAGGTGGGAAGAAGGATTCCACCGTAGTGTCATAAAAATTTCTCTTGTGTCTATCCTTTCTTGTGTCTATCTTCTTGTCTTGAGTCAATTTTGCTTCTTTAATAATGATGGAAATGAGTATATCTCACTTTCCTAATTGGTAAAGTGTCGCCTCGAAAATAACAAAATAGACTCTTGACAAAATGGGATCACATGCATTTGGTGCTTCTTGGACAAGTGTTCTTGTGCTTGTACTACACGCAATAATGCTTCCTTAACAAGCTGGCCTTCTACTATAATATTCTCAAAACCTATAGCATGCAACTGTAATTGTCCGTGACTGATCTTGCTATCACTTTCATCCACTATTTTGGATAAATGAACCGTAACTAATGGCTACATGCTTGCTATGCCTTGGACATGTGGTGATGGCGGATTGGCTCGTTTTAAAGCAAGTCCAATATACCCCACTTTTGGGGTTGGTGACTATATACCCACTAAAGATAAAATGGATATTGCCTATGCTAGCCCATTCCTGACCCTTATATGTCTAAAAATAAACCTAATTTCAGCAACTCAATTGTCAAAATTATTCTCCCCTCCCTATCAAATACATATGTTCTCACCCTCAAACATTAAAATAACTTTAGACTCACCATATAATGATTTTTTTTTATATATAACAAATCATATTTAAACAATATTTTACCGAATGAATCCTATTACCAAAATTCTACTCTCTTCTTATTAACCTAAAAAGCTTTAACAATGTCATATAATTATAAAAAGAAATTAGTATTTTAGAAAATATTGTGCCAAATGACGTATCCAGTCAAATGTGAATTATACCGCATATGAGTTCCCTCTCAACCAATTCACTATCATGGGAACTGGGAAGGGACACACCCTATCATTTAAAACTTTTTAAGGTTTTTATTTATATATGTCCATAATTCAATAATTAAGAAAGATTTAAATCTCATATATCCTTTAGACGTACATTAATCATCTCATATTTTTTAGAAAATTGAAAAAGTTATAAAAACAGTGAAACATTTTTTCATTTTTTCGTAAAAATTTTTTTAAAATTATTTATTAATTAGTACCCTTAGAGCGTAGTTAATAAAACTCATCAAACACAATCTTACCATTTTATAATATTGTTTTGAATTTTAGATAGTATTGATACTAAACCTAAGGTATTGCATTTAATGCAATTGTTATAAATGACAAAGATTTCTCAACCGAATATAAAAAATAAAAAAAGTAATAGTAAGAAAAAGGAAAACTAGTAAAAATTTATTGCCAGAGAGGCGGGTTAATTTCACAGTGCAATTGCCTATCGCAACCGGATCTCAAATCTCAATACTACAAAGGAAAATTTTAATATGCGTCCGGCGCATAAGATACGGTTTCAGAAGCTTATCCTAAAAGACCCTGGTCCCTTACCTTAATAAGTGGTCAAGTCAAATGACTCAAACCCCATACATAATTCTCAGCTTTTTTGGTGTATCGAGGTGCATTCACGTGACAATGTGTGTTTTTTTTCCTGCCTAGCTAGGCATGTAGTACTATTTTCGATTATAAAAGGATGGTTTTACCCACAAAACAACATGTCGGCAAGTGAAAGAGAAAAGGCACGAGGAATAAAGTTGTCTTTTTCTTTTTTTTTTTGGTATGATCACTGAGACTGAGAGAGGCTTTGGATGCATTAACATAAACACTTGTTCTAGTTGAGAAATAAAAGAGTAAGAGGAGGGAGAGAGCAATATTGACGAGATGTTAAGGGTGTGGGAGGGTTTGGGAAGAAAGAATTACTCAGTTAAAAGCTTTTATTAGAAGAAAAATTCTTGCTGACACCTCCCATACCCATGATTTCTCGCTATTTCATTTCTCCCTGAACTTGCTTCTCCTGCATGCATGCGCCTTCTTTCTCTATCTGCTCAAGTAATTTTTCTCTTCTACTTATTACTATGTTCACCAATATTTTTCTCCTTTCTTTCTTTGTTTCAATGTTCCTTTAGTTTATGATCACGACTTCTTGTTTGGTTAGGTTGTCCAAATTCAATTTGATATATCTTCTTTACCATAAAAATAATATTGTCTAATCCTTGTTGAGGTACAATTTTCTCATACAAAATTCAATACATGTTTATTAAATGTAATTATACTTGGAATTAGAACAAAGTAATTATTTTTGTCTTAGATTTATTATATCTAATTCTTCTTGGTGAGACAGCAAAGTATTTTTTATTTTTTAGTCCTACAAGTAAAATAATCCAATTCCCATTTCCATTTGTCCTTCAAGAGTTGTTCGCTTAATTATATCACATTTAGTTTAATTGGAAAAAAAATTGTAGCTTTCAAAGATTTTGTAGGCATCTGAGGATAAACCGCCTTAAATTAATTCCTAGAGTTATCTTTCTTTTCGTTTGATGGAGACATGGAGGCTTACAAATATCAAGTATATGCCTTTTTTAGACTAAAAGTAACAAGTCTGCATGTACTAATCTGTAATGTTTTGAGCATCACATGTCCAAATTACCAACACAAACACATATGAATTTACTTCTGAACTTAATCTCTTCTATTGTGTGTTCGATTACTTCATAGTTGCTTGTAATTTTTAAGTCCCTTCAGACACTGATAATTAGTTCATTATTACTTTGTGTTAAATAAAATTGGGGTTTAGGCTTCAAAAATAAAAGAAAAACGAAGACATTAGACAATGGAGGTCCAATTGCATTATTCAGCTCATACACACCTAACTCCTAGCTCTTATGGGATATATATACTCTATTATTAGCTCTAGGGTTCATTGCTAGAGCATTAGCATTGGGGGTTGTAGTAAAACCCCCCAAAATGCTATTTTATAGCATCAAACTATGAAAAGAGGGCATTATCAATAAGGTAATTGTAAAAAATTTTACAATTCAGCTACAGTAATATCTTATAAGAGCATTAGCATCTGGGATTCTAAAAAAAATCTCATTTTATCATCTCAAAAGTTACTTTATTTATTTTACAATACCATTTTATAACCCACCATACATCCCAGTTCTTATTTTCACATCTCACCCCAAATACTATTCAATTTTTTATTCATTTTATTTTCTATTTTCCTCTCTTCCCACCCCTTTGTCTCTCCTCACCCACAATCAAAACCAATCACCACCTCCACATCCAACCACCGCCACCACCACAAAAAGCCAACGACACCCACAAAACCCACAACGCTAAGTAATCTCAAAGACCCATGCCATAACTGCTAGATCAACGCTGCCGCCACCACCGCGCCACACACAACACACAAAACCCAGCAACCCACAACCCCCTAAACCACCCAAACACCACAACCCACCACCAAACCAAAACCAAGCAACTAGCCACAACCTCAGCTGACCTCAACGAAACGACCATACCACCAACCACAACCTTAGCCGATCTCCACGAAACAACCCAAGTTGGAGAGAGAGAAGTAGAACCTTACAAAACGACCCATGCCATATCCACGACCCATGCCAAAAAAAACACTACCATCGTGAGAGAGAGAGAGGGGGAGATGTGAGAGAGGGAGTGAGGACTAAAGGAGAGAGAGAGAGAGAGAGAGAGAGAGAGAGAGAGAATCAGAGAAGTGAGATTGTAAAATTTTAAGACGTCACTTTTAAGACGTTACTGTAGCCAGATTGTAAAATTTTTTACAACTAGAATGCCAGTTAATGCTCATTTTTGTGGTTTGATACTAAAATATAGTATATTTGGAGTTTTACAACTTCGGATACAGATGCTCTAAGTAAGATGTTGCTATAGCAAGTTGGTATTTTTTTTTAATTGTTTTTTATTGTCTCTCTCCTTTTTTATTAATATTTCTTATTCTTATTCTCTCTCATTCTTTTGTAAGTTGAGATATATTATTTTATTATGTAAACATATTATTTTAATGTATTGTATGTAAAAATAAAATCTGTGATGTTAGGTGTATTGTAAAAGATGATATAATAGATAAAATAACTTTTTAAATGATATAATAGATAAATTAGTTTCTTAGATGGTGAAATAGAAAGGTTTTTGCAATCTCAAGTGCTAATGCTCTTAGCTTCATCTTTTTAGGTGTGCTGACACTTTAATTTTAAAGAGGTGGCCTGTTCTCAGCCATAGATTCAATTTCAATATATCTTAGCCATGACATGGACCCTTTCTATTTCAAAGTTATAGAGAGAGGATCTGGATCCCAGTTAAACATGGTCTCTTTTTTTTTTTTTTTTTAGGGAAAAGCTATTAAACGTGAATTTAATCGAGGAAAACAAATCCATGGCAAAAAGAATGTGCTTCTCTCATTTGGAAAATGGATTGAGATCCGGTGCCATGTTTTACACCTTAATTATCTTTAAAAGATTGTTATTAAAAATTAAAAAGTTCACTTTTAATTTAAATCATGGGATCTTTAAAAAAAAAAAAAAAAATCCCTTGGTTTATGGAACATACTTAATTGTCCTTTCTTAGAAGGGTTTGCTACAAGTAAAATTACATTGAAAATTTCTTACACTCAAAATTCACCTTGGTTCCACCACATTACTAAAGGCAAAAAGAAGGGGTGTGAAATTTTTTATGCCTTTGGGCTTTTTTTTTCTTAAAATTGACTGAACGATAATAGCAAGAGAGGTTCTGTTATTATTTCAAAAATTATAGGACCACATAAAAAAAATCACAATTTTTGCCAAAATTGTCCTTGTGGTAAATTATGAGTGATAGAGAAAAAGTTGTGGGCTTTTATGTGGTTCTAAAATTACTCTTATTATTTTGTGTACTTCATATATGTCATACTCTCTAGCCCTTCGACCCACTCCAATTGGAAAAATTATATCTTGTAACCAGCATATATGCCAGGTACACGATATACTACCTCCTCCAATGGGAAAGGGTGTGATATGTCCTAGTATACTATCTCGCATCTCGTAGGTATATATTCTCTTTCTAATTCAAGGTTCAAGGCACATTCATATGCTAAGTGATGTGGCAATAGCACACATGTGAATGGGATAACCCTATGCCCTTCAAATGTAGAGGATCCATGTCCATTGCTTTATGCCCTTGCACTAATTTGAGTGCCACTCTCTTATCTCTCATATATGAGAGTCTTTGCAATTGTCTTTGGATCTTGGCAAATCTTCCAATTTTGTGATGACTTGGTATCCACATGGTTGTCATATTATCATCATTAGATAATATTGGCATCCATTTTGGTTGTTGCAATTGCCTTGCTCTCTTCAAGAGGGATCCAACTGCATTTTTATTTCACATTTGTATACCATTGATTGTAGTTTGCATTTCGGGGCTATCATTCAACATATAGTATTGCCGCTTCTATAATCGGTAGTTGTTTCATGCTTTGACAAGATAAATGTGGTGAGGGGTGATGGTATGCCTTAATGTCTTCAAAGATGGGTGTATCTAGTTGATTGTATGCCTTATTGTGTATCCAACATATACCATAAATGATTTGTTCTAGGACCCCGTTGTGATCTTCCTCTACCTTCAAATCTAGTTTCTGATGGATTATGGAATATATTTAACACCCATTGATCAGCCACATTTTTCTTCTTTTCAGTTTTAACTTTATCAGGACCAGACTCTTCTACAATTAGCTCTTTGGCCTTCACAAACCTCACTTCTTTGGTGACATTGGCTGATGAGTTACTCCCTCCGGTATATCCCATTCCGGACTTGTCTGAGACTGATTTTTTTTATAAGAAAGCATTTTATTGAGTTTCTTAGAGGAGACACAGTCTACCTTAGCATTTGCTTGAAGCACTTCATGCTCAAGAAACTTTATCTTAGCATATGCTTCGGTCAGCTCTCCATTCAACATTTCTATTTCACACTTTGCCTCCTTATGCCATGCTAGGAGACTTCGATAGTCCTCCTCTACTTTCTTCATCTTCTTCACAGTCGCCTTGGCCACCCTTGTGTATTCTCCAGACTTCTCAAGAAGTGAGTTGTAGTTGTCTTGGAGACCAGCAGTGCTTTCGTCTTCTTCAGCATCTGATTCTTCAACAACTCCTATTGATTCTTCATCACTGTGCTCCCCAAGTTCTTGTACAAGTTTATTCAGGACTTCCGAGGACTCAACATGAGCAATGATCATAAGTGCGAAGTAGTTTCCTTCTTCATCACAGCTTCCTTCAGAATCAGAATTTGATGAATCTAAGTCACTTAGAGTAGTGGCATAGACCTTTCCCTTTGATTTCAAATAATTGGGACATTCTTTCTTGAAGTGTCCATGTCCATTACACTGGAAGCACGTGATTCCCTACGAAGATTGGGATTCTCCACCATCTTTCCCTTTGAATTCCCTTTTCTCCTTCCTAGAATTCTGAAATTTCCCTTTGTCACCATATTTCCCACTGTTCTTAAGTTTTAAGAACTTCATGAAGTTTTTCACAAGGTACACCACATCTTTTTCACTAGTAGGTCCAGATGAGGACCATTAACAACTTAGTGCGAAAACTTTATTATGAAATTGTTATGAAAATATTGTGTCAATAGCACTATTTTATTTCTAAAGAAAAGTAGCACTAATTTGAAAATTTTAGAGGTACACTAAAATGTGACAATATTTTCACATTACTCTTTGTTTTTAGAGCATCTCCAACATGTTCTGTATCTAAGCATAATAGCTAAAATTTGGAGAATTTGTATACTATTCATGCTCCAGCAGATTCGGGTTTGGCAAACCTTGATTTTTTTTTTTTTGGCTTATGAACAGTAGCTCATCAAGTCTGATGGGCTATTGTTCATTAGCTATTGAATTTCTTGGATTAAAAAATTAACTCAGCTACTTGTTTATCAATTCTTTCTCTCTCCTCTGAATTTTTTTCCCTCTCATTCTCTCCGTTTCTCACATAATCCAAACACAAAACACAAAACATAAAACAAAATCCATTTCTTAAAATNTGGGATCTTTAAAAAAAAAAAAAAAAACTTATTTGTTTTATTGCCGATTTAACTTTTACTTCTCATATCAAATAATAATTGCATGGTGCAATTATTGTATCATATCCAAATTCATGGAAAAGGCATTATGTATGTAAATGGTAACTTGTGAGTTTTTTTTTATTATTTTTTTCCTCGTATTGTATTGCATGTAATTTGTTTCAAGGGTTAAGATTGAAAATTAAAAAAGTTACGATTTTAACTTTTAATCTTAGTCTTTGAAACAAATTGCACCCGGTACAATATTAACTATACCCTATTACTGTAGTGGATCACAATCCAGATGTGAATGCGAGTTTTGCAGGGAATATTGTGCACCCTTGGTTTATGGAACATACTTAATTGTCCTTTCTTAGAAGGGTTTGCTACAAGTAAAATTACATTGAAAATTTCTTACACTCAAAATTCACCTTGGTTCCACCACATTACTAAAGGCAAAAAGAAGGGGTGTGAAATTTTTTATGCCTTTGGGCTTTTTTTTTCTTAAAATTGACTGAACGATAATAGCAAGAGAGGTTCTGTTATTATTTCAAAAATTATAGGACCACATAAAAAAAATCACAATTTTTGCCAAAATTGTCCTTGTGGTAAATTATGAGTGATAGAGAAAAAGTTGTGGGCTTTTATGTGGTTCTAAAATTACTCTTATTATTTTGTGTACTTCATATATGTCATACTCTCTAGCCCTTCGACCCACTCCAATTGGAAAAATTATATCTTGTAACCAGCATATATGCCAGGTACACGATATACTACCTCCTCCAATGGGAAAGGGTGTGATATGTCCTAGTATACTATCTCGCATCTCGTAGGTATATATTCTCTTTCTAATTCAAGGTTCAAGGCACATTCATATGCTAAGTGATGTGGCAATAGCACACATGTGAATGGGATAACCCTATGCCCTTCAAATGTAGAGGATCCATGTCCATTGCTTTATGCCCTTGCACTAATTTGAGTGCCACTCTCTTATCTCTCATATATGAGAGTCTTTGCAATTGTCTTTGGATCTTGGCAAATCTTCCAATTTTGTGATGACTTGGTATCCACATGGTTGTCATATTATCATCATTAGATAATATTGGCATCCATTTTGGTTGTTGCAATTGCCTTGCTCTCTTCAAGAGGGATCCAACTGCATTTTTATTTCACATTTGTATACCATTGATTGTAGTTTGCATTTCGGGGCTATCATTCAACATATAGTATTGCCGCTTCTATAATCGGTAGTTGTTTCATGCTTTGACAAGATAAATGTGGTGAGGGGTGATGGTATGCCTTAATGTCTTCAAAGATGGGTGTATCTAGTTGATTGTATGCCTTATTGTGTATCCAACATATACCATAAATGATTTTCTACACACAAATGCCTTCAACAAAGTTGAATCAGAACAAGCAAATACCGAAAAAAAAAAAAAAAAAAAGAAGAAGAAGAAGAAGAAGAAGAAGAAAGAACAAGCCGATTTGATGGTGGTGGGGAGGACGACGAGCGGCGCTGGAGCAGTAGCTGGAGCGGCGACTGGTGCAGCGCTGGAGTAGTGGCTAGAGCGGCGACTAGTGCGGCTGGAGGACGACAAGCCGATCTCTCTCTCTCTCTCTCTCTCTCTGATGTGAAGACGCTGGAGTGTTCTTGAGATGAGGTGAAAAAGAAAATAAAAGAGGGGCCTGGACCCTTGTGTGGTGGAGAAAAGCAAGAAAAAGAAAAAAGAAAAAAAGGAAAAAAGAAAAAAAGAAATGAAACGTGGACGATGAAAATGAAATGGTAGGAAGAAAAATAATATATAAAAAAATCTTAATTGAAAAATATTACCATAATATTTTTACAATAAATTTTAAGTAATAGATTGTCATTAATTAATATTGGCGAGTAAAAAATAATTTCAGTGGTGGGTTCAAATTAGAACTAGTAACAACTTTCCACATAAATTTTGTTGTAAAAATATTGCGTAAAATGTTGTAAATATAACACTTCTTATTAAAAAATATAGTTGTTAAAAAAAGAATAAATGATAATTAAAAAAAGAATAAACAATGAATGAAAAAATAATATTTAAATGAGATAGAGAATAGGATAGAGAATCTGTTGGAAGTGTATTTGAAAAAGTGAGTAGGCAAAAGCTAAATATCACTGTTCATTAGCCAAACAGTACAAAAATTTGGCTATTCTGCTAAAGATGCTCTTAGTTGTGACTAATCCTAGTCTAATATTTTATTAATTTATTTAATTTTATTTTAATATATGAAAGATTTGATGCCTCAACTATCCTTAAAATTTTGTTATAATTTGTTGCACAATTGAAAATTTTATTTTACAAATTTCCTTGCATGATGGACACGAATCCCACTCAAACCACCTTTTACTTTTATTTAAATTTTTTTACTTCTATTTCACCCTTATCCACTTTTCACCTTTATCTTCTCCCATCCACTATTATCTTCTTTCTGCTTCTCCTTTTCTCTAATTTCATCAAACAGCTTCCAAGAACCAAATTGAACTCCTCTCAAATTTGTCATCCAACCTCATGCATGCCAATTAAAAATCATTAAGAGTAAGTTAATTTTTTCTTAATTTCACCCAAAATCAACTCCTCTCTCTCTCTCTCTCTCTCTGTGTAACCCTAAAACCAAATTGGAAGTGCGATTAGATGTTGAGATTTGAGAGTGAGATTGGTAGTGGAGATTCTTTTCCTTCTATGTATATTTTGTCGTATTTTCTATCTGTTCTTTTGTGTATGTTCTTCTGCCAATAATTTTCTTTGCATGTCATTCTCTGTCTATTTTGTGGTTGGTTGGTTAAAATTTGGAGGAAAGGAAAGGAAAGGAAAGAAGAACCACTACTACTGGCACGGTAGAATGCTTTTTTTGGGCTACTTACAATTGACAAGGAGGGAGCATAAAGTGTAGAGAAATTCTTCTCCAACTCAATGGCGGTATTTTTTTTTTTTTTGGTAGAGATCTGAATAAAATTGGGATTTTATAATAAAAACAAGGGTATTTTTTGAATAATACTTCAAATTAGGGCTGTCCAACCCACCCGATCACCCGCCCAACCCGACCGAGCCCGACCCGCCGCCACCCGATCCGACGTCTCCAGCGGTCAAATGCGGGTCCGAACTCTCTAACCCGACACCTACACGGGTCGGTTGGCGGTTTTACGTTTCAAAACCCGTGACACCCGACCCGAACCGAAACAATCATCTTCTCTGGCGAAATATTAGGAATCTTGGACTAATCCAGCGAGATCCTTCGAGATCCGGCGTGATCTCGTTGTTATCCGACGAAATCTAGGCTAGATCTTGACGGATCCGGCCAGATTTCTGTTCGATATTGACAGATCCGTCTAGATCTCGACGGATCCGGCCAGATTTTGTCCCCAACGATAAAACCTGAGACCCGAACCGAAATCACCCGAAACCAACGAGACCCGAACCAAAAATCCGACCAGATCAGGCGGGTCGGTTTCGGGTCAAATTTTCAACCACCCGAGTTAGTCGGGTTGAGTCCGAGTTGGGCACAAACCCGACCCGACCCGACCCGTGGACAGCCCTACTTCAAATGACCAACGGTAACATTACAAATCATATTTGCATTTTTGCAATCCCCGCTGCAAGGGTCCAATATGAAAAAATCCTGTATCAAAAAAAAAAAAAAAAAGAAAAGAAAAAATCCTTTGGGCTTAGAAACGTGAGTTTTGGGCTCGAAAAATGGAACCAAACGCTGACTAATTTTCCTGTGAATATTAAGCTGAGACACTGTTTCCATTCATAAATTTGGGTCCAAACACACCACACCAAATGAGTGAAATGACTAACCATGCAACATGTTACTGCAAATGACATTAAATTGTACTTGAAGTGTCATATCAAAAAGGCTAAATTAATTTTCTTTCACAAACGACTTGACAGCCGCACTGTAATTAAAGAGAGTCCACTTATATTACTCTACTGTACAAAATTTGTGTTTGGTACTTAATTTTTTTTTCTCTCTTTAAAAGTTGAAGCATAATATATATTATTGTTATACTTCTATTGAGTTATGCTAATGGTTATATTCTCCAACCATTTTCAACATTTACTCTCTTATTTTTAATTCTTTTTTTTATATAAATTTTCCAACTTATTGTTGTACTTTCTCTATCCCTTTATTTTACTTTTTTTTTTTTTACTTTTCTTATTTCTCTCTTTTTACTATAAATTTACAATACTCTTTTCTATTCTATTCATAATTTTTTCACATAAAAAGGTTATTTCTCTCTCTTTCTCTTTTTTTTTTTTTTTTTTTTTTTTTTTTTTTTATATTGGATTTACTACATCTGACATTTACTTGCATTAAAGTTCTTCTCCCAAAAAAAATATATATATATATATATATATTGTAGAGTTAGTGGATTGTCCATTGGATTGTTGTTAATTAATTAAGGTTAAACTTGGCTTGCTCTCTCTTGATTGAGTTTCTTTGCCATCTCAATAGTGAAAAAGTTGTTTATTTTAAGATTATCTCGCTACATATTAGTTGTTGAATTCTCTTGTTTTTATTATATTTTTGTAAAACAAAATAATAATAATAATAATAGTAATAATAATAACAATAAAAAGAGAATAACTATATTTGAACCAATGTCCATTATTTTTATATAGCAATACTAGAGATAAAAATTTTCACAAAATGGTTCACAACTTATTCATAATTTATATTCTTCTAAAAAAAATGTATTCATAATTTACTAAAATCCTAAATTGTGATCGGAGTAACACTACTTTTACATTGACTCCACTAATATCAAATACAAAAGAAAGCACAAAAACTGTGAAATCTTTTGTATCACAAGATTTATTGTTCTTAATATTACATACCCGTCAACTACCAAACAACAATGCATGGCAACGAGAAGAAACATATTATTCGCAATAGGCACACAAACAGGGGCGGCGCTACTCTCTGTTCAAGGGTTCAAATGAAGCCCTTGACTTAAATAATAATAATAATAATAAATTATATATATTTAATATTTTTTTTTGTTAGTTTAATACATTAATTTTTTCTTAAAAATATTTTTGCATACCCTGACTTAAATCTTATACACCCTTAGTACAAGTATTTCTGACTCTAAAGTAAGAGTAAGTGTTTGTGAATTGTAAGTATTACTCTTTATTATAAATTTTTATTATATATGTATAAGTGTGTCTAATATTGATTGTATGCATTACTCTGTTTTTTTTTTTTTTAATGTCATTTGTGTGAATACTGACATATACATGGATGTTTGTGGGTACAATATAAATATAATATAACTTTATATAATTTAATGATTAGGAAATAGAGAGGATTTGTTACATGAGTGTGTATAGTTATCATATTATAATAACTTTTTGTCATAAAGTTAGAAAAAATAAAGAAAAAAAATACAAAGTTAGTGATTATTCAAGCATTTAATTGGTTAAGTAAACACGTAGTAAATTATTTTATGTATGAATGAGTGTGGTTGTTTGTGTCAATAATTAATATAGAGCCAATAAGTTGAGTTTAGTCATTTATTTTAAAATATTTTTATAAAAACAATCACAAATATATAATATTAACTGCATAAAAATAAAAATTTAGACAAACTTAACAAAATAAAATAATCATAGCTACCTATATTGGCTATAAATACTCATAATGAACTATCATGTAAGAATTCAAAATTTGAAAACTTGTAGAAGGAAATTGTAAAAATTCATGTTTTTTTTTTTTTTTTTGTTTATAACTTGACATATTCAAATTTTTTTTATTAAATTTCTTTTAATTTAAATTTCTTAATGACCCTCCTAAACAAAATTCATAGAGCCGCCACTGCCACAAATGGTAGATGTGTGCGCCTCAAATTAGTTGACTTTCTAGCAATTTTTCCTAATTTGACCGCTTATGCCTGTGAGTGGGCTAAGGTTCCCCATCTTCACCATTGCGTTTGCAAAGTCTGTTAGAAAGCTTGCCGAGTTAGAGCTACAAGCACCAACTTGGAAATCTGTGGAGCCTCCATTAAAGAGTAGTTGATCTGAGTGCAAGAGACCCTTTTTGCTCAGCAAATTCTTGTAGTAAGCATTGTCAAAGTATGTTGGAGTAGTGACATCTAGAAGGGCAAGATTGTCATCACCACCAATGCTTGGACAGTTTGGTTTCAATGAAGTTGCATATGAGGGATCTATATTGGCATCATGGTAAATCCTATGTCGAATAACTCTGCACTTTGCTTCGCCTATTGTGTGAGATCCTGAAAAAGTTTTATAAAAACTAGTCACTAACCTGTACAATGCACATAAAAACTTTGGATAAATGTATAATGTATCATGTATAAGATTCAAAACTGAAATTATTAAAGCGTAATGAAAATATTTGATCACACAACAAAGAAATATAAGAGAAAGATGTAGCTACCGTCAAAAGACTAATCCATGACTATATAGTTGACAAATTCAGTTACAACAAAAACTAAACCCAAAAATTCAAATGTTAAAACTTTCAAAAAGCCAAAAAAATTAAAGAATCTGAATATTCCAAGCCTAAAAATTATTGAAACAAAACATAATATATATATATATGTGTGTGTGTGTGTGTGTGTGTGTGTGTGTGTGTGTGTGTGTGATTACACAACAAAGAAATATAGAGAAAGATGAGTTATTTTCAAAAGAACAATTTGTGGATATAGTTGTTGAAATCTGTAAGACAATTTCAGAATTTGAAAAAAAAAAAAAAAAAGTGAGAAATCAAAGAATCAGATGTTAAATAAAAAAAAAAAAAAAAAAAAAAAAAGAAGCAACGTCCAAGAAAAAAAAAAAATAGAGAGATAAAGAAAGAAAGGAATAGGACATGGCCATTTTTGTCTATTAAGCAACCTCATTTTCTCCCTTTAGTTTTCTCTCCATTTTAAGGAGAAAACTTTTTGGTGAATTCAAGGAGAAACACTCAGATCTCACCATTTATTTTCCTTTCTCCCCACCCAACCAAACATACTTAAAAAAGTTATCCTTCCGATTTTCTCTCCAAAATTATCATGTTAAAATAACTTTTTGTCATAAAGTTAGAAAAATTCAAGAAAAAAATTGCAAAGTTAGTGATTATTTAAGTATTTGATTGGTTAAGTAAGCACATAATGAATTATTTTATATATGAATGAGTGTGGTTGTATGTGTCAATAATTAATATACATTCAATGAGTTGAGTTTAGTCATTTAGTTTAAAATATTTTTATAAAAACAATGACAAATATATAATAATAACTACATAAAAATAAAATTTAGATAAACTTAACCTAATAAAATAGTCATGGCTACCCACATTAATAAGAAATACCCATAATGAACTATTGTATAACAATGCAAAATTTGAAAACTTGTAGAAGGAAATTGTAAAAAGTTTTTTTTTTTTTTTTTTGGTAGATAACTCGATATATTTAAGTTCTCTTTTTATTAAAATTTTTTAATTTAAATTTCTTAATGACCCCCCTAAACAAAATTCTTAGAGCCACCACTGCTTCCATCCATCCTATGGACGAGGATAGTCAACATTAAAAGAGCTTCCTTAATGACCCCCCCAAACAAAATTCTTAGAGCCGCCACTGTTTCCATCCATCCTATGGACGAGGATAGTCAACATTAAAAGAGCTTCCCATAAATGACACGGGTAGCAGCTCACTTGACAAACAAGTAAAAACGTAATAGACTAATCAGTGGGCAGAAGAACATTAAATCCTATAATACCCCAGCACTTATTCCCAACAGATACAAGACCATTAAGGTCAACATTCATCCTCATAATGAGGGGCAAAGACCTATAAAAAGGCACAAAGAACCAGAACAAAGGTACACAACTCTTGTGCAACATATGCACTACAATTATCTAGCCAAATAGCAATTCCTCTCTACAGTTAAGCTCTGATCTTACTAACTAACTCGTCGGAGGCCCTTTGGCACACTCCACACCAGTGTGCTCCAAGAACCTTATCCTTTTTTACAAGATCTCACAGCCGCTGTGTTGACATTGTCCATCCAGATAGACAAAGAGTTCAACTGAGGAGGAAATTAGGAATATGATGCATGAGGTATAATTAGGTGATCGAGCTTGCTATGTTCTAGTGGAACCCATGGGCTAATCAAAAAGCCCAAATAACAATGTTCCATAGAGCGTGAGCGGTGATAATTGCATACTTGATCCATTTTTTCTCATTTTGTCCAACTCCAGATATGAATGCAGACAAAATGGTCTTGTGAGTCATGTGAGTTGAAATAGGTCACCAGCATCCTACATTCCTACATATAAACCATCAAACAGTCCTTTACATTATTTTTACAATTGCTCTAATAATAAAAAGCGCGTTCTTAGTGGGGATCATTATTGACTTACTCCTGTTATTTACTTTCAGCTATTATTTGGCAATTAGGTCCAACACAAGAAGCCAAACACTTCGACGTCAATGGGTGTTTTTCAATTTTTTATCTAATACTTTCCTAGAAAATGTTTGGTGATGAGTGATGACTAACCTATATCCGTGTTATTTCAATCTGCCCAAACCGTTGGATGCACTCCACTCCATCCAACCCCACTTCGCACGTATATCATATGATTCATATATGATATCAATTTTCAAGCAGGTTGGACAAGTTCAACTTTTAAAGCAAAGGGTTGGGTTGGTTGACGGATCAAGTTTTTTTTTTTTAAATTGTTGAGGCCTGACCCGACCCTCCACATACATACATAAATACATACATATATATTTATCGCACGTCAGATTAAATTTTGTAAATTTTTTTTTTTTTTGGTTAACACCATGATTTGCAAATATTAATAAGAAAAATGAATGTTACTTTCCTAACAAATTCGTAAGCATACTTAGTGATGTGATATGGAACTCATAACTTTTTTTATACCCTTTAGGGTTAAAACTATGATTGTCCACGGGTCGGGTTTGTGCCCAACTCGAAACCATCCTGACAACTTTGGGTGACAGGAAAGCTGACCCATCGCCAACTGTTGGAAACCATGGGTTGAGTAAGTTTCGGTCGAAATTGATGGAGCAGCAACAACAACCCGATCTTGTTGAGAACTGCCCAAATCTCGACGGATCTCGTCTAGAACTAGTCGGATCTCAATGAATCTTGACAAATTTCGTCGAGATCTCACTTAATCTGCGTCTGAGAAAGAGGGGGAGAGAGATGAATGGCAAGCTTCAGAGGGGAGGTCGGTCAGTCGAGTAAGTTGGAGTAAGTTTTTCATGCGAAGACCTGCCAACCGACCCGCCAATTTTGGTTTTTGAAAGTGGAAATCCACTGCCAATGTCGGGTCAGGTGGTTTTCAGTCTAAGACAAACAGTTTGGGCGGGTGGGTCAAGTGGCAGGTCAGGATGGACAACCCTAGTTAAAACATATGCACTTTAATCTATGTAAAAGTGGGCTACTTCCTACAAATTCCTTTAATGCTTTAAATGATTTAGAGGGAATACACCTTAAATTTATCCACAAATAGTAAAATATATTTTAAAGTTTAGTATAAAACACATCGGCCTAACAAACAAGTTCCATGTTTTCAAAAAAAAAAATATTTCTATGTTTGAAATGCCCAAAACCAGAGCAAAATAAAGAAGCAAATGGAGAAAGGTTTCCTCACAAAGATTTCTAAAATTTGGCCTTCATTTCCATGTTTCTACATTCTATCTTACCCGCTTATTTTGAATGTTCACATTCAATATATTTTTTTCCCGGCCTCTTTAGTTTCTCTATAGATCTCCAGTTCAAAGAATTGGCTGATGAGTTCCAAGAACCTACGTACTTCTACAAGATCACAACCCGACTAAAGAAATTGACTAGAAGCCGATTTTACAGATAAAGAACTTTGACATCATAATTGATGGGCAAGAGGTTTGTGCACAGTTAACAATAGTAGTGAAGTGAGGTAGAGCAGGATTCATTTACGGTTATAAAATTAAAATGTTATGTATTTATCAATAACCCAGTGCTGTTGAGCAACCATGTACCTCTATTTCTTAACAAGGTTGTTTTTTATTTTTAAGTATTACTGCTTAAAGGTTTGATCCCAAATTATCTTTTTGCTTGTGTGTGTGTGTGTGTGTGTTTTCGGTACGAAGAAAGATATTGTTCATTCAATTGCATTTATTAATGCTTCAAAGATTTTTTTTTTTTTTTTTTTTTCTATGGAATGCTTCAAAGATTTTAAATTCACAGCAAAGTTATTTTACGAGTTGAAAGTATAAGACATTGTAGCTACCAACTATCCTTGAGTTTCTTCTCAGTATACCACGTTCACGTTTATGTAGTACAATCCTATATAAACTGTATTATCATTTGATTTTATGGGTATTATCATTTGATTTTTTTTTAACACAGCTTAGCTGAAGCAATATACTAAGGTTATTCTATATAACAAATTACAATATACTAGCCTCGTTACATGCGCAAAGTGCATGTAATGAGGCTTTCTTTTGTTTTGGGGGGGGGGGGGGTTTGGGTTAGTGTCATAATTTTTTCATTTATCCCAATTTAAGATTTACATATTTGTCTATCATATTATGCATTTATAACTATTAATACGGTCAGGAGTGTGATGAGGCTAGCTCCCAAAGTAAACACCCAAATAAATTAACACCAAATAGTATTGAATTTGTTAATGTTTTTAAGCCAGCCTCATCACATTCCTGGCCATATTAGTAGTTCTAGTATGCGTTTGGGGTGAGCTGAATTTTTTACATTATCTCCACTTTCAACTTATTTTGGCTATTATTCATGGGTCTCACTACATTTTTAGAATTATTAATGAATTCTACTGTACTATTCAGCTAACTTTTACCTTTATCTACAGTACTTTCAGGAAAAAGTTTTTAGTTTCAGTTAAATAAGTTATTTCTAAACGAACACTAAATGCATAATATTATGATGAACAAACGTATAAACCTCAAATTGGGATAAATGAAAAATTATAACATTAAACCACCCCCCCCCCCCCCCCCCCAAAAAAAAAAAGGACCCTCATCATGCAAAGATGGACCTTCAAATTTCCTAATCACAGAGACGCAAAGGTCACGTCATACTCAACGAGCACTTCCCAATCTTTTCAATTCCTCATCAAATCAAGTGTTGACATTAACTAAACACATACCTGCATAATTCTTTCTCCCAATTTCAGCATCCACACGTTTTAGTTTTTCAGTTTTCTCGTTAATGATATGATTAATATTGAAGAAATTAACTCGCCAAAAGATACTAGGAGACTAAAATCTCATCCATTTAACTATTAAAATAAACGGTAAGAGAAAGTACTGATTGTCTGACATTTAGCGATCCTGGAGTGATGTATAAGTAGTGGCAGTAGAGTTAACAAATGATAGAACAATAACTGCTGTGCCATTTGCCAAGAGAGAAGGATGGTGGATGTTGATAGGTTCAAGTAGCTTGGTTCCGATACATTGAACTAGTTGAGATGATAACGAGTGTTCACTTTTGACCACATGTTAACAACGCAACAAGTTCAATACACTGGAGGTACTAGATCCAAACTAAGTCCAAATCATAGTCCACAACTAAAGATTTAAATTTAGTGAACACAATATTAACAGGAGAAGAACAATAAGATGTAAAACACATGCATTGTATAGTACCAAATGAATCTTTTTAGCTCCACAATTTGACCAATTAATGTTTCCAGCTTGTACACTAAGTTTCAAAGGAGTCTCTCCAGTGCAGGGCAGCAGACATACGACCCCAATTACAGAGGCATCGATTTCAGAGGCATCGTGTAAACATAAAGAGAAGCCTAATCGTAGTAACTAAAGTTTCACTCATTGCCACAAGAAGCAACCCCATAAAATTACTGTACAATCGCCATAATAATCACCACCCATCCATTTTGTTATTCTTCTTTCCATATTCGGCCAGTAACCCTCAACTTCAGCTCTTCCCTTTCTGCACCAGAAAAGTAGAGAGCCAAATTCCTCTGAATAATGAGGCCATCTTGACTGTCACGTACTTTCTTATGACTATCACGGATGCTCCTTGGAATTCCTTGCCATATGAGCTTACGACCATTTGCACCAACTTCCAAACTATAGCTAAATTTCTTTGCCTCATTCTCGTCACCCATGAATCTTAGGAAGGCCATGTAGACTGGTGCCATACCAAGCTGGAAAGCCTCAAAATGCAAGCAGAATTGTCTTCCAAAACAATTAAAAACCTGCACAAAGGTCAATTAAAACATTGCATAGGGAGTGCAATAAATTTTCATAACACAGAGAGACAGCAAATTATAAATTGCCTCTTTGTTGTTGGGAATAACTACTACTTCCTTGTCCTTCAGAAACGGTCATCAAACCTTGTTGTTTTAAGTAAAAATGAAATTGTCAAATTTTCAATCCAACTTGATCAATTCCCCATGTGACACGCACGTATCATATGAAGCACCAAATTTAGCCCTCAGAACAGGCAGGATCAAAGCTAACCTGTTATGAAACAAAGTTGTTCTATGGCCTCCCCATGAAGCTTTAAGGCCCATTGAGGATATTGAGGGCTAAATTTCACATATTAAAATGGAAAATATGAAGATTTCATTTTACTCCAAAGCATAAGGAGCATTTATCCATAGTTATGGTTTCCCAAAAGCTAATTCCCCTACTCCCAAGGAGAACATTTATAATTTACCCCCAATAAAATGTAATAAAGAGCTGAATCTAAGGAGAAATTCACTCTTCATGCCACTAAATGCTACAATGCAATTTGGTTAAAATGACAAGGACAAAGAATTACTTCAGAAATATGAGATATGTTCTTCAAAATGTCTGCACTAAGAGTCCGTTTGGGAACAACTTATTTAGCTGAAATTGAAAACTTTTTGCTGAAAATACTGTAAATAAAGGTAAAACCTAGCTGAAATAGTATAATGAGACCCATAAATAATACCAAAAAGTGCAGTGAGACCCATGAATAGTAGCAAAAATAAACTAAATAGTAAAATAAGCTATTTTTATAATCTGTTCCCAAACGCAACCTAAAGCTCATGAAACCACTAAAGCAAATTATTACCAGTTTCCAACATCAAAGGAACTAGGAATCGTTTTTATAATTTCATTTAAACACATTTTAAGTTAAGATCAAGTCAAATAATCACTATCTTCAATAATGCATGCTTAGAATGCCTAAATCATTTTTTGCTTGATTAATTAAACATGCATCCAATGGATTTTGAATCCACAACCTTATACTCCACCTGATGGCTTAGAATGACCAAATATTGCTATCATCAATAACATTTATCCACAGTTAGTGATACCAAAATATAGTAAACAAAAACAAGAAATATGGGATAAGTTGAGGGAATGAAAAAAAAGGTATTGGAAGACCAAAAATAACATTAGCAGAAGTAATACAAAAGGACATGTAAATTAAGAAAATAACAAAGAGTATGACTTAAAAAAAAAAAAATAGAACGGAGAAAAAAAATATATGAGTTCAACCCTAACTAATTTATTGAGGATCCATAGCCAACCCCAACAGTTTGGGATTAAGGCTTTATTTTGTTGTAAGAAATATGAGATAAGATAGGATCATATCATTTCCCCCAACAATAAAAAAATAAAAATCTTGCAAAACTAAATTATTTAGAGAACCATACAGCTCAGAACCCAGGCCATCTCCCTCATCTGCCAATAAAACACAGACAAGAAGAGAGATGGAAATGGATGGTCCAGAGAAATTACACAAGTCAATATAGCTAATTAGATTATAAAATCAGAGCAAAAAATACTTACAGTTAACATCCATGTAGCATTTTCAACTTCATGTGGATTTGATTTAACATAACGATGGTTGAAGGTACAGCCATCATGCATGTCAACCTTGTGATCATCCTTGAGATGTGCAACAAGAGTTGGGATATCACCCGTAACAGAGCACTCAGATCCGGCATAAGGGCAATTGTATGGACGGAATCGACAATGTTGCTCATGCTTAAGCTTGCTGTAGTATGGGAAGATATCATTACAACCCAAACTCTGGTATGTACATGGGAGTTCCAATGATTCAGCAACTTTCTCCAAAGCCAAACACCTTATATTTCCAAGATCATAGCGGCATGTTGGGCAACAGTTGAGCACTCTAATCTTGCAGTTTGAACACAGTGTGTGGCCATTTGGGCACTACAAATTAAGAATTCAGATAAAAAGGAGAGTTTAGAAAACCTACAGAGTACATGTGCATGTGTGTCAAAAAAGAATAATTTCAAATGTTTAGAGAAAATGGACAAGACTCTTTGTTCCCAGTTTCAATAGGTTAAAATGACATTCAAACTTGGTTTATCAAAGAAAGGTGTCACAATTTATTGAATAGTCAATTAGTTTTTTTTGTTTGATATCTACAAAAATGCTAATAAAAAGAAAGTGTCACATTCATACCTTGTAATGTAATTTTGGAAAGATTAGTCAAGAGACATTTGAATGACAAAAATGCTAATCTTCCAAAATCACATTAAAAGATTAAATCACTTGCACCAAAGAGATACTCTACTACAATCACAAAATAAAGCAGTTTTTTTGCACTTTATAATTTATTCCAAATCCAACCCCCAGCCATACAGCAACCAAGCTTCCAAAACCTCTCTCATGCATAAGCTATTCAGCTACCTTAAAAAATGGTCTCCAAATCTAACCACCTGATAATACATTCATAAGCCAAAAGGGCCTTATACACTAACCTTCCTTCTGCAAGGTGTATCACACATCTACAATGTAGAAATTTATTTGGAACAATTAAAATTATAATACTAACAAAGTGTAGAAAGACTCATTGATTAATGCATAGATGCTGTTAATGAAACTAAAAACACATGCATAGTTGCTGTGACACCCCTAAACTTCAATTCCTATAAGCAAGAGCCCACTAATTCCGTATGCAATGAGAACATTAAGGCAAGACTCCTTGTAGGCTAAGCTATTTCTATAATGCAATTATAACAAAATTAAATGTAACTATTAGAATTGTGTGGTTAAATAATTAAATTTACCATATCCTAATAGCTTAAGCTTTTGGAACAATCAGTAATTTAACATATTATTAGAGCAATAGGTCCTAAGTTTGATTCTTGTCTCCTCCACCTACCTCCCATTTAAATCCCAAGCATTGGGCTTCACATATTAATAGGTAGTTTGAGCCCACGCATAAGGGGGAGTGTTAGAATTGTGTGGTTAAATGATTAAATTTATCATATCCCAATAGATTAAACTTTTGGGATAATCAGTAATTTAACAGTGACATTTTTTTAAGCGAGACCCCCAAAAAAAGAGGAAAAAAGAAACTACCATTATGATTCAACCCAGAAGAGTGTCTTTCGCAACAATTTAATTTTCCTTTTACTCTTTTCAACTGAAACAATCGTACATTTTGTGTATATTTGATAATGTTTGGAAAGTTACTGGTATATAGTAATTGGTTTGCAGAAGCATTTCAAGCTTCAATAAAACCTTAAAAGTGGAGTAGAAAACAGAGTTCTACTAATCTCATATATATTGGAGAGTCATCAGAAAAACAATCTTTCGAACTATATAAGTCCAAAAGATCTTCCATGCATAACTGTATAGTACTTGAAGGGGTCAAACCAAATGTACATCAGACAGATCCACTGAAAAATGAGCCCTACTTTCTGAAACAAATCAAAGATAAGATCAGGAATACAACATAAGGGAATTAAAATCATACCTGGTGAATTGGAGGGTACATCAAACATGTGCAGACAGGGCACTCAAGCAGTTCGTGCACACCATTAGTCGAATAAATCCCTTGTTTTCCACCTGAGCCAGTTGTAGCTCTAGTAGGTGTACTATTATTATCCAGCTTTGCCATTGCTATGTCATAATCAGTAGAATAAGACTCAAGGACTTCTTTGCAAGCACTGCCACCAGGAGCCATTGCTGATCCAAATCCAATTATATTTTCTAGGTCAATGACTAAGACTCAGAAGTGTGACTGACTCCCCATTTATTTCTCTTCCAAGCAACTATGTCCCTGTTGTTCTGTCAGAAATATAAAGACATCAATGGGAAAGAACATTACTTATATATTATAGCAGAATATGCATTTAAACTTTCACATAAGAACCAAATAAGAAATATATACATAGCAATGGGATGCACTTAAGGCATACAAGATGGAGACAATATGTAACTTCATTTTCAACTAAGACCACTGTAAGGATATTTAATGGACTTGGGGCAGTGTCATCGATGCAACCTATTATTGCTTTCAGTATAAACATAACTTGGACCAGATAAGTTGGAACAGTTTTTTTTTTTTTTTTGATAAATAAGTTGGAACAGATACCTGATCAACTGATTGGAAACTCACAACCCACAAAAAAATACCCTACGTGTATGCTTAAAACCCAGCTATCCTATTTAATTCACATTTCAAAGGTGCTATTCTTACTTTTGATAGGAGACAATAACTCCACCAACTAGATAGATACAACTTATTATTCCAGACACTTAATGAAGAATTAGTGGACCTCTATCTACTAGAGTGTATCATACTCCAATACCCAACACATAAAATTAGTCACTTATCCTAACAACTTAAGATAGTAAGGCAACATTCAGAAGTTAATCTATTGTTTTGCTTCATACAACCCCAGTAGGTCAATTATACTCTGCAGTACAACAATGTCAACGAAAATCCTCCCCATGAAAAAACATTTAAAGTAGACAGGATATAAGAAGCAGCGCTTAGCAACAGATATAAGTTTACAACTTCACCGTTCCACCATAACACTTATAGGGAATTGCACATTTATACTAATACCAACCAATGCCTTTAGCAAACTTTTAACGAGAACAAGAAGAGGAAAGAACACAGATGAAGGTTGTTTATAACAGATGAAATTTCCCAAATGAAGAGTGTTTCAGATTTAGAAATTTGTACAAAATGTAAACAATAATGAGAAAAGCAAACACATATAATCCAAAACTAAAAAATTTCACACAATTCCTCCACCATACCTCATTTAACCAAATCTCCTACAAATTTAGCAAAACACAAACAAACTCAAAGTGGGTTTTGAAAAAAGAGCCATATCCATATGCATAAACTATCAAGCAGTCAAAAATCTATGCTCGAATCAATGAAACAAGACAAATCTCATTTCACAATTCCAACAAATTTAGCATGTTCAACCAAGTGCCAAACTGAATTTTTCCAAAAACTATCATTCTCCAGTTTAAATCAAGAAGCTAAACAGTCAAGATAAGAATCCAGAACAGTCGCCCATCTCAAAATATCAATCAAAGAAACATCTTTTTATAAAATTTAAAGCTCGATGTTCCATAAACTACCTTTCCCACTTAGAACAACCATCGAAGAATAAAAGTAAGGTATAAGAACCAAAAAAAAAAAAAACCACACAAACCCCAGCCAATTCCAACCAGATGCAAAACTGGGTCTTGCCAAAATTTACCTTTCCCACTTAAAAACAAATCAACAATGCAATCAAATCTAGCAACAGAACAAAGACCAAATCAAAACTCAATCAAACTAAATCCAAAACCCATTACCAATCAAAGGAAAAAAAAAAAAAACAAACACAAAACAAAGCACAATCCAAAAGGGTAAAAAAAAAAAAAAAAACATATACCCATTAAAGATTTCCAAGCCAAATGTCTCTGCACACCATGAGATTAAAACCATAAACTATATGGGTTTTGCTCAGAATCACGAAAAAGACAACAAAAATTTTGAAACCAAAAGGCAAAATAGATATAAATATTTATTCAAAAAAAAATTTTTTAAAAAAAAATTGTGTCACGAGGTCCGGAACTTACGCGAATTACCCGGATATAGAAATCGTTGAAGAAGATGGTATCTTGTTTTTATCGGTGATGACCATTAATGGGTCTTTGTTGTTGTTGTCTGTCTCTATGTCTGTTTTCTACAAATCACAATTTGCGAAAATGTGATTTTTATATAATTTGCTTTTTACGACAAAAGGTTTTTCTTTTTTAAATTTTAATTTTTTTTAAAAAAAGAAAGAGAGAAAGTAATATATTTTCGTCTTTTGTGGAATACTCTAATATAAATTAAATATTAAGTTAGACCGTGGACCAGTGACTCTTACCGCACGCAACGTTTGAAATTTTAGGATTCTTTTTTGTTTCTTTTCTTTTTGTTTCTTTTCTTTATTGAGACCGTTGACGTTTTTAATTTCTTTTCTAGAATGAATAATAATAATAATGATCCAGCTCTTCTTCATACATGGACAACTCGCTGTGATTTTCAGCCACGTTTCATTTATTACATTGTTTACATTTGCATTATTGTACCGCACTGTGAGATTTCAACCAATGAGAATTCCCTCCTCCATTTAAGTTTTGATTGATTATTTTGGTGTATTTCATATTTAACATTAAATTTTACAAATTCAAAGTTGCATAGATTGCTGGGTTCAGAAAGTACCCTCCACCCCTAACTATCATAAAAAAAAAAAAATAAAAAAAAAAAAAAAATTAAACCATGAAATAGATATAACTTGAAATAAAGATCATCCAAGTTTTTTTTTTTTTTCCCTCAAAAAAAAAAACTTGAATTAACTAAAATCCTGTGTTGGCTTGTGTTTTTTTGGGCCTGTTTGTTAGTGCTCTTTAAACAAATGTTTTTGTTATTTAACACAATACATATTTTCACAACACTTTTACATCTACACGTATTTTTACAATATTTAAACAACGTTATTAAGACAACATTACTACATAGACCCTTAAAAACTTAAGAAACGTTGTTTTAAGAATGAAAAAAAAAATGAAAAAGAACAAGGGAAAGCCATGAGGATTCAAATTGAAATGCTTTTACACTTACCCGTATTTTTACAATACTTGAACAATGTTACTAAAGAAACGTTACTATGCGGACCCTTAAAAACTTGAGAAAAGTGTTTTTAAGAATGAAAAAGAACAAGGAAAGCCATGAGGATTCAAATTGGAATGCTTTTATTTATAATATCTCATTGACTTTCATGCAATTGAAATTATTGTTATTAGTCTTTGAAAAATGTATATAATTTCTTAATTTCTCACTTGTTGGGTTTAGAGCTGACAAATTCCATCATGATGTAACTGTTAAATATGTCTGGAATAAGTTAATACAAGTTACATTATGTTCAAGAGCTATATTCAAGAAGCAACTCAAGAAAATCAATATGTATAGAGCTCAACTGCTCTTTAATCAATCGAGGCTCAATCGTTCAAAAATTGAGCCTAATGTGTCTTAATTCCTGAAGTTAACTTTGCCGACTTTATTGACTTAACATATATAAGGCAATGTTATTACTTGACTTCTTTTTTTCTTTTTTCTTTTTTTCTTTTTTTTTGAGAATTCTAAGTATTTTAACGCGCACACACACAATGGAAGAGGGATAAATTTTTTAAAAAAACTATAAGTGGTGTAGATCTAAAAGGGCCTAACTCTTGGATATACAGCACAAACTTTAAACCTTTATAACTTATGTTTCAATGTGGGATTAACCCACTATTTTTTCTTTTGAAAATACTAAGTATTTTAACACTGTGGGGACGCAAGCCCAGATATATATTGGGCCATCCGAGAAGGCACAATAGTCCAAAAATAAATCAATAGCAAGAAAGACATAATACTTTGAACTTCACGAGTAAACTATGATTGTAGGAACTAGGAAAAGTTGTCGAAGAAGGAATATCCTTTCGACTAAACACAACGAAGATCAAGATGTGCCTTCTGTCATCCAGGGTGATGTTCCAAAAGGTTCTATTGATAAAGACATGCATTATGAACGTACAGAAAGAATGAGAGCTAGGAAATATCCAAGGAAAAGCTGCTGCCACCACATTGAATGCTCTGCAACTAACTTTATGGCCTAATTTATGTGGAGAAGACCTCTGAATAGTGCTGCCTTAGCTACCTCAACTCACAGAAGGCCAAAGAGGATGTCTAGTGGGACAAGCACTCAAGTAGTAGCCTGAATGATCAACAAATGAAGGGCCAAGATCATTCAAGGGATATATATAATGTAAGAAACCCCTGAGGAAAGGGGGATCGAAAAAGAGGAGGAGAACGAGAAACACTGTGGGAATCAAGAACTGAATTGTAATCCAACTTGAGAGAAATATATAAAAACTGATCTCCTTAGACTTTGTTGAGGACGATTTTCTTTAGTTTAAATCAGTCTATTTTCTTTTTCTTGTCATCTAAATTCATTTTACTTGTCTTCCCATTCATTAAGATCCAGTTTTTCAACTTACTCTCTACAAATTCATTGTATTTGACTTTTTAAACTTAAGTCATTTATCCTTTGGGCTTGAGATTCAAATTGCGTCGTTACAAACACACACACACACAAGGGGAGAGAGGAGAAGGTTTTTAAAGAAACAAATTGCGTCGTTACAAACACACACACACACACAAGGGGAGAGAGGAGAAGGTTTTTAAAGAAACTAACAGTGGAGAGGCACTTTGCCGTGAACATTAATGAATATCATCCAAGCCTATTTTCATAAATCCCATTGGTACATATTGAGAGATATTCAATACAATTTTAGTGTAACAAAGTGAACAAGTTGAAATCAGAGAAGCCCAATCATTACTGTACTCAATCAAATCTTTAGGAGGTTTTTGGAGTGGACCAAAGGTTCCAATCGTGAATTGTGGATGCATCATCCATGAATAGTTTAAATATTTTAAAATTGCAGAATGTTTCTACAAAAAATCCATCCATCGGGTAGAATTTAGGATTAAATGTTTTAGTCTAAGTTGTGAACTTCTCTTGTTATGGTGGATTGCTTATTTGAGGTACATGACGCCTATAGATTCATTGTAGCTTTTCTCATGTGAACATTTTCCTTGAGCTCTTCTCTTCACCACCATATCACTTATTTTTAGCATATCGTTGTTATTGCTTTACAATCAGTGACTAACTGTGTTTAATGTTTTAATTGTTACAACCTAATTAACAATTGACAATTGTTAATTAGGTAAATAAACAATTGACATAGTTGGACTTTTAAGTAAATAATCCATTGCGAAATATAGTTGGGGCCTAGACAATATCCTTTTCATGACTCTTTTTTTTTTTTAGAAGAAGAGAAGAAAATAAGTGACGGAAGCTTGTCTCTTCAAATCATGGTTTTTAGACCCGGATTGTTCAAAGAACCGAAAAATGGAGAGGTTCAAGATTTTTAAAGTCGAATCATGATGATGTCATAATTAATTAAAATACAAATAAAGGTATATTAAATTTATAAATATTAGCATAATTGACTAAAAATAATTGAAACAAAATTTATAATAAAATTTCATGATATTAAAAGGTTAATAGAAAATAGTAGAACACAAATAAGCATGAAAAAAAAAATTATATAATAGTCCATCAAGTCTAAATCATTTTCATTAAATAAAAAATAACTTTTATTATTTTAGTTAATTCCATGTAAATGCAATATTCTTAAATTGCAAGTAAATTTATCAAAGAAAACAAATTTAGATATAATTAATAAATTGAGAGAGAGGTAATAAAATTAAGATGAAAAATTATAAATCACATAAGTTTATGACAAATATAATAATACTTCATATTTGTTCACAAGGAACTTATGCAGTGCATTGGTCATAGCACTGGAGGTCTCAGGTTCCACATCTCACAGCTCCTTATTCTCTATTTTTAAATTTAAGTCAAATCTTTGACCCGGTTGAACCGGCTCATAGTTTGGGCAGTTTTCTAGGTTGAACCTTGGTTCAAGAGGTTTTCTCAAATTATTAAAATGACCAATTTTTACATTTAAAAACTGGTTTCATGATCAGTTCACAGTTAACCCGGTTGGCCTCTTCAAGTCTGAGAATGTTGCTTCAAATGACTAATGGGTTAGTTTAGTTGTCTTCACAATTTTTACATACTTTTGCTTGTATATGAGGGTTTGATAAAATAGATTAAAAATATTATTTAAAATTTATGGGGAAAAAGTAAATTAAGCTAATGACAAATTTCACAAAAATATCAAAAGTGATAAATTCTTGATTTGCCTAGCAAAAAAGAAATTGCATCAAAGAAATCTTTGGGTAATAAATTGAATATATTGCTTGCCCTTAATTATTTTAAATCCGTAAATAAGCAAATCATTTATGTATTTATGGATTTATTCAAATCCAAAATTATTGTTACCATCATATAAGCAATTCAACTCAACACAAAATCATTTTCTCAAAAAAAAAAAAAAAAAAAAAAACTCACCACAAAACCAAATCCAATTGGTGTATTGGTCTTATGATAAAGAACATTTATTAGAAATGAATGTCATAAGTTGAAACTATCTTTCAAAAAAAAAAAAAAAAAATTCTACACAAAACGTTTATCATGCGTTTAGGTGCATCATTTGTAGTTGGAATTTGATGTTAAGTTAGGATTTAAAATTCTACTCATACGAATACTGAGTTTGACTGAACTTGATGTGGAAATTTAAAATTTCCCATGAACTTTAAAATTATGATTTGGTGATAACCAATCTTGACCCTAGATTCCTTTAAAATAGTTCATCCAAAAAAAAAAAAAAAAATAGATTCCTTTAAAATAAGTGGACCCAATCCCCATGAGAAGGGTGTGAGTGTGAGTATGATATATTTGAAGAATGTGAGGTTTGAAAAAATTCCAGTATGACACATGGCAGCGCGAATAAATGGCCATTTCCCCCCTTTTTGGAGAATTAAATGCCTTTTTTTTTTTTTTTGGGAGAAAATGTTGGACAAAGTATTTAACCAAAATAATTTGGAAGAATCTCATTTAATCTTAAAAAATATCTATGTATATTATTAAAAAATTCATTGGTTTGAAGATAAAATTTTTCCTTTTTATTACTTTTTTCATTTTTCCTTTTCATATATTAACGGTAATACACATGTTATTAA
Source organism: Quercus suber (assembly GCF_002906115.3). NCBI lineage: Eukaryota > Viridiplantae > Streptophyta > Magnoliopsida > Fagales > Fagaceae > Quercus > Quercus suber. Next base: position 1,534,094 of record NW_027069468.1, on the reverse strand, counting down.
ATTAAAACATTATTGTTTCTCATAGTATTTAAACTACACATTGTATTAGAGCATTCGCATCAGTTCGGCTAAAATTTCTCGTCCATTTTACACTAAAAACCTAATTTTTTTTTACATACCCACTTCTCAAAATGCTCCACATCAGTCCATCTATTCTACAATCTATTTTATTTAAATAATCAATTTTCTCAATATTTTTTATTATTTCTCTCAACTACCCCCTTTACATACGCGTGCTCTCTCTCTCTCTCTCTCTCTCTCTCCATTTTTTTGATTTATTGCTCTCTCTCTCTCTCTCTCTCTCTCTCTCTACCCATCTCTATACCCATTTTTTCTGAACAACTCTCCCTCTCGGTCTAATCCATACCCTCTCAATCAGATCTCCCTAGCTCCGATCAGGCAAGACCCACGAGCTCCGATCAAGCAAGACCCCGAGCTCCGATCAAGCAAGACCCACGAGCTCCGATCAAGCAAGACCCACAAGCACCGATCGTTCCGATTAAGCACCGATCTGTCTCTTTGTTGCTTTGTCCGTGTGGGTTTGTTTGTGTGTGGGTGTGTTTGTGTATCTTTGTGTTAATTTGTCTATGTGGATGTGTTTGTGTGCATCTGAGGAAAAAGAAGATGAGGAGAAGAGAAGTTACTGAGTTCGTTGTGCACAGAGNAGGGACTAAAAGTGCATTATGCCAAAATTAATTTATTAATTTTACTAAATAAAAAAAATTAAAAACTAAAAATCATATGAATTGAAATCTAAGTGTGTCTTGAACAAGAACAACAAGAACACAATCTCAGATCCAAGAACACAAATCTAGAAATTAAAAAAAAAAAAAAAAAAAAAAAAAAAAACAAAGATATCTCCTCCGGCATCGAAAAGAACACAAACCCACAATCTCAGCGATGCAGAGGCGTGGTCAATGGCCCAAATATCTCCTCCGCATCGAAATCAGCTTCTGATACTCTTTTCGTACATCCTCGATCGTGCAACTCTTCTCCACCCCAAAATCTCGTAGTAGTCTTTCTTCTTCTTAATCTCCCTCACGATCACGATTTGCTCCTCCGTGTATGAGGCCGACATGGACACCGATGAGGCCGATGATGAAGACGGACCTCGTGGCAGACCGATGGCTGATCTGACGGTTTCGATGGCTCCGATGTGCCATTATTAGTGGGCCTGGAGGAGCCTTGAGGTTGTGGATCTCTGGGCCATTGGATTCTTTCTCAATCTTCGATAAGAGATCATCGACCAGAAGAGTGGGATCGAGACGACGAGCTTTGGAGATGAATTTCAAGGCTTGCTTCGATCTCCAGCTTCCATAGCTTGTTTACTGATTCTCAAGAATTTCAAAGCGTCGTCTTTGTTCCCTTCCATTTTCCAATTAAGAAAAAATCGAAACCCTAGGGAAAAAAATTAGGGATTTTGAATTTGCAAAAAAAAAGTGAAATCGAAGGATTAGAAATTGGAGTGGATTGAAAATAATGGAAGAGAGAAAAAGGAATGGAAAGGAGAGAAATTGAGGTTACTGATGGAATCGGAGAGGGAAGCGAGGTGGGAATTTTTTTTAAAAAAAATTAATTTTTGGGTTTGTGTTCTTGAATCTGAGTTTGTGTTCTTGTTGTTTTGTTCAAGACACGCTTAGATCTCAATTCATATGATTTTTAGTTTTTAATTCTGTTTTTATTTTATTTTTAGTTGAAATTAATAAATTAATTTTTTAATTTAAATGTTGGCATAGCATTTTTAATGCCAAAAAATATTTTTTATTATTAATTTATGCCATGTGGATATTAATTTAGTATTATTTATTCTTGCCATTTGTCACGTCAACTTTCTCCGTTTCTGATGTAATGGCAGGGACCAAAACGGGAAGCGTTTTTCAGGATAAGGACTAAAAGTGGTAAAAATAAAATGTATGGATTAAAATGAGAATTGCCTGAAAATGTAGGGACTAAAAGGTGCTTTTTGCCTTTTAAGAATAGAGGAAAAAGCATATAGTGTAGCGAGGATAAGGTTTCCATTACAGGGGATGTTACATATGCTTGATACACCCAGCGGTGGCTTTAGAAATTTTTGTAGGGTAGTCACTAAAAATTTAAATTATACAAAACTTAATAGAGCAATAACTTTTTTTTTTTTTTTGAGAATCTATAAAGCAATAACTTAAATATTTGCTATAACTGTGAGTCGAGTCACTAAGGAGAGTAATATCATTGCGACTACAAAGCCAAAAACAGTATAACTATTAACACCATCAAGGATAATTCACAACCACAACATTTTTCTCAATACCATTTTTTAAGAAAAAATGAAATTAGAAATTATTTATTGAATAAGTTGAACAAGCTACAAATTTAAATGATTAGTGATTTTTATCCTTTTGTTTTATAATAGGCTTTTTATTGAATAATTTGTTCACTTGTTATTGTTTGGTATTGTCATGTTTTTGTTTGGTTTATATTTGTTGCTATTTGGCTAAAATTTATTGTTGTTATTTAAGCCTTTTTTTTTTAAAGGGACTAAAATATTCTGCATGGGGCAGAATTAATTTTGGAATAATGCTACAAAATTTTTTATAATAAATGTTATGCAAAAAGATGTTATTGGTGGATAAAAAAATAATATTAGTATTGGGCTCAAATTAGAAACAATAACAGCTTACCACATTTGATTTGTTGTAAAATTGATTCTAAAAAAAAAAAAAAAAGATTTGTTATGAAATTATTGTGAAAATATTGTAAATGTTCTTATTTTTGTTGAATCCAAATTTTTGTAATTGTCAAGTTAGGGTGTTTAACATTTTATTAAGGTAGTTACAATAAGTTAGTTTAGCATATAATATTTTTTTGCAAGTGTATATATAAATTTTTTTACAAGTCAAAGTGATCCTGTGACCACTCTAACTTACATGTGGAGCCGCCACTGGATGCACCATATACCTCCCCCTATGTCAAATTTTATCAAAAGAGATCATACTTAAAAACAAAGAATATATACTAAGAGTTTATAGTTCAAATTGCACTTCTTAATGCTCTCTCTCTCTCTCTCTCTCTCTCTCTCTCTCTCTCTCTCTCTCTCTCTCTCTCTCTCTCTCTCTCTCTCTCTCAGAATACACGCTCTTTATTTAAAAGAAAAAAGAAAGTGATGACAGTCCCCCTATTCTTAAGAAGGGGGGCACAAGAGCACAAATTTGATCACAAAACTAACATGCTAAGAGCATCCATATCAGTGGATGCAAAATCTTGTATAATAGTAAAAGACACCACTTTTACACACATTTTGCCTAAAAAATGCTCTACATCAGTGCTTCTAAAAGTGTGTAAATATGTGTATATTCATACACTTGCTACAGTAACTGTGTATATTTACACGGTTATTGTAGCTCATCCATTTATTATTTTATTAATTTCACATTCGCACCTTTTTTTTCTCTCTCTTCTCTGTGCACAACGAACTCAGTAACTTCAAACAAAAACTTGAATTTTATATATTAATGTTATCACATGGTTCTACTTTAGAAGTAAAATTTAATACTGAGTTAAGGCATTAAGCAATAAGCATAGAAATTGAGTAATGCTAAAGGCACAAACTATTTTACAATATTTTTACAAACTGCTGATGTGACTTTAGTATTTTCCAAATATTTATTATAAATAAAAATGTGATGTTAATTATGAACCCATATTAGAATTAGTAAGAATTTGCCATATTAGTAATTTGTAAAAATGTTATAAAATAATTTGTACCTGTAATATTACTCATAGAAATTTATTGGTACTTTAAAGAGTATTACTGGATACAAAACAAAAGATATGATATTCTTAAATTTTCAACAAGCTACGATATTCTTTGTTTAGATGTTGAATTTCAATTTATTGATTACATACAAAAATAGCCTTTCAGGTCCTACATGTCCACCCAGTTCACTGTTTACCTAGCCTCCATACCACCTATGTGTATGTTGAGCCTTATATTTCTTGTATTTCTTGTTGAAGAACAAAAATAAAAGACAAAATTTTATTCCAAACCGGGTTAGAGGAATCTCTTCTAATCCATGATGTAATTGTCTATAAGACCTTTAGTGCACTTTCTTTTTTTCTTTTTTCTTTTTTTTGATAACTTTTTGATGCACATTTAAAGGAGCAATTAAAATGTGCCTTTAATGCACATTTAATTGCTTGACCCATTAAGACATCTAATTTTTTTTATATATAAATATTAAATAAATCATGTGATTAAAAATACATATAAATGCTTTTTAGGATCATGAATCATCACATAATCAAATTTTTTTTTATAAAAAATATCCTCCCTATGAATAGAAATTGTGTGAAAAGTTATAGACCTTAAGGGTCTGTTTGGTTGGGAGGATGGAAAAGTAAGAGGATAGAAAAGTTTTTAGTTTTCCTTATTTGTGTTTGGTTGAGAGGGTGGAAAAGTGGAGGGATGAAAAACTTTTTGATTTGGTTGAAAATAAGATTTGTATAAATTTACCATCATATCCCTCTTAAATAAAACAAAAAGTAATACATTATACTTTTTAGGCGAAAAACCATTTTTAGTCCCTATATTTTATTTTTACCATTTTTAGTCCATATTCTGAAAAACGCTTCCCGTTTTAGTCCCTGCTGTTACATCAGCAACGGAGAAAGTTGACGTGGCAAACGGCAGGAATAAATAATACTAAATTAATATCCACATGGCATAAATTAATAATAAAAAATATTTTTTGGCATTAAAAAATGCCACGTCAGCATTTAAATGTTGGGTTTTTGTATCTCATACAAAAACACACGCAGCGGAAGCAACAAAAACACGGATCTACTTCAATCATGAAAGATAAACATGTAACCATGAATTCTAGAATCAAAGAATAGAAAGTGTACCTTGATGCAGTGGATTTCAAAACCAAACTTGAGAATACCTTCAATCTTCATCGGTCTGCCACCGAGGTCCGTCTTCATCATCGGCCTCATCGGTGTCCATGTCGGCCTCATACACGGAGGAGCAAATCGTGATCGTGAGGGAGATTAAGAAGAAGAAAGACTACTACGAGATTTTGGGGGTGGAGAAGAGTTGCACGATCGAGGATGTACGAAAAGAGTATCAGAAGCTGATTTCGATGCGGAGGAGATATTTGGGCCATTGACCACGCCTCTGCATCGCCTGAGATTGTGGGTTTGTGTTCTTTTCGATGCCGGAGGAGATATCTTTGTTTTTTTTTTTTTTTTTTTTTTTTTTTTTAATTTCTAGATTTGTGTTCTTGGATCTGAGATTGTGTTCTTGTTGTTCTTGTTCAAGACACACTTAGATTTCAATTCATATGATTTTTAGTTTTTAATTTTTTTTATTTAGTTAAAATTAATAAATTAATTTTTGGCATAAATGCACTTTTAGTCCCTACATTTTGACTTTTTTCCATTTTAGTCCCTACATTTTATTTTTATCACTTTTACTCCCTAAACCAATTAATGTGAGACATTTAAGTCCTTGAAGCACTATTCTGTCAGCCAACTATCGGAGAAACTGACCTGGGCATTAAAATATTATTAAAAAAATTATTTAACATTTTTTAAATGCCAAAATTAAAAAAAAAATTAATTACTTAATTTTAATTAAAAAATAAAAAAACAAACAAAAAAATTTACTTCCTTTTAATTAAAATGATTTTTTTTATTCCATTTTTTTTTTCAGAAGAACATATTCTTTTTTTGATGAACTCAGAAGAACATATTCATGTTCTTTATGTTCTTCCCCGTATATGATTCATATTCTTACCAAACACAAAAAACACAAACTCAAATTTAAACGTTAACAAAAGATCACAAACACAAAGAACACAATAACAAACATAAACCAATTAAAAAGAGTAATTAAAATTTTTTTTTTCTTTTCATTATTTTCGGAAGAACAAAGTAACATGTTCTTCATGTTCTTCGGGAAAGAACATGAAGGTTGCCTAGAAAATTAAACATGCAAAAATTCATTCAAAATCCCTTTCCACCACTGAATCCTCCAACAAATCAAACCCATAAACCCATAAAAATAATTAAATCTACATGAAAAAAACAAACCCAGCAGCAACCCGAAACCACCAAACCCAATAAATCTCATCGGCCCTTCTTTTCACTCTCATCCATTTCTCTTTTTTCTCTCTAGACCATTCCCCAAAATCAAATCTCTCTCTCTCTCTCTCTCTCTCTCTCTGGTGAGACCCAAATTCCCAATCGATCTGCAAATGCTGTCTCGGAACAACAAATCGATGATGATGAACACTAGGCCAGGAAGAATCGGCGGCGACTTTGACGAATTGGAGATGCTGTCGAACAATCTCTGGGTCGGTAACCTAGCCAACGTCATTGCAAACTCAGATGTTATGGATCTCTTTGCCCAATACGGTGCACTCGATAACGTCACCTCCTACTCTTCTTCCAGCTATGCTTTCGTCTTCTTCAAGCGAATCGATAAAAGCTAAGGCCGCCAAGGATACCTTATAAGGCGTCGATCTCCATGGCCACCCTATCAAGAGTGAATCAAACTCCGAGGCGGGGAGTGGATTGGGTGGGGCCGAGGCGGAGGAGGAGGAGTTAGGTTCGAAGATCGGGCACCAGGAGCTAGGGTTGAGCTTGTCCTCGGACTTGTGAGGTGAGTGGGGCTCGGAGCCGAACTCATCCCACTCGAACGAGTCATGGGAAGTGGTGGGATCGGGGGGCGAGTCGTCGGAGGAGGATGAAGTGGTGTCTTTGAGATCGTGTTCTTTGATTGCTGGGTTGCTGGGTCTTTGAGATCGTGTTCTTTTGGTTGCTGGGTTTCGTGTTCTTTGATTCAGTGGGTTTCTATTCTTTCTACAGTAACATTAAATTGAGTAATTAATTAATTTTTTTTTTTTAATTTTGGCATTTAAAAAATGTTAAATAATTTTTTAACAATATTTTAATGCTCAGGTCAGTTTCTCTGTTAGTTGGCTGAGGAATAGTGCTTCAAGGACTTAAATGTCCCGCGTTAATTAGTTTAGGGACTAAAAGTAATAAAAATAAAATGTAGGGACTAAAATTGCATTTACGCTTTAATTTTTTTTAATTTAAATGCTGACGTGGCATTTTTTAATGCCAAAAAACATTTTTTATTATTAATTTATGCCACATAGATATTAATTTAGTATTATTTATTCCTGTTATTTGCCATGTCAGCTTTCTCCGTTTCTGATATAACGGCAGGGACTAAAACGGAAAGTGTTTTTCAGGATGGGAATTAAAAACGGTAAAAATAAAATGTAAAAACTAAAATAAGAATCACCTGAAAATGTAGGAACTAAAAAGTACTTTTTGCCTTCTTAAAATAGAGAAGGCCTAAAGACACCATCAAACTTGTTTCCCTCTGGACGACAAAGTCTTTTTGCATGGACACATCTGATTACAAGTTTAAAACTAGTTAAAAGTCAAAAGAGTTGCATTGCCCCCTTTTCCTAGTGTCATCTAAAAGAGTACAAAATGTGCAGTTAAATTGAATTACACTGTCGGAGTAGCCTTGTGCACAAGTCATTAGATCATTCACATCAAATTTCCTAAAAAATATTTACTCTTTAGCAACTCAAAAAGACATTTTATCTATTTTAACGACTCATTTTACAATATACCAAATATCAAAGGTTCTATTTTTACATTCATTCCATTAAAATAATGTAAAAAATTTATTAAAATAAAATAAAACTTCCCCACAAAAATTAGCCACTACATCCACTTGAATAAAAAATTTGTTTTTGTTTTGACTTTAAGTTACAGAGAGCTGCTATCTATAACTCAAATTCAAATTTTTTTAAGTTTGCCTTCTTTGCTGTAACACATTTTTTAGTATTGGTTGCTAAATTGAATTTTTAGTCAATTTAGCACCCTTATTGCGAATGCTCTAAAGGTTGTGGCTTCTGTCTAACCATACACCCATACTAGTGTTAATTTGGGACCATACAAATTGTTGCTTTATCACAGTTATAAATCTAGTTTGTAAATCTATATATACCAGTTGCTAATCTTTGTGATTTGCATTGTATTAGTTTTGTATCTAAAATTGACATATAGATGTTGTAGGGACTCAATTTGGAAAAGCCTTCTAAAATGAAAAGGACAAACGGTCCAACAAGCCCAAACAATAAATTTTTAGAGAGTGGGTGTAAGAACTAGCTCTAAATGATAGGAAAAGCCTCTCCTTCTCTGGTTCTTTTTTTTTTTTTTTTTTTTTTTTTTTCTGTCCCCCTACAATGTCGTTCATTTTCATGTTATATACTACGTTCCTCCCCTTACTTTCGCCGTACACGTGTAGGTTCTATCCTGAGAACTTCTTTCTGTCCCATCTCCCCCTCTCTAGAATCCTCAACCAACCATCATAAGGCTGCTTGATCACTGTTCAGGCATCACCTCCACATTAATGCGGCCAGAGAGTTAGCTGGGAAACATTTAATGTGGAGGTAGCAACGTCAGAAGATATTTGTTGCCTCCACTATCCTGTATCCGTTTCTCAATTATAATACAACCTTATGGACTACCTAGGGTAATCAGATAGTTACATCCACCTCAGACTATCGTTCTGAGGTGAATCTTCTCCTCGGACACATTTTGGATTCTCACGTGCAATCCTCGGCTCTTCTTCTTATATTAGTCGTATTATGCTTTTATTAAATCATCATCGGACGGATTGCTGTCCTCGGATTGGGCCATTGGGCCGCAGGCCCATTCCCTACAAACTTACCAATACCACCTTATATAGCTGGCCCCACAGATGTATTTATATATAAGGTTGACAATGTTTGGCACAACCCTTGAACATGACACACGTATTTGCAAGGTACTTATAGTGTAAATGGGTTCATGTCAAAATAGGTCGACTTGCTTTGATATGATTAATAATTGGATTAATTCCATAATGATATGCTTAACCCACAATCAATCTGAAATGTGCTAGTTCATTGTTTGTGTCAAGACAGGTTGATCAATTTTGACACACTCGTTTAACCTGGATAAATAAATGTCATTTTATCCAACATAAATTTGAATATTTAATATACAATTGAGTGATTAAAAGAATTTTAATGATCGTGTAGATATTCTTCATTGAAACTCTAAAATTCCAAACTTTTTTACCAGATGTTGCTTTCACACTTGCCTGTTGCTCGTGAAATGAATCAATTTAAGTGTTGCAAGCCTCGTGAACTTTGCTGTAAGGTTTCCTTTTGTTTAATGCATGTTTTCTCTGGTATCAAAGAAAAAAAAAGTGTTGCAAGCCTTCTTGTTAATCGCTGCAACTCTTTGGTGGTCTTAGGGGTTGTGTACTTGTGTCTATATAACAACTTGTTATCTTTTCGACGTTGGCTTTGATCCCTCTTTGCGAAACTATAAATATGAGAAATTACATGATAAGACCCTAGAGACAAACTTAGAAGGTTAAGCTTCTTATGATACCTCCTCAGTCTTCTAACTCTTAACTAAGATATCATGTACTTGTAGGCTTCTATATTCTTCCCAATCATAGTTATCAAAACTGAACCGAGTATAAAAAATCAAAATAGTGGGACTTTTTTTTGATAACTATGATTGGGACTTGTGAAGAGCAAACGAAATCAAAATAATATAGAAATTATGGAATCTGAAATTCAAATCCTGTGCAATTATTGTTGCATGCGATTACCATGTTGGTGTGGGATGTCAAAGTTTAAAAGTTAAAAAAAAAAAAAAGAGTAAAAGGTTGAAAAGTTAAATTTATTTTCTAACTAACTAACTCAACCACTTCCATTTGATAATTGATATCATCTACTCAAGTTTCAAAATTATGATTATAAATTGGATAAAAAGAATAATATTGATAGTTGCTCATATTATTCTTTTTTTTTTTTTTGAGAAGATGCTTATATTATTCAATGTGAAAGAAATTATATACGTTGTTTTCACACTTATCAACTTTATCAGCCAAATCTTATCGTCAAATATTGCTCCTCTTCTTTACAAGGAAAGAAAATGAGGTTCCAACTCTAAAAAAAAAAAAAAAAAAAAAAGAGGTTCCAGCTCTTCCCCCCGGTTAATTGTTATAACTTATAACCATCAAGCCATATCAAAAAAGAATTCAAGTTCTCAACCACCATGGTTCGGTTTATTGGATTCCTTGCCATTCTACCCAAAATATTCTTCCCATGGTGGCTTATACTATCGTATGTGTGTGTTTTGAAAGAGGTAAATATTGTCGGAAGAGAAGATGTGGAGTTCGAATAATAGATATAAGGAATTACAAAAAATGTCATTATCATTAGACTATTACCATAGTATCTATCCTATGCATCTATGTATTTAGTTTTAAATTTTTTTTAGATAAATAGATAGTGGGGAGAGGAAGATGGGGTTAAAATCATTTACAGAGAAAAAAAAAAAAAGCACAAGCATTATGAAGGATGCTATTACACATGAAAGTTAAGTACTATTTACTTTGTTACATATCCAATAAAAAATGATTTTTTTTCCCTAAATATATAGTATGATAATTATGATAGTTATTAATAGGTATTTTATATGATTGTGTTTGTATATTGAACCAGAATAACACTCCCTTTTTTTAACTATCGGTGGGAAAAAATTTAAATAGATGAAGAATGTGTAAATTTGGTCTTTTTACTTTTTAGTACAACACTGAAGTTTTTGGAGAAGAAAAAGTTAAGGATATTACTGCAACTGCAACAACATAAAAAGTTCAAGGGTCTTAATACATTTTATTTTTAAAATAAATTTTAGATTGATTTTCTACTTATTAATATTCATATTATAAATTAAAATTTTCCTTCATACAATAATTTGAAATAATAAGAAACATTAATAATGCTTTAGTTATGAAATAATAAGAAAATGGTTTTTATATATTCAATTTTTTTTCTTCTTTAAAATATCCTTGAAAATGCTCAACTTGCCAATTGATAATGATGTCGTATAGAGTATAGAGTAAAAGAGACCTGGTCGTTGGAATTTCAATTTCAATTGCAACAGCAGCTGCACCTGAAAGTTGTGCTCACACTCATAGTCACAGCTCACAGGCTCATAGCAAAAGCAGTGTATAGTGTACCCTTTATCAACAAAAACCCCAATTTCAAAAAGTACTTTTCTCATTTCCGCGCCCACATAAAAAAAAAAAAACAAACACAGACACAAAGGCACATAGTAAACTAAAAACCCTTCTCACACTCCTCACTCGCTCATAAGATTTGGAAAAAAAAAAAAAAACGAAAAATTTCACTATTTCCTTGAAAACCCATCTACAGCAATGGAAGAAGAAGACCATCAAAAGTGTCAGATCTGATAAAAGAGCTAGTCCTTCGCTTACTTTCCCAAAACCCCACCTCCGATTCCCAACCCGTTGACCCAAACACCACCGATTTCGCCAACTCTCTTCGCTACGCATTTCGCATTCTCTCCAGCCGAATGACACCTTCCATTGCTCGGACGCCGCCGCCATTGCTGAGTCCATCAAGCGCCGTCTCGCCACTCAAGGTAAGTCCTCCGAAGCCCTCACTTTCGCCGACCTTTACTCCAAATTCGCTTCAAAGACTGGACCTGGTAGTGTTAATAACAAATGGGCTGTCCTTTATTTGCTCAAAATCATTGCCCATGATAAGAATTCCGCGAGAACCCAGTTGTTGGATTCTTCGGTTTTATTGCCTAGTTTGTCTGATTCGAGGGTTTCAAGTAGAAAACAAAACGGTTGGGAAAATGGGGTTTTGTTGGTTTCTAAAGACCCCGAAAACCGGCGTGAAATTGCGTTTAGGGAGTTTGTGAACTTCGTTAAGGAAGAGAATGAGGTTCGTGAAGAGTTTTGGTGAGGGATGTGTTGTATGCTTGTCAAGGGATTGATGGGAAGTATGTGAAATTTGACAAAACTGCTGATGGGTATGTTTTGTCTGATTTAGTTAAGGTTCCTAGAGCAACCCGGATTATGGTCCGAAGCTTTGTGAATTGGGTTGGTTGTTTAGGAAGGTTAAAGGGTATATTTCGGAGAGTATGGATCGGTTTCCAGCTGAGGATGTGGGAACTGTAGGGCAGGCCTTTTGTGCCGCATTGCAAGATGAGCTTTCGGATTACTATAAGTTGTTGGCAGTGCTCGAAGCACAGTCGATGAATCCTGTTCCGTTGGTTTCTGAGAAGGTGAGCTCTGAGAATTATCTTTCGTTGAGGAGGTTGTCGGTATGGTTTGCTGAGCCGATGGTGAAAATGAGGTTGATGGCTGTTTTGGTTGATAAGTGTAGGGTTTTGAGGGGTGGGGCAATGGCTGGGGCTATTCATTTGCATGCCCAGCATGGTGATCCGCTGGTTCATGAGTTCATGAGGCGTTTGCTCCGGCGGGTTTGTTCTCCACTTTTTGAGATGGTGAGGAGTTGGGTTTTGGAAGGGGAGTTGGAGGATATTTTTGCTGAATTTTTTGTTGTGGGTCAGCCAGTGAAAGCGGAGTCTCTTTGGAGAGATGGTTACAGGCTCCATGCTGGGATGCTCCCATCTTTTATTTCACAATCTCTTGCTCAGCGCATTTTAAGGACTGGTAAGTCAATCAATTTTCTTCGTGTTTGTTGTGAGGATCGCGGTTGGGCTGATACTGCAACAGAAGCTGCTGCTGCTGCTGGGACCACAACAAGAAGAGGGAGCTTGGGATATGGTGAAACTGATGCCCTTGAGTCTTTGGTTGATGAAGCAGCAAAGAGGATTGATAAGCATTTGTTGGATGTTATGCACATACAGTATAAGTTCAAAGAACATTGTCTTGCAATCAAGCGGTATTTACTGCTTGGACAAGGTGATTTTGTTCAGTATCTAATGGATATTGTTGGGCCAGAACTTTCAGAGCCTGCTAACACCATTAGCACTTTTAAATTAGCTGGGTTGCTTGAAACTGCAATTCGGTCTTCAAATGCTCAATATGATGACCCAGACATATTGGATAGGTTGAGAGTTAAGATGATGCCACATGGAACTGGAGATAGAGGCTGGGATGTATTCTCATTGGAATATGATGCAAGAGTTCCACTAGATACTGTGTTTACGGAGTCTGTTATGGCAAGGTACTTAAAAATTTTCAATTTTCTGTGGAAGCTTAGGCGGGTGGAGCATGGGCTTATTGGTGCATGGAAGACAATGAAACCAAATTGTATTACTTCTCATTCTTTTAATAAGCTGCAACAGGCAGTTAAGTTGCAGTTGCTTTCAACATTGAGGCGATGTCAGGTTCTTTGGGTTGACATGAATCATTTTGTAACAAACTTGCAGTATTATATTATGTTTGAAGTCTTGGAGGTGTCATGGTCGAATTTTTTGAGCGAAATGGAAGTAGCAAAGGATCTTGATGATCTACTTGCTGCACATGAGAAATACCTACATTCAATTGTAGAGAAATCCCTCCTTGGAGAACGTTCCCAGAGCCTTTGCAAGTCACTCTTTGTCTTGTTTGATCTTATATTGCGCTTCCGAAGTCATGCTGATCGGTTATATGAAGGGATTCATGAGTTGCAAGCAAGGTATTGATCTTTCTGTATCATTGTTGTTATATTTGTAGACAAAATGATTAATAACTAAAGAATTTCATTTGATTAAGCTAGCATAAGTTGGATCACATCTTTTTTGCAGAACTATGGAATCCTCTTTGCCCTCTCGAGACAAGAGCAAATCACGGAGGCAAATAGGTGATAAATCTTCAGACCCTGGGTCCTGGATAGGTGAGGCAGGAAGGCCCTAACACAACGTGCTGGTGAATTTCTTCGCAATATGGGACTAGATTTGGATGCAATAGCGAAGGAATATTCATCACTGCTTGAGGGCTTCATTTCTCAGTTGCCTGTGCAGCAACATGTTGATCTAAAGTTCCTCCTGTTCCGGCTTGACTTCACTGAATTTTATACCCGGTCGGGTCCTAGTTTATAAGAAAAAATTGATGCATTTGAGTTCAAGGAAAGTTTCCACTGTCAAGGCATTAATAATGTGCTTCAATTTGCTAACGACTCCCAGCCATATCACTGAACAATTATGCAGGGCTGGCTGACATCAGGATGTACCAGTTTGTATATAATTTCTTGAACTTAGGTATGGAAACACTTAGCTCCTTTTTATTATGTAATTGTGTGTGTGACTGTGCGGTTTAAAAATATTTGTTGGGGGTTCTGATACAGGTATATCTTACTTTTCAGATGGTGTTGCTTTTCTGATGGCTTGTATGGAGGTTTAAATTGACTTGAAGGTATTTTGCTAATATTAGACCAGGGTGTGAAATGTGGTAGCGTATACGTTTTGTATCTGATATCTGAATGATTTTCTCTTGGTATTTTCTTGCGGCTTTTGTAAGCATTCCGTTCTGAGCTTGTATATTTGTACCATAATTTTTCTATTGGTTGAATGATAAGCAATGTCTGCTATCTAATGTTTCGCATGTTCATTTCTTCTATTCAATTACTTTTTCTTCTTATTCCTATTGTTATGCTGTGTAGGGAATTCATTTACTATTAGATTTTGTCAGTCAAGGACTTGCTAGTTAAGTTCTGTGCATTTTTATGTGTGAATCCATGAGTCTTGGAGAAGAAATAACATTTTATTAGGTAGAGTATTTCTGGATTTATTAAGGATGGAAATGGGGCTGGTTTTTTGTGGGAACCTTATTCCCCACCTGTCCCGTCCAATCAAGCCCGCTCCTACCCCCACCCTATGTGAGAGAGGAGAGAAGAGAGAGAGAGAGAGAGAGAGAGAGAGAGAGAGAGAGAGAGAGAGAGAGTTGATTGCATGACGTAGGATAGATTTGGAAGTCTATCTAAATGTGTATATGTGTATGTGATGGGTTTAAGGGTTAGGAGAATTTGTTGATTGAGGGTTTAGAGTTGTTGAAGAAAGTGTTAGGTCTCAAATTGGACTAGAGTTTGATAAGATGGGGAAAGGCAAGAATACTATTTCTTGAAGTTGACAAATTGCTAGAAAATTTTGGATAGCGATGGTGTTTAGGAATAAAGGAGTGGTTTGATGAGTCATTTGGTGGCTATTTAGGAGGGAGTACGTGGGCTTTCAAGCTTTTGATTGGTAAGGGAAATGGTTTGATTTAGGGTTATAAGAAAGAAGGAATGGAGATAATTTTATGATATTCATGGACTACTCAAATGTTACCGTGAGAAAGTGAAGAAAAAATAGAAAAAAAAAAAAAAAGAAAAAAAAAGAGAGGAGAAAGTTCACATTAGGGACTAGATCTTTCTTGTACTAGAAGTATTAGGACCAGGGGTGTATAGGTCATCAATATCACTGATCAAAGCCGATGTCACCAAGCCACACTGCCTACTTTAGGCAGTCACCGACATGCTTTAAAACTATTTGAATTTTCTCCAATTGGACTTCACACATTTGACCCAATAAAATAAATCTTAAGTGGACAAAATTCTGAAGTAGTGACAAATGAATCTTTCATATGGTGTAAGCCCTAGAGAAAGAGACTGAAAATGGTGGTTGGTGGTGGTGTGCTCCGAGAGGGGGGAGGGGCGGTTGGCAGCAATCTGAAAAATAAGGAATGGAGAATAAGAGTTTGAGTTTGATTCTTTTAAAATTATATAATGAAAATATTAAATATATATTTTTAGGATTAGTATCAAGATACACCTAGTCAATTTGTGTAACTCTTCTTAATATAACATCATTTAATAACTTTTTGTTGGATTAATATTTTATAAATCCTGCTGTTGGATTATATGTTCCCTAAGTTCTTAACTCACATTAAATTTTGTGTTAGTCAGGTGTTATTTGCATTTTGATCCATAGACTGATGTTGTGTATATTATTTTGAAGTTGAAAAAACTTTTTAACTTTAAATTATAGTCATTCATCTCAAATCGTCTTGATATTTTGTGCATTTTATCTATTTGAGTTAATAGGTAAAATATATTACTACCTTGAGTTCATTACATTTTGTCAATTCTATGTTATGAATCTTTCTATTAGAAGTCATTTTACATTATATTTGAAAAAAAATGTGTGGTTTACATTAATTAGGCACGCTTTTGTGATTTACACCTAGACTTTAGGAGGTCTATGCGCTAAATTGCACTTGACTCTTTTACCTATGTCAATTTAATTATATTTCATTAGCAGACAATCACATGACCTTAAAATATGGGATTGTTACATATATTGCCCTTCAACTTTGATGTGAAGTGTTAAAATATTCCATTCAGACATTTAGTATATTTTTCAGTTATCATACCATTAGCTTTGAAGGCTTGGTTTGTCAGAAAGGGGCTGTTCAAATTAAAAGTCCATGGACAGTCCAAAGATTAGATTTGTCAAAACTTCTTAAAATATTCTATTTGGGCATTTAGTTTATTTTTCAGCAATCTTACCATTGGCTTTGGAGAGGAAGTAGATGATCTATCTCTCTGCAGGATAGTTAGAAACGCTTTGAAGGGGTGGCTTTCTCTAGACCAGGTGGACCAAAATGTGTCTCTAGTGAACCTAACTGTCTTATTGACTATTGCATGAGATGTGTGAATCTAGCAATCAATTCTTTCGTCATTAATTATCTTCTTGTAATTGTCCCAAATCTTTTGACCATACTGCATTATCTAGGAGCATACCTCTCTCACTAGACATGAAGTGAGAGACTGGCTTTTTGGCTATCAATAAGATTCATTGTTATGCTCGGTTGGCTAATAAATTTGCATGGTTTGTTCATGCCCAGTTAAAGACCAGCTTCTCCATGCTGTATGAAAACAGGTTCTACCATATCTTCAGTTTGTTCCACAGAGAACACTTTTAGTTTCACTTTTCAGTTCATTTTAAAATTCTTAGATACTCATCTGAACTGCTTGTATTTCATACCAGCTAGATGTACAGTCCATTTAAGCTTTGGTCAATTTACTCTATAACTCGACTATTACTTATTCTCTAAATATTGATACACTGGTATTCAGATTACTTTCGTTTCTTTCTTTTAAAGAAACAAGTGTAGTAGTGACTTTACGGTTTTACTTTTATTTGTAAATATGTTTGTTTATGTAGCTTAGTCTGGGCATGCTTGGAGTTATCCAAAAAGAGCTTAGGATCGATCTGTTACCACTACTTATCATTTTTGTTTAGAAACCTTAACATTAAAAAAAAAAATAATAAAATAAAATAAAATAAAAAAGAAAAAAGAAAAAAGAAGAAGAGAGGCTAAAGTGCAAAACAAACTCTTGAAGTTTGAGGATATTTGGATTTTGCATTGTACTTCAATTGGGTAGCACCTCTTAGTGTTTTTCAAGACATCTAGGGTTCATATTCCATCTCTTCATTGTAACTATCAAATTATCAATAACAAAAAAAGCAATCTTACATTGATAAAATCTTTTTTTTTTAATAGAAAGTTTAGAAATTCCATTAATAGATAATGAGTTACATCACAGGGATTACATCATCAACCAATACAGAAGAAAACTTTAAAGGCAACTCCTCTAATCACACAGTGAAATCAGAATAAGCATCAGCAGATAAAGCCAAACTCTGGTACCCTATTTCCAGAACTAGCAACCAAACTAAATTGGGAATCTTCCAAAGAAGACATTAATTAAAATCAGAAGTTCTTCCACCAGGTCTGCAATAAAGGGCAAAAGAATTGCAACTATGCTGCATAAGTCTGTAAAAGCCAACTTCATCACACTCCATGATGCAATTATGAATGCCAACATCCCTAGTAAACCGGATAGCATTGCTCCAGTCAAATACGATTCAAGTTTGGAATTAAATCGGGTCTCCTTGAACAACAGCCCCACCATAACCTGACCAGCTGAGTCCCTTAATAATAACACCCAAACCAGAAATTCATATTGTGAAAATTGTGAAACACCAGTTCAACTCACTAAAATCTGAACCATTGCATTCTGAGATCACGTGGTTATGATTTAGCTGTACAAGAAAAGTGGGCACTACAGAACTTTAGTGGATGGGTGACTGATTCCTCAGTACTTGCCTTTCTTCATTCTGTGATGGTTTCTCATACTGTGACCAATCCATTAGTAAAAATTACCCATCTTCAAGTAAATTGTTCACCAAAGTTCTTGCAAGATGGGTGTTGAAGTTTGGCAGTTTATCTAAAACAAAAACTGTCATGCATACGGTCCTAGATGAATAATTAACTAATAGTGAAAAAATGTAGTTGGAACTTGGAACATAAACTTGCAAGAGCTGGTGCTGGATTGTGCTAATTGAATAACTTGAGTGAGTGATATGGTTTATGTGAAAAACGAGATAATAGAATCATTTTCAATTGAGCCAATAACAAACAAAATTTAAGGGGGGGAAAACGTCTCGAACCTGCTCAATAATTGGTACAACTTGTGAGTTGGTTAGATATAAGTATATAATCTTACTCACATAAATAGCTAAGATCAAATCAGTCAGTCAATTTATACTTCTTCCCTGTGAATGGCTGAAACTTTTGTTGATCTTTCTTTGATGTTTCTGCTTGAACAAAATCGTTTGAGATCTTCATTGGCTGGGTCTCATGAGAACCAAACACAATTTTTCCTGCACGATTATGCGAACTGAACTTTGGTTGAGTTGCCATCCTTGTATCTGCAGCACCCATTGGTTGCTCCTTCTCTTCAGATGATAATTCTGGCACAGCTGGTTCAGTAGAATTTGTCCCATCCAAGCGTCTTGCCAATCCTGTAAATGGTATAAACTTCCTTTCCTTATTGGCCTGCTCCCCTTGATCATTGGCCAATGCATTCTTTGTTGCTGGTTTCTGAGGTTCTTTGTAGTCTAGAGGAGGAGCAAACTCTGCCTCACAATCTGTATCAATAATATTTATAGCAGCAGAAGGCTTGGTCTCTAATATATCAATGTAAAACTTCTTACTGTTGTGGTTGATCATAATAGTATCTCCAATTGTCAGGCAAGAGAAGTTCCTCAATATGTCTTCCAGCATATCTTTCATGCATGGTAGATGAATGAAATCCGTGGTGTGAGGCTGCAACTTCATGTAAGTTCCTTTGTCAAGCTTCACATTCTTCATAATCACAGGGTCACCCTCTTGTAGCTTCATGTTCTCCATCATCCAAGTTGGTAAGTAGACACAATCCTCATTGCCAGTGAACTCCAAAACCCCACAGTGTGAAACTCGACCGGTAGATTGATTTTTGATTTCAAACTGCATAGGGTACCCTACATTCAACCGTAGGAGATGTGTGATAGCTGAAGTTGGCATTATGATCTTGTCACCATTGTCTGGGAGTGACTTTTCAATCTGAGAGAGAGGGTAACAATTGTAAACTTGATCAAATGAGCCTGCTGATGCATCATATTCATCAGCATAATCATCTGAATCAGAGTCATCACTGCTGCTTTCATAGTCTTCTTCTTCAGAAGAAGAATACTCATCAGTGTCATATCCAGAAGACTTATCAAAGAATTCACTGCCGAGTATTTCACATATTAGTGAAGACTGATCATCATCATCGCTGCTGCTGCTGCTGCTGCTGCTTTCATAGTCTTCTTCTTCTTCAGATGAATCATCAAAGAAGCCTCTGCCGACTAATACATGGAAAGACTGATCACAATTTTCTCTACCTCTTTCGTTGGATTCATCAGAAGACTTATCAGACAAGTCACTACTGCCTTCTTTTTTCAGATGAACCAAGTCAGTGATTTCCTTAGCCTGCTCTCTTTTTTCATCAGATTCTTGAGAAGTATGATCCTCCATGGTTATGGTGATTGAGGAAGGAGGCGCCTCTTTTGCACAAAACCTTTCTTTCTTTCTTTGTTATTCACAAGTCTTTCTTTATTTATTTTTTTGATGAGCGAGTCTTTTGACTTTCTTTATTTGTTCTCAAACTTTTAATGTACTGTTTCTTCTTTTTCACTCTTATTATATAAAAAAGTAAATAAATCCCCAATTTAGCTCCATCATACAAATGCGGAGTAGAGATTGGATTTACTTCCAGGAAAATCCGGTACTTAAACAGATATTCAATCTGTTATCTGTGGGTCTTTCTTCCATTCTCAAACACCTTTAATTAAGGTTATGGTTACCGATTTGGTTTAGAATCCATTTGCCTACACGGCTCCATCTATTATTATTTGCTAGGTACGAGGTATGAGGTATGAGCCTATCAGGTTATGTTACTTGCATGATTACCTACTGATTTAGTTATTTTAACGTGGAGCTCACTCATAATAGTTTTTTATTTTTATTTATTTTTTATTATTTGGATATTCACTGATAATAGTTTTTTTTTTAAATTATTTATTCTAGAAAAAGGACTTTTGACTAATTATGAAATATTCTTCTCAAAAAAAAAAAAAAACATCATGGCACATCCTTTTTTATAGACTAGAAGATTAGGAGACAATATAGTAGACAATATAGATTAGGACTTTTGACTAATTTTCTTATCGATAATAGTTATAAGATTATTAAATTGAGGAAAATATTAAAATTAATATTAAAAAAAAAAAAAAAAAAGAGATGAGAGTGTAACAACCATATCTATTGGGATAAAGGGGAAGTGAACATCAACGCGCTCACCAAAAAATGAGGAAAACTCGAACCAAAGGCAAAAGTCTTGTTGAGCAAGGCCTGACCACTAAACTATCTACCGAGTAGGTATTAATTTTTAATATAGATGGTATAAATTGGCATGACAATAATTAATGTCAGCAATGTCACTTCAACATCAAAATGAAAACATGGTTGAATTGTTTTTTTTGCAATTGGTGATACTTCGTTGGTTTGCAAGATTTATGTTAAAAAAAAAAAAAAAAAAAAAAAGGAAAAAGAAAAAAGAGACCAACTTAGGAAACAGCCTGACCTTCAATTTAGCTATACGCCCCAAGTGCATCTTGAATAGAGATTTACAGTATTAACGACCCACCACATTTTGATGTCAAGTTAGTGGCATATTATCAAGGCAAGTTGAGTGTTTAATGCTTACAAACGAATCTATTGACAACGACCGACCAACAAAAAAACCTTGAAATTTTGTCTGTCTTAGTACTATAGAGAAGAAACAACTAGTTTACGTTCCTGTGCAAAGGTAGGATGCACAATTTGGCCAAACCAAACATAAAAAGAAAGGAAGTACACAAACATATATCCAAAAGGCTGTATTCAGAATCAAGAAGGGGAAAAGAATGAGAACACAATTCTGCTTCCCCTGTTCTTTTCTATAAATATTTATATTTATACATTCTCACCATACAAGGTTTCATTTTTTCACTCTTTGGAGTCCAGTAAGAGCTTGTTGCTGCAATGGATAAAAGATGAGGGTGGCCTGAGAGTGTTTTTAGGAGCACTTATCCAAGGGGTACCTGCAATGGCAAATCTCCATAAAGCATTGACATGCTCAGGTAAAGCATATTCAATGCCAACACGTGGACCTATCAGTATCTTTTCAGGCTCTGGACCATCTAAGAGTTCTAAACCACCTGCGCCCACATGCTTTACTCATTTCAGAGCTGCATAAAATCTATTAATGAAGTTCAAAGCTCAAAAGGTATGTGTTGGTAGGCTTACCAGGAGTGTAAAGGCAATGGTTAGACCATTCTGTTGTAAGACCCAATGCCTGACCAACCTAAAAACAGGGAAATATAAATATTGAGTAACTGAAAAACCCAGTGACATGAAAGAGCAGTATATAAAGTCATCAAGAAGACTAATTTAGTTCTCTTCACCCCACAAGTATAAGTGTTTGTGGGGTGTTTTTTTTTTGGGGGGGGGGGGGGGAAAACGGCCAGGGTTCAAGTCTCCAACAGAGAGATTCATACACATATACGTTTAGATTAAGCTAAATTAGAATTTCTATCTTGTATCAAGAAAAAAAAAAAAAAAAAAAAAAGAACATGTCATCTATTCATGTTCAGTTTTTCTAAAGTATGTTATTGCAGCCAAATAATTTTAAGAAATGTAGTCATATTATTTTGGAATTTCTACATAGGCTCACTATCTTTTCTCTCAAAAAAGAAAAGAAAAGATATCATGTATCTAGCATACTGCATATGTAACCATCCTCTCCCATAGAGGTGAGTCTGTAGAAATTACAAAGTATGGTTTCGTGTTAAAGAAGAGCCAAGGCATTACCAGCAGCTATTACTATGGTTCCAGACCCATTTAACCAATAAAAACCTGAAATTTCCAATACTCATCATATTAAGTACAGAAATTATTTACATTGTTAATCATATTTGTCAATCTCAGCTACAAATTTGAAGTGAGGTAACTTTGGCACTTGTGAACTTAAATTATATAATTTATTCAGTTTATTAAACTGGTGAAGCTAATAATTTAGAAGTTCCAAGAAAAAGTGAAAAAGGACCAGACCACTTGATTAATAAAAGTATAATTTAAAAAGATAAAGAAGCTAATAAATATCATAATCTAGCCTTCTTATTGATGAATGTTCATATTAAACTACTGTTACTGAACATCATAATTCTTCTGTTTTAACTCACAACCACCCTGTTGTTGTGAAATTTTTGCAATTTCCAGGTTTTAATTTTTATTTTGTTTTTCTTTTTTTTGGTGTGCCATAAAAGTTTTATGGATCTGTTGTGTCAATTTTAAAATATGCAAGAAGTGAAATTACTTCCATCAGCTTCATTTCTCAACCGAATTCCTCAGCCTTTTGTCCCTTCTATATCAGGAAAATGTTTTGAAAGATGATTGTGTCATATGCACAACTGAAAGCATGGGTTAAATACATCATTTTTACCAAAAGCAAGTATTAAATAAAGTATATATAAAAATAAAAAAAGTAATTATCATAGATAGTTCCATTATATTATAATCATCAAATATTGCAAATGTGACAATTTAAATACTTTCTCTAATTAATGAGGCACTTCATTACATTTTCTATCACTATTTTACACAGACGGTGCTAATTTGAAGATTCTATATCGGTATATCCCTTTAATTCCAAATAAATATATTTACAGATTTCAGTTCTACTGAATGAAAATACTGGACTTGCTCATCTACAAGGTAAGAGCAAGAATTATCCATTACAAACTTGTTATGTGAAAAATAAAATGTAAGAACAGAACAATGCCTAGAAAGAAAAGACAAGAAATTTGACCTTCCCAGGCCCAGAAAGAAGAACTGGCTTGTCAGTTTTCTGACCTCGACGCTGCTGAATGGTCTCCAATCCTGTGGTGTTGTTAATGATGATAAGGAATTCTTTTAGAGGTAGTATGCAAGATCATTTAATGAAAAACCATAGACATAAAGATAGAATAAGGGTCCTTGTACAATCTTATGCAAGGTACAGCTAAGGAAAAACTAGGAGGAGAAAATTAATAAAAAAGGTAGTGGCTAGTGAATAGCTGAACTCTATGTAACAAGGGTCCTTTTTTCCTTCCCCCACCTTCCTTTCCCCCCCCCACCCCCTTCTTTACTTATGTAGGAAATTCTAATTCTCCATACTGTGGCAAAGAGTTGATGCGCTTATCCTATGTAAATTTTATTCAGGAGGGCATCATTACGAGCTATTTAATTAGTTCTACAATAAGTCATCAAGTAAATTTATGTGCAAAATTCATTTACAAAGAAAATTACTAAAAGATATGGGTAGCAATCTCCATATACAACAAATTTTGGGGATGAATAATCATTTCAGCACCTGATCAATCGAACTAATGGGTTTGGTTGGTTGGGGTATGCCCAAGAGAGAAATGGCTGATTACAACACAAGATTACATTAAACTCTGCCGATGATAATAATCATATTAGCTTTAAACATTTAGAAGGAAAAAAAAAAAATTACCACATATGGGAGAACAAGAACGAATTAAGACAGCAGCACCAACTCCTTCCTTGTCAGCCACAACATTCAGCATTGAATGGAGTCCATAACACAAATATACATATGCATGTCCCCCTGCTCCAAACTACACACATACCCAACAAAAAACCCATTTTCAATTACCAAATGCATTCATAACAAAGCGAGTAAAAGACAAAGACTTTCTTTCATATAATGAAAAAAATTTAAGAATTTAAAAATCCCAGAAAGCAAACAAGTTGTTGAAAGTAGTATCTTACAACTGGGGCTGTTCTTGCTGTAATGCCAAATCGACCATGACAAGCCGAATCATTTGGTCTATAAGCTTCTACCTATTAATATCAAAGTCCCAAATATTAAGAATTGAAAAGCAAAATCATGGGACAAAAGTTTTGGTCGGAATTAAGTTACCTCGGTAATCTGAAGAACAACATCGTCCTTCCGAAGAAGTTTGCCAAGCAAGCGTGGAGCAAGTTCTAGAGAGTCAATCTGACAGAACTCAGGGGGCAAGATTGTCAATTTGTCGATGGGTATGTCTAAGATTGGGAAGGGCTTTAGTCTGGGCTCGGGTTTGGGTTTGGCCCGAATGGTGACTGCTTTGGAGCGGAGACTCGGCCGAGTTTCGTGTTCGAGTTCGGTGGCGGAAATGGGTTGCTTGAGTTTTCCAACTCGTTTGAATCGCTGGGTTTTGCTCATTTTCGTGGCTGCGAAGTGTGAAGGAAGCAAAGTGGAGCTATCGAACGACGAGATGATGTTGACTTCTGGGGGGTTTTTGGCGCGGATTCGTTCATAGATGGGCATCTCATATCCTACTGATCCTGTATATTTTTTTATTTTATTTTTATAAAGAAAATAGGTAAACAAGTCTAATTGAGCCAAAACAACGCAATAACACTGTTTATTAATATATATATATATATATTAATTTACTATTGTTTCAAAAATATTTAAAAATGTACCACTTTTTAGAAAGTTTCTTGTAGTACTCGAGTTCAGTAGCGGAGGGAGGGAGGCAGTTGCCCCCCCTGACCTTCTCAGAAATTCTCTATATATTAGTAGTAAACTATTAATTATTAGGAAAAATTACACTTTACCACCTTAAATTATGCTTCAGATTACACTTTACACCCTAAACTATTCGAATGCACAGTTTGCACCCTAAAATATGACCCTTGTTACACTTTGCACCTCGACATTAGTTTTACCGTTAAGTTGAATGGAAATATGAAGCATGTGACTTGCACATGTGTATTGTTTAAGTAAGACAAACATAAAAGACCAAAAAACTCATCTTCCCAATCAATTAAAAACAAAACTTTTTCTTTCATCTCTCTCTCATGCGCATCAGCTCCTCTCCCCAAATCAAAATCCCTACAACCCTAAATTCCCAAAGCAAAATCATCTTCGGCACCACCATTGTTCCACCATTGCGATGAATTCCCTAAAACTATGTTTGTGTTCTTTATAAATCTTTGTAATAGGAAGTGAAATAAACGGAATTCACTACAAAGTTGAAGATTGTTGTTGGTCACCGTGCCATTAGAAGTGCTGGACATCACGTGATACAAAGGAACTTACAAAGTGGCTTGATGGATATAAAAAATCCGAGTGGGACTCACATAAGCAATTAAGATTTAAAAAAAAAACCCGAAACAACATATAGGTAATGTTCCATTTAAAATGAGACGCGTAAACCATTAAAGGACCAATTTCAATTTTCATGGCTACAACAAGTGAACAAAGTATAGTTCCCCATAAAGGTCCAAATCCAAAATCCAATCCCATTACCCAACACAAGTTAGAGATCTCGCGAAGACTAACCCAATATTGTTCCCATCTCCTTGTGTAGATTGTAGTCTACAAATTTTTATATTCTTTATGAATCTATGGTGGTGTTGAGAGAGAGATGGAAAACAAAAATGTTTTTAATTGATTGGGAAGAGGGATTTTTTGGTCTTTTACGTTGTCCCATTTCAGTAAGTCACATGTGCAAGTCACGTGTTTCATATTTCCATCCAATTTAATGGTAAAACTAACGTTAGGTGCAAAGTGTAACAAGAGTTATAGTTTAGGGTGCAAACTGTGCATCAAAATAGTTTATGGTGCAAAGTGTAATTTGAAGTATAGTTTAAGATGATAAAGTGTAGTATTAATAAACGTAGTAAAAGGTTATTTGCCCCTCCTAACATAAACAACTTTTTGGTTTTTACTATATAGTGACAGCTAACTTGTCAACAAGAAGACAATTTTACATTCGCAAAGCACTGAAGCAGCACTTTTATTAAATAATGGATCCCACCCACTAGTGTATTGGCTTTGCACACAACTTTCGCTGAATAGGATTGGGAAAAAAAAAATAGTGATACCAAACTGTAGCACCTCACCGGTCCACTTCTTATTTACAATTTTTTTTCTCTTGAAATCAACCATTTTCGATTTTCATTCTCAAAAAACAAAAAAAAAAAAAAAAAAAAAAATTGAGCTTGTATTGAAGTAGATTTTGCAATTGAGTAAATTTAATTAGAAATGAAAAAAATGAATTAAAGTAAAATTTTATATTAGATTTATGTATGACAATGACTTTGGCATATAGTCGTTTATTTATTTTGTTATTAGTATCAATTAATATTTCTTAGATTAATTTTACTTTCAATCTTGTCTTTTAATATTGCCCTCTCGACTTGAAGTCTTGCCTCCACCATTGCTTGAGTTCCATGGAAAAATTTTCCGGCAAATTTGAAAGCTATTTTTTCAAAGAACTCAAGTTTATGGAAAACTTGATTTCCCCAAACTTGAATACTTAAAAAGTGGTAGATCCTTTCATATTTCCGAAACAATGGTAGATTGATATATATTTCGGCAAACAATGGTATTTGGCCATTTTGCCAGTCTAATTGAATGAGAATTTAAAATTTCTCTGATTATTTATTTTATTTTATTTTGAACTTCAAACCCATGGTCAAATTAGATTACGTAATCAAGTTTTGTTTTTTTTATTTCTTAAATAAGTTTGAATTTGTTTATAAGTTACTCGATTAATTTATTCTCTTTCGATACATAATTAGCACTCTCATTAATATTTTTTTTTATCACTTCACAAATTTATGCTAAATAATTATTAACTAAAAATAGCTCAAATTATACCAAGAGCTATTTTCCCCAATCCTATTGATCAACCGGTACCTCTTAATATTTTCAAAAAAAATTCAAATTATATCATAACTTGATTTATTTACAACCCTAATTTTAAAACAACTATCCAATACATGAAATGATGAGGTAGAACGAGTTTTTACATTAATTATGGGGTATGAGTCTTCAATGATGTGCGTCAAATGAAAGCTAACATACAATTTAGTCAGTTTAAAATGTGGAGAAAAACTTATTCAATATTCCATGAGCAATGCTCACTCCTCATATTAATGGTGAGCCTCACTATGAACTAAACTAGTGAAACCCACAACATGAGAGAATGGAGCATTGCTAGTGTTTTTGAAGACATCTAGGGTCCATGGGTCAGCTTGAGTTTAGGCCTAACCTGTACTCGACTCGGTTGGGTCGGGTGATTGAAAATTTGACCAACACTCGATCGAACATACGAGTCAGACCCCGCGTTTTGGGTCATGGGTTGAGCGGGTCAGACTCATCGGTTAGGCAGGTCTGGGCTTCAGATTGTGCCAAGTTTGTAGATTTGCATGAGGTTTTTTTTTTTTAAAAAAAAAAAAAAAACCCGAAACAACATGTAGGTAATGTTCCATTTAAAATGAGACGATAAACCATTAAAGGACCAATTTCAATTTTCATGGCTACAACAAGTGAACAAAGTATAGTTCCCCATAAAGGTCCAAATCCAAAATCTAATCCCATTACCCAACACAAGTTAGAGATCTCGCGAAGACTAACCCAATATTGTTCCCATCTCCTTGTGTAGATTGTAGTCTACAAATTTTTATATTCTTTATGAATCTATGGTGGTGTTGAGAGAGAGATGGAAAAAAAAAATGTTTTTAATTGATTGGGAAGAGGGATTTTTTGGTCTTTTACGTTGTCCCCTTTGAGTAAGTCACATGTGCAAGTCACGTGTTTCATATTTCCATCCAATTTAATGGTAAAACTAATGTTAGGTGCAAAGTATAACAAGAGTTATAGTTTATGGTGCAAACTGTGCATCAAAATAGTTTATGGTGCAAAGTGTAATTTGAAGTATAGTTTAAGATGATAAAGTGTAGTATTAATAAACGTAGTAAAAGGTTATTTGCCCCTCCTAACATAAACAACTTTTTGGTTTTTACTATATAGTGACAGCTAACTTGTCAACAAGAAGATAATTTTACATTCGCAAAGCATTGAAGCAGCACTTTTATTAAATAATGGATCCCACCCACTAGTGCATTGGCTTTGCACACAACTTTCGCTGAATAGGATTGGGGAAAAAAAATAGTGATACCAAACTGTAGCACCTCACCGGTCCACTTCTTATTTACAATTTTTTTTTCTCTTGGAATCAACCATTTTCAATTTTCATTCTCAAAAAAAAGAAAAAAAAAAAAGAAAAAAAAAAAAACCCCAAAGTTTTTGCTATAAACTCAAATGTCTACATAACATTTTAAAAGCATTCATAGCATTAAGGAACATATACAACTTTATAGTAATATGTCTAAGTCAAATTCTAAATGAGCTTGTATTGAAGTAGATTTTGCAATTGAGTAAATTTAATTAGAAATGAAAAAAATGAATTAAAGTAAAATTTTATATTAGATTTATGTATGACAATGACTTTGGCATATAGTTGTTTATTTATTTTGTTATTAGTATCAATTAATATTTCTTAGATTAATTTTACTTTCAATCTTGTCTTTTAATATTGCCCCTCTTGACTTGAAGTCTTGCCTCCACCATTGCTCGAGTTCCATGGAAAAATTTCCCGGCAAATTTGAAAGCTATTTTTTCAAAGAACTCAAGTTTATGGAAAACTCGATTTCCCCAAACTTAAATACTTAAAAAGTGGTAGATCCTTATATATTTCCAAAACAATAGTAGATTGATATATATTTCGGCAAACAATGGTATTTGGCCATTTTGCCAGTCTAATTGAATGAGAATTTAAAATTTCTTTGATTATTTATTTTATTTTATTTTGAACTTCAAACCCATGGTCAAATTAGATTACGTAATCAAGTTTTGTTTTTTTTGTTTTTTATATTTTTTTATATTTTTTATATTTATTTCTTAAATAAGTTTGAATTTGTTTATAAGTTACTCGATTAATTTATTCTCTTTTGATACATAATTAGCACTCTCATTAATATTTTTTTTATCACTTCACAAATTTATGCTAAATAATTATTAACTAAAAATAGCTCAAATTATACCAAGAGCTATTTTCCCTAATGCTATTGATCAACCGGTACCTCTTAATATTTTCAAAAAAATTCAAATTATATCATAACTTGATTTATTTACAACCCTAATTTTAAAACAACTGTCCAATACATGAAATGATGAGGTAGAACGAGTTTTTACATTAATTATGGGGTATGAGTCTTCAATGATGTGCGTCAAATGAAAGCTAACATACAATTTAGTCAGTTTAAAATGTGGAGAAAAAATTATTCAATATTCCATGAGCAATGCTCACTCCTCATATTAATGGTGAGCCTCACTATGAACTAAACTAGTGAAACCCACAACATGAGAGAATGGAGCATTGCTAGTGTTTTTGAAGACATCTAGGGTCCATGGGTCAGCTTGAGTTTAGGCCTAACCTGTACTCAACTCGATTGGGTCGGGTGATTGAAAATTTGACCAACACTTGACCGAACATACGAGTCAGACCCCGCGTTTTGGGTCATGGGTTGAGCGGGTCAGACTCATCGGTTAGGCAGGTCTAGGCTTCAGATTGTGCCAAGTTTGTAGATTTGCATGAGTTTTTTTTTTTTTAAATTCTATTTTTTACGGGTCTTCTTGGCCCAAATTGATGGGCTTACTAAATTACAAGGATTTATAAGGTCCGTTTGGATACAACTTATTGTTGCTAAAAGTTGCTAAAAACTGATTGTTGCTGAAAACACTGTAGCAAAATAATTTTTAAATGTATAATAGTATCGTGGGACCCATTTTTAATATTTTTTAATAGATAAATAGTACATAAACAGTGCGTGAACAGTGCACGCATTGTCATGAACATTATTTTTTGTCCCACAAAGTCAGCAAAAGCGGGCAAAAAAAAGAAAAAAAGAAAAAAAAAGAGAAAACGCGCAGGAGAAAACGCATCGCAACTTTAAGTGCTATCCAAACCGGTACATAAATTTTTGAACCTTGTGTATATATCAAATGGGCCAATTTTTACATTATTTATTTTAAATTGGACTTTCAAGCTCAACTTGTATTAAGCCACTACACAACTTTGAATCTTTTGGGCCTTAGGTCATATCAATCCAAATTTAATGTTTCCTAGTTGCACATATTGACAAAAGACAACAAAAAATACACACAAAATAGCATGTAAAAACCTAGGCAAAATAGCAAACAAATAAAACACACAATAGCATTAAGCATTTTTTTACCACCTGTTAGAATACCATAAAAAACTCTTTATTTTTCCCGTCTTCTGTCCTCCATAGACTCTCTCTCTGAGAGAGAGAGAGAGAGAGAGAGAGAGAGAGAGAGAGAGAGAGAGAGAGTCTCTCTCTCTCTCTCTCTCTCAGGAAGTTAGATCTATCATCTATCTCTATAACACCATCATCGATTCCTCTCATTCCCCTCTTTCTCACTGAAGATCCGTAGATACCACTCCAAGATTCTAATTTCAATGCCAAGCAGGAACAATTTTCTCACTTTTTCAAGCATAGCCAATCTTAAGAAAAAAGATTTTATTGCAAAAATTTGTCCTCATCATCAGCAGATTTGAACAAATTTTCTTGGAAATCCTTCTATTCCATTTGGGAATAGAAAATTGTGACGATGTCTAAAATGCAGTGAACCCCTTGGGAAAATGTACTAACCTTATTGGAGATGAAAGATGCGGGATTTGGAGCAATGGTAGAGGAAGCCATGCTGTTCATTGTTGTGAAAGATCTTCTGTATTTTTCTAAGGAAAATATAACATACTAAAATAGAGTTCTTTTTTACTTCTGAGGAAATAGGAGGCGGCGCTCGATCACCTTTTTTTTTTTTGGGTAATTTTTTTTTTTTTTTGTTTTTATTTCATAACAACAAGATCTTTGTCTCTGTCTGTAAAAGAAGAATAAGAAGTAATGGTTCTATCAAGGAGGCGCTTGAAACTGTACTCCTACAACTCCATAACTCAAGCTCTTTCAAAACCCCATAACCTAAGCTCTTTCAAAAAATTCAAACCCTAACTTTTTGATTCGTGTTATGTTATGTTTTGGTGGTAAAAGCTGTTTTTTAACAGAAATGCCAAAAGGTAGGTAACAAAGACCAAACGGAGTTAAACACAGGTGGTCAAAATGTTAAGTTTTAAACCACGAGTAGGTAAATTGAAAACGGGCCAAACCATAGGTGGGTTTACTATAATTTTCCTTAATAAATATTTTCAAAATGCCATACCTTAAAAAGACATAAACAAATCAATAAAACTAAAATAGTCATAGGTATAAAAGCCCATCTCAACCTATTTAACCTGCCAACCATTTCACACAACAAGTAACAAATTCCAGCAAATAAATCACAACCACACAACAAGTATGGCAACAACAAATAAGAAGAGCACACACACACACACACGCACACACTTAGTAAGCCATAGAGGCCAAAGGAAGAAGGAAATTACTGCAAGTCTATAAGGCAGTAAACCACCAAGGTAGTAAACTAGTTACAATATTCCCAACAGTCTATATAATTAGTTACAATTATGAAATACCTAAGTATTTTCGAAAAATAGCTTTTCTAAAGCATTAAAGAACAACTACTTCGTTCTCTGTAGTTAGTTCCATGACGTATAGAAAAGAAAACTAAACTATATGTTTTCATTTTTATAAGCAAGAATTGATTTACAGTTAGAAAAACAATATATATGTCCAAAAGAGCTTCTAAATGTATCCAAAAGGCTGCCTCTTATACAAAATGTGACCTTCCTCTTACAATACAAGGGGCAAAAAGATATTTATCAATAATATATAAGGATAAGACCAAAAACTATAGAATAAGTGAATATAGTAAGGGCAGTAACCAAAATCAATAAAAAAGGTAGTAACCAAAATCAATAGAAATCATAGAAAAGGCAGAAACTTACCCTGTTAGTGATCAATCATCAACACTAATTGAGATACCTTTGCTTGAATTGGAACCTCCTACTATTGCTTTATTTATACTAGAAAAGAAAAATAAATGAAGGCAATATAATAAATTTTGTTTAAATATAAGACACATTCAATAACACTTAATAGAAAAGAAGTTTGGAAGTTAAACATATTACCATAGTCATGAAATTCATCCTCTAATGTCTCTACCTCATCTTTGATATGCGAAAAGAAATTGGGACCAAGGCTTGAAGCAAATTTTAAGCAAAAACAAGATTTTGAGTCATGAGAGGAGAGAGTGAACTCTGAAATGGATCAAGTATGCACCCTCCGCTACTAAATGCTGACTCAGAAGCAACAGTAGAAATAGGTATGGCTAGCACATCCCTAGCCATTTTGGATAGCACTTAATACCTATTTGAATTAGACTTCCACCACCCCAATATCTCAAATTTCACATCCCTTCTACCTTCACAATTTTCAGCCAAATATTTTCAATCTCATTACTACACCTTATGGATTGCTCAGCCTCCAAGAAACGCACATATTTAGACCATCACATATGGATTGGTACAACCAATTGCATCACCTTCTATATGTGTCGTCTTACTCCCACTTAGTACTTGCACATTTGGTAAATCAACATAAGAGTAATAATCATACTACTTGTCCAGAGGACCCTTCACCAAATTATTCATCTCATTAGACACTTCATCCCCATAAATTTCAGAAAAAGAAAATTTCAAAAACTTCATTTTCTTTCTTGGATCAAGAACCATAGCCACATACAAATGATGATTAATTTTATCCCCTTTCCCCTCAATGCTTATCAAATTTAGATTTCATTTTAATTGCCATATATTTCAAGAGGTGGTTTTGAAAGTAACATGCAAATAACCAGAGAACTTCTTTGTTGCATTGTAAAAAAACTTCAACAAACCCATAAATGTCCTAAAATTTTGAAAATCAATCCCATTAGGAGATTCCAAACCACCACTATTTTCCTTATTCATAAAGTATGATGAATAACTATCATCCTCAAAGTCCATTCGTATGAACATTTTCTCAAAATTTTTAGCATTTTCTAACATGAGGTAGGTAGAGTTCCACCTAGTGGATACATCTTGACAAAGCAGACACTTGGAATCAATACCTAACCTCCCCATAAAACTTTTAAAAGTTTAATTTCTATTTGGTGAGGGCTTCACATACCTTACAACTTTGCGCACCTTAGCAATGGATGTTTCTTTCAAACCATCCCCCACAATTAGATTTAGGATATGTGCACAACACCTCTTGTCTAAGAACTCAGGTTCTAAAACAGTCTCATTCCAATATTTAATTACTGTTTGCAAAAACTTAATGATGGCACCATTTGAGATAGCATTATCCATTATCAAAGTGAATATGCCATCAATACTCCATTCACGCAAACATAACTCAATCTTTCTACTTATAGTCTCCTCCTTGTGGTCTTCAACTTGACAAACATTTAGAATTCTCTTATGCAACTTTCAATCATCATCAATGAAATGACATGTGAAAGTTCAAATAGCGTTGAAAACACTATGAACGTTTAGACCCCCAAACAACAAAATACCAATTCAAGCTTTATATCAAACAATGTATGTGCGGAAAATGATAACAAACTTATAACAGAATTGATAACCAATCTAAACCAATTAAAATCACATCCACAACAGAAAACAAATGGTAAAGATTAAGGGAAGAGAGATGCAAACACAAGGACAACACAACAATGTGTTATTGAAGAGGAAACTAAAACTCTCGGCGTAAAACCTCTCCGCCGCCCTCTAAGCAGTCAATAATTCACTAGAAAATGAAGTTAGGATACATGAACAACAATAGACCCTCCAAGCCTAATCTACTCAGGTACCTAAGCCCTTTAAGCTTCTTGCTCCAATGAGGTTACGCCGAACCTTTGTCTTTTCTAGCTTGCCGAATTCTGCTATAAACTATAGTATCAACCAATAAACATTGGTCCCTTCCAAACTACTTCCCTTAGCACCAAAAGACCTTCTCACAGACGTGGGAATGGTGAGAAAATGATTTGGTCAAGAACCTCTCAAGGATGTATCAATAGAGAGAGTGAGAGTAGAGAAATTTGAAGAGTCTCTATGTGAAGATTGTGGATAATCAATCTTATTTTTCTCTAGAGTTTTTCTCTCAAAATTCTCTTTGAAAACTCCCTACATTTCGTAGGTATGAGGGGTATTTATATTAGGGTGAGATAGAAATGCAAAGAGTAAGGTTTTTCAAAACAGAGCTGGTTGGCAACTTGGCCTTGTGACTTGGCTAAGTCGCGAGTTCAAGCCGCGAGATAACAGAACGGCCAGGCTGAACTTTTTGTTCTGTAGTGCTCCAGCTGGCTTGACTGTTCATCTTCTCGCACGCTTCACTCGTGTGTTGCATTTGGCAGCTTGCCAGTCACAAGTCACTCACGAGTCCAGCCGTGAAGCCCTGTATTCTTGCACAATCTTAAGCATTTTTTCACATTCTCTCACTCATTACCCTTACATGAATCCTACCTAAATACAGGGTTTCTAAGTGCTGAAATATAAGCAAATTGGCACGGAATAAAGCTAACAAGATGGTTGATTAAATTCAACCTTACAATCTAGAATCTGTGAAGCTCTTGAACCATAAGACCAAAAAATCTCTTGAAACACAATAACACAATAAGTTCATTGTATGCAGAAAATTTGTAATGCATATGGAGCAAACACAATGCGATCAAGTAAAAATGTGATAAAACAATAAATCATGGCTTGACCAAAACAGTAATCACTATATACTAGTGATCACAATGCTCATTCACTCAAGGAATGAACATCCGGACATGCAAGCTAATAAGCTTATTTGCAAAGTATCATTTGCATGTCCAACACTAAACCAATGCACAAAACATATATGCTTCTAGGAACAAGATCCTATAAGGGCATAAGAGTGGTGTACTTAAAGAAAAATGCATGACATTTACCATCAAGTACAAAAGCTACATAGCATGGGTACAAAGACCTAAAAACCTTAAAAGCTTACAAATGCAACAGGTACAAACAGAGTAAATAAACACTAAATAAACATCATAAAATTATATAATAAGCCAAAGTTTCAAAATCAAACAAAACCATGAGTTTTAAACCAAAAAAACAACATATTAACCATAGTGTATCAAAAAACATTAAATATAAAGTAAACACTGTTTATAACATGCTCCCCCTCAAAATGGCACTCCCCCTCAAGAGTTGCCCCCTCAAAAATTCTCCCCCTTTTTGATCAGAATGGCCAAAGGGTCACTGTTGGGAGTTAAGATTGTCAAACTTGGCTGAAAGAACGTTGAGATGATCCTGAATTGCTGCTATCCTTTCAGTATACTCATTCTGAACTTCTCTGAGTCCATCAATCCTCTCCAGGATGATCTGAAGTGCATCTGGAGGTGTAGTTGATGAGGTTGAAACTCTGCTCCTCTTGCTTTTGCTTCTGGGTGTGACTGATTGTCCTGTAACTTCTGCTTTAGTTTCCATAGGATCACCTTCTCCTTGGTCACCCTCCTCTTTATCACCTGGAAGACGAACTTGTATCCTTGTGAGGGTTAGTTTGTTTATGGCTAATAAGGGAGCCATGAGACTGATATCTTAAGGGATTGCAACACCTTTTACTCTAAACAGTCTCATAAGAAGACTAAGAAAGATCAACTTGGGCTTGGAAGTGGTTCTGGTCTCTTCCACAATTGTGTCAAATATGTGAGAGCTAATGTCAATGAAAGTTTTCTTCTTGAGCTCCATGAGGAAGATAGCTCTGGCGTTAGTCAGTGTAGTCAGCTTCTTTATTAGATACAAGTTGAACATTATGATGGTGGTTAGACACCTCAAGTCAGTAGGAAAGTTAGTAGTGTTGAGACATCTCTTTTCTTTAACACCACCAATCCGAGCCTGGACAGTGTCTAAAGATAGTATCCTGTCTGTGTAGTTGGTGAACTCATGATCCTCTAATCCCTCAAGCCTCAGAATCTTATCAATATCATGAGCATCTATGGTAAACTCATGTCCTCTAATCCAGCAGTTCAGTTCATCCTCCCTTATGCTTACATATGCATAAAATTCCCTTATTAAAGGTTCACACACAACAGGTAGATCACCCAGTAACTTCTCCCATCCTCTGCCTTCAAAGCATTCTGGAATGAATGTATCTTTCAAGTTATTTAAATCCACAAACCTCTCCTGGATAATTGTTCTCTTCATGAAAGAATCTCTGTATCTTTCAAAGTGCTGAACAGACCTAAACAAATTATTGTCCATTTTTCAGCCTTTTGTCAGCCTTCTTTGCAGCAGTCTTCTTCTTTGTAGGTGTGGAAGCCATCTGTAATCACGTAGAAAAAGCCACAACAAGAGCAGAACACAATATGTGGAAATACACAACTATTAGTAACAAGGTAGTTGCAAAAGGGAGTAACATAAAGTCAAATCAACACATAGACTAAGCATAAATGAGAACTAAAGAGGGATAGCTCAAATAAGAACCCAGAAACTCAAACTAGTTTAGTCTGTATAGATGCAAACTGGAACAAGTATAAAACAGCTAAGTATGGACAATGGAAACCATATTCAGGCAAAAAGAACTATATGTCTATGAGACATGTCTAAGAGAATATGAAATGATAAAATTTTCAAAACAGAAGCACACACATGATAAGGACACTTAAAAACACAGCATAATTAGACAAATAATCCAAAAACTCAGACCTTTTGAAAACACTCAAACTCACATACATAGAGAAACACAGAAAAACCTCAAACCCATATTTCTAATGGATATGAAAGCTATCAAACGACAAAGCTCAGAACAAAGACTAGCACAATGAGACTAAATAAAGATAGCAAATGTATACAACAACAAAAGCAGCCATCCCCAAACAACCAAACCCAACATTTTAAGCACAAAAATATTCGAACACAGAATATCTCAAAAACACAGTGACAACTCATAAAACAAGAAAATAATGCTCAAAACATGAAATATGAAATGATAAGGAGAAAACCCATACCTTTTTCTTGAAGATTTGAGAAGAAATGGTGCTAAAATGGAGGATTTTCAAAGAGAAATACAGTGAGTTTAAAGGAGTGAAATGGGGAAGACAATGAATAGTCACAAAAATTCGAGGGAAAAACTAAAATTTTTTTAAAAACTGTCTTTAAAATGCAAAACACACGTTTTTTGCGACTGAGTCAAGTCACCAGGGTAAGCCACAAAACACTTTGAAATAAAGATTCCTGAAAATTTTTCTAAATGTTTTTCACAACTGAAAGGTCTACCCGCAAGACAATCACCAAGTGAGCCGCGAAAATCTCTGTATACCCCTCACGACTGGACCTTCCACCCACGAACAAGTTGTCACACTAAGCCACGAGAAGCAAAAAAACTCAAATTTTGAAAAATATTCTAAGTATTTTTTGCGACTAGGGCATTTACCTGCCAGTGAGTCGCCAATGAGCCGTGAAAACTTTTTGAGTAAAGTTCGCGACTAAGGCATGCTACTGGACCAACCCGCGACTGAGTTGCCAGAACAGGGCAACATTATTTTTGAAATTTTGACACTTTTGTAAAAACAAAATACTTTCCAAAAACAAGCTAAAGTACTCAAAAATATTTTTGTGTTTGATCAACAAAGATTGAGTTTGTGAAAACACATTTAAACGAGTACAATTACACAAATGAATTTGGCATTCATAAAACATAGACTTGTGTGATATGTGTGAATATAAAAAATGAGATAGTCCTTAGTCTAATGTGAAGCTTCAAAGATCAATTCAATCAAAGCATACACAACTAGCACTAGATAATGTGACCCATCTCAATTATAGAAATATGTATATATGACCTCCCACACAAACTTGAGTACATTTCTTTGAAATTTTTCATTTGGCTCCATATATATCATATCATTTGATCATTTTGAATTAATACATCTCATTGTGAGATCGATGCCTGAAATTTTTAATATTTCAATTTGATGAGTTAGCCTTTGGCTTTTTGGGCATCATACATTTTATTTTAGTCACTTTCCCTTTTTCTTAGTCAAATACTAGTATGTGCGACAGGCTTTTATAGCTCAATATCTCTTTTCATTTGGAGATTTACATTTGGTGAGCTCTTTAAACAAAAACAACAAAATAAAGAGTAGGAAGATATATAGGCACAGTCTATGGATGTCTCAAGATCAACAAAATCATTCACTAATAATTCATGACAAGATTGAAGATCTATTTACAACAGTCACATAGAAGTCAAGATTTCTCCCACAATGATATGAGTGCATATGAGACAAGCTAAGTTCGTAAATGCACAAAGCCATTAGTACAAAAGTACAAGGCAAAACATGCTTTGAGACAAAGCTCAATGACGTCGATCAAACTTTTTGGATTTTCTACTTTTTATGTGTTTTTGGATTTTTGACACAAAAGCAGTAAAAGGTTGATAAAAACCAAACAATATAAAAACATTTGAAAGCAAATAAACAGACAATATAAAAACTCAAACTCACAAGAAGTACACAACCAAGCATATACACAAAACATGGGAAGTATTAATGTATTGACATATTAAAATGCTTATGCATAAGTATGCTTTGTCACCCACACGTCACGTGCGTTTGGAGTGATATCCTTGACGGATTGGGTGCGAGAGTTAGGACTTTCAAACCTTCTTATAAAGCTTTCCAAACAAATGGTGAAGGCACCGATCATCTTCATCATGTCCATCATTTCGGAATCACGGTTTTGACTTCTAGGTTGCCCACTACCCCAAGACCTCTTGTCATTTCTTCTTCCTCGTAATTAAGGAGCGCTTGCATTATTTAACGCTTTCAGCTTATGACAGTTGGGTCTGGTATGTCCTTACAATCCGCAATAGTGACAAATATGATTCGTTCTAGGACCCCGTTGTGATCTTGGAAATGATCTTCATCTAGCTTCATGTCTGGCTTCTGATTGATTACGGAATATATTTAACACCCGTTGATCAGCCACATTTTTCTTCTTTTCAGTCTTAACTTTATCAGGAATAGACTCTTCTATAATTGGCTCTTTGGCCTTCACAAACCTCACTTCTTTGGTGACATTGGCTGATGAGCTACTCCCTCTGATATATCCCACTCCAAACTTGTCTGAGACTGATTTTTGATGAGCAAGCATTTCATTGAGTTTCTTGGAGGAGACACAGTCTACCTTAGCATTTGCTCGAAGCACTTCATGCTCAAGAAACTTTATCTTAGCATGTGCTTCGGTCAGCTCTCCATTCAACATCTTTATTTCACACTTGGCCTCCTTATGTCACGCTAGGAGATTTCGATAGTCCTCCTCTGCTTTCTTCATCTTCTTCACAGCCGCCTTGGCCACTCTTGTGTACTCTCCAGACTTCTCAAGAAGTGAGTTGTAGTTCTCTTGGAGACCAGCAGTGCTTTCATCTTCTTCAGCATCTGATTCTTCAACAACTCCCATTGATTCTTCATCACTGTGCTCCCCAAGTTCTTGTACAAGTTTATTCAGGTCTTCCTAAGACTCAACATGAGCAATGGTCATAAACGCAGAGTAGTTTCTTTCTCCATCACAGCTTTCCTTAGAATCAGAATTAGATGAGTCGGAGTCACTAAGAGTAGTGGCATAGACCTTGCCCTTCAATTTCAAATAATTGGGACATTCTTTCTTGAAATGTCCATGTTCGTTGCACTCAAAGCACGTGATTCCCTGCGAAGATTAGGATTCTCTACCATCTTTCCTTCTGAATTCCCTTTTCTCTTTCCCAGAATTCTAAAATTTCCCTTTGTCACCAGATTTCACACTGTTCTTAAGTTTTAAAAACTTCTGAAAGTTTTTCACAAGGTACGCCACATCTTTATCTATAGCATCTTCTTCCGAAGAATCATGAGATACTACCCTCTCATCAATTGTTTTAAGAGCAAGAGATTTGCTTTTCTTTTGTGTAAGCAGTGACAATTCATATATCTGCAATGAACTAACCAACTCTTGAACTTTAATGTTGTCAAGATCCTTGCTTTCTTCAATAGTTGTTACTTTGGCACGAAAGCTTTTCGACAGTGACCGAAGGATCTTCCTTACTATTTTACAATTCTCCGTCTTTTCTCCCAAATTGAATTTGCCGACGACCACCTCGTTCAACTTGCTATAAAAAGAGTCAAATGACTCATCCTCGCTTATCTTGAGCTCCTCAAAGCAAGTGGTCAACATCTTTAGTTTGGTATCTTTCACTTTCTTTGTTCCTTCATAAGTAGTCTCTATAATCTCCCATGCTTCCTTAGCAATAATGATATGTGAAATCCTGTGAAATCCTTCTGAAGAGACACCACAGAAAATAGCATTCAAGACTTTACTATTAGCATTAGCCGCCGCAAGAACTGCCTTAGCCCAAGTGGATTTGGCAGCCTTCGGCCTAGTCCAACCCACTTCAACTGCATCCCACACAGCATCATCAATAGAATACAAAAATGCCCCCATTCGGACTTTCCAAAATGCATAATTATTACATCGAAAAAAGGTGGCACATTTAGAGATTGAGACCTATCTATCTCAATGCGGGGTCAGGGATCACACTAAGGTGTTTAAACCACAACAAGTGCACCCGCTCTAATACCAAATGAAAGTTCAAATAGCATTGAAAACACTATGAACGTTTAGACCCCCAAACAACAAAATACCAATTCAAGCATTATATCAAATAATGTATGTGCGAAAAATGATAACAAGCTTATAACAGAA
The DNA here is from genome assembly GCF_002906115.3 of Quercus suber. Lineage (NCBI taxonomy): Eukaryota > Viridiplantae > Streptophyta > Magnoliopsida > Fagales > Fagaceae > Quercus > Quercus suber. Next base: position 1,493,249 of record NW_027069468.1, on the reverse strand, counting down.
TTGATAACCAATCTAAACAAATTAAAATCACATCCACAACAGAAAATAAATGGTAAAGATTAAGGGAAAAGAGATGCAAACATAAGAACAACAAAACAATTTGTTATCGAAGAGGAAACCGAAGTCTCGACGTAAAACCTCTCCGCCGCCTTCCAAGCGGTCAATAATCCACTAGAAAATGAAGTTGGGATACATGAACATCAATAGACCCTCCAAGCCTAATCTACCTAGGTGCCTAAGCCCTCCAATCTTCTTGCTCCAACGAGGTTACGCCAAACCTTTGTTTTTTCTAGCTTGCCAGATTCTGCTATAAACCATAGCATCAACCAATAACCATTGGTCCATTTCAAACTGCTTCCCTTAGCACCAAAAGACCTTCTTATAGAGGTAGGTATGGTGAGAAAAGGATTTGATCAAGAACCTCTCAAGGATGTATCAATACAGAGGGTGAGAGTAGAGAAATTTGAAGAGTCTCTATGTGAAGATTGTGGATGAATCAATCTTGTTTTTCTCTAGAGTTTTTCTCTCAAAATTCTCTTTGGAAGCTCTCTATATTTTGTGGGTATGAAGGGTATTTATACTAGGGTGAGATAGGAATGTGAAGAGTCAGGTTTTTCAAAACAGAACTAGTTGGCGGCTTGGCCTTGCGACTTGGCTGAGTCGCGAGTTCAAGCTGCGGGATAACAGAACGGCCAGACTGGACTTTTTGTCCTGTAGTGCTCTAGCTGGTGTGACTGTTCATATTCTTGCACACTTCACTTGTGTGCTGCATTTGGCGGCTTGCCAGTCACGAGTCACCTACGAGTCCTAGCCGTGAAGCCTTGCATCCTTGCACAATTTTGAGCATTTCTTCAACTCTCTCACTCACTACCTTTACATGAATCCCACCTAAATACAGGGTTTCTAAGTGTTGAAATACAAGCAAATTGGCACAGAATAAAACCAACAAGATAGTTGATTAAATTCAACCTTACAACATTTGAGAGACATATAATTCAAATTTTGAATGCTAGTCCATGCATCTATAGTAAGGCACACTCTACAACCCTTCAAGGCCTCCCTTAGTTTCTCTCTCTCAACACTATAAATTTCAATCACATCCTTAGCCACAGTTTTACAAGATAGGATATCCCTAATATGCAACTTAGATTTTAAGGTTGTCAAAAATATTTGAAACCCATACCCTTCAACAAACCTAAAATGCAACTCATCTATTATAATCATTTCATCAAGTGCCTTTCTAGAAGCCTCAACAATAGAGGCTATGGCACAAGCTAAAACCCTTCATCTCCATCCATTTTGGGTTCAATTGCTAAGGTTTTTTTGCCCTTTAAGTGCATCTTTATTAGGGTTCTTAAGACAATTTGACATATAAGCCAATAAATTAGTAGTATTGTGCTCCTTACTGTCAACAAGATGGTTTTTTAGCAATAATTGCAGACAGCCTTAAAATTCACTAATCTTTTTTTTTTTTTTTTCAAAATGATCCCAAGCAGTAGACTTTTTCCTATTATTTTACCACAACTATTTGCTTTCTCACTCACCTTGCCTTTACCTTTAGGTGGAAGTGGGGGAACCTCAACAGTAGTTGGAGTGGTAGCAGGTTCAACTTGGATAGTAGGTGTTATTCTTTGGAAAAGGGGTGCATCACTAAAGGGTTCCATAACCTAACAACATCAAATTTAGAATTAGCAAACCACAACAATAATGATACTATTATCATTTACAACAACAACAACAACAACTACTACTTCTACTACTATTACTACTACTAATCATAATAATCATTCAAATAAAACATAATAAATAAAGATTAAGATTTGGTGCACACAATAATATGCCAAAAGAAACCAATGAAAATCAACAAGCAGAAATACAAAAAATTCCATATACATTTGTCCCATATCCTACCATAAATTTAGGGAAAAATAAATAAAATAAAATAAAGCAGTTTTATTTCATTTACAATATCAGATTCACCTATGAATCCTTCATATTTTAACAATGCATTTCAAGTGACCACTAAAGCATGCCTTAAATCTAGATATTACAACAAACAAGGAGACCTACAAGCAATAAATCATAGAAACAAACAAGTGAACAACATAAAACTAACAAATTAATTATTACAAGAGCCACAAGTTTTACATTAGATGGCAAACCCAAAATCATACAAACATTCAATTTAACTACCCTAACTTTGTTGACAATTTGTCCCTCCTATTAGGTTCCATTAAGAAGGTATCCAGTATTGTCCAAAATAGCTAGGGATGTGTTGGCTGTATCGATTTCTATTGTTGCTTTTAAGTCAACATTTAGTACTAGAGGGTGCGTACTTGATCCATTTCAAAGTTCACTCTCTCCTCTCATGGCTCAATAGCTTGTTTGTGCTCAAAATTGGCTTCAAGCCTTGGTCCCAATTTCTTTTTGCATATCAAAGGATGAGGTAGAGGCATTAGAGGATGAATTTCATGACTTTGATAATATGTTTAACGTCCAAATTTCTTGTCTATTAAGTGTTATTAAATGTGTCTTATATTCAAACAAAATTTAATCTGTTGCTTTCATTTCTTTTTCTTTTCTAGTTATAAATCAAGTAGTAGCAGAAGGTTCTAGTTCAAGCAAAGATATCTCAATTAGTGTTGATGGCTGATCACTGACCAGGTAAATTTTTGCCCTTACTATTATTTCTATTGATTTTGGTTACTGCCCTTATTGTTATTCACTTATTTTATAGTTTTTGGTCTTGTTTTTATACATTATTGATAAATATCCTTTTTGCCCCTTGTATTGTAGGAGGAAGGTCACATTTTGTACATGAAGTAGCCTTTTGAATACATTCTGGAAGCTCTTTTTGGACATATATATATATATATATATATATATATTCCTTTTTTAACTGTAAATCAACTCTTGCTTATAGAAAAGAAAACTTATAATCTATAGATTTTTTTTTTTCTATAAGTCATGGACTTAACTATAGAGAATATAATAGTTGTTCTTTAATGCTCTAGAAAAACTATTTTTTGGAAATACTTAGGTATTTCATACTACCCTGGTGATAAACTACCTTCTAGCCTACTGCCTTGGTGGTAAACTACCTTATAGACTTGTAGTAATTGCCTTATGCCTTCTCTACCTCTATATTTTACTATGTATATATATATTGTAGTATGCTCTTCTTATCTGTTTTTGCCATACTTGTTGTGTGGAATGGTTGGCAGGTTTAATTAGTTGAAATGGGCTTTTATGCCTATGACTATTTGAGTTTTCTTGATTTGTTTATGCCTTTTTAAGCTATTGCCCAGGTCCTAAGGCAAAGGCATTTTGAAAATATTTATTACTTGTATTGTGTTTGTGTGATTTAACAGGTGCTAAAAAAATTCTTAATGCTATTGTGTGTTTTTATTTGTTTTCTATTTTGCTCAAGTTTTTACATGCTATTTAATGTGTATTTTTTCTTGTCATTTGTTAATGTGGAAACTAGGAAAAACTAAATTTGGACTGATAAGGATTGAGGCCCAAAATATTCAAATTGTGTAGTGGCTTAATACAAGCTGAACTTGAAGGCCCAATTTAAAATAAATAATGTAAAACCAGGCCCATCTGATATATATATATATATACAAGGTTCAAAATTTTATAAATCTTTGTAATTTAGCAAGCCCATTAATTTGGGCTAAAAATGCCCTTAAAAAATAGAATTAAAAAAAAAAATTCCATGCAAATCTACAAACTTGGCCCAATTTGAAGGCCAAACCTAACAAATGAGTCTGACCTACTCAACCGATGACTCGAAACGTTGATCTAACCTGTATGTTCAGTGGAGTGTGGGTCAAATTTTCAGTCACCCAACCCAATCGAATTGAGTATAGGTCAGGCTCAAACTTGAGCTGACTTGACCCGTGGACAATCTTAGTTTCCACTCTTGGTCTGCTCACTCTTTCTTTATAAATAAATTATTTTTATGTTTAACACTAGGGTTGTCCATGGGGTTGGTTTGTGCCCAACTTGGACTTGACTTGCTCAAGTCGGGTGGGAGAGAATTAGACCCGCAACCGACCGCTGATCACCACGGGTCGAGTCGGATCGAATTTTAAAAAACGATCAGTTGGTTCAGTTGAAATTGACAAATGGCAGCGATGAGCGGAGGAGAATGAAATGTCGTTGGATCTGGTTGGAGGAGAATGAAACGTCACCGATCTGAGATTAAACATCGTTGGATCTAAGCCAAACTTACCGATCTTAGCTTACATGTCACCGATCCGAGCTTAAACGTCACCGATTCGAGCGATTTTTTGAAAAATATTGCCAGATTTGAGCCAAAATCATTGGATCTAAGTAGATTTGAGAAAAATCATCGTCGAATTTAAGCGAGAGATGGCTAATCGTTGCCGGATTTGAACGGAGGAGGCTTTTATCTGAAGTGGTGGTCGGGTGGGTCGGGTGGCTGCGGTTTTAGAGGAGAAAACCTACCACTTGACCTGTCAAAATCGAGTTTGGAGGGTTGAGACCCACCGCTGACCGCTAGAGTCATCGGATTGGGCAGCGAGTGGGTCGGTCTGGACGAGTTTCTCGATTAGGCCGGATAAATGGGTCACATGGACACCCCTATTTAACACTGTTAGTTATGATAAAGAACTTGAAAAATATAAAAAATCATCAAAAAATTAATTATTTTTTCTTTTTCCAAAAAAAATTTTAAAAAATATTTCCGAATACGATGCGTTTCATATATATATATATATATATATATCATTAGATCTGCAGTAACTTTTGTAGGCCTGAATAAGCTAGCCCAAGTTTCTTGCCGAAAGGTTGATTCACTCGTACTTGAATCCAGCGATGGAAAATGAATCCCCCAATAGGCGGACCCACACTCTCATCAGGCCCAAAGTCACCTAAAATAAACGAGCCGTAGTGTAAACTCAAAACAGTATATAAAGCGTTCTAGATCCTTCCAAAGAAGACCCGTTATTTCCCATTCTATTTCCAATAAATTGGGTCACTTTTTATTTTATTTTATTTTATAAACCAAAAAAGAAGTCATTCTAGACCCTTCCTCCCTCCAAACTCATCATAGAACCCTCCGGACTCAAGACTCCACGTCTTTAGTCTTCTTTATAAGAACCCTTATTTTCCTTCTCCCTCTCACTTTACTCTCTGTTCCATAGCTTCCTTATTATTAACTCTATATTTTGTCTCTTTAGCATTTGATCAATGGCGAAGTAGGGAGGGAGACAAGCGTTGGATCGTGGAGGAGAGACCCGACGGCGCCAATGTCCACAACTGGCACTGGGCCGAGACCGACTGTCTCGAATGGTCTCGAAACCTCTTCTCCAAACACCTCTCCAATCTCACAATCCTCGATGGCGAAGGCAACCTCCACATCAAGACCAAGAAGGTCGAGAAAGTCGAGGGCGAGGCGTACGTGAATGTGCGAAAGGGAAAGATCATACCTGGGTACGAGATCAGCCTCACGCTTTCGTGGGAAGGAGAAGCTAAAGACTCGGAAGGTACTTCTTTGCTCAAAGCCGAAGGTCTTGTTGAGATCCCCTATATCTCTGATGAGAATGCTGGTGAAGACCCAGAATTCAAGGTCTCGGTTAAGGACGAGGGACCCATTGGGAAGACGCTCAAGGACGCGGTGTTTGCGAAAGGGAAGCGTTTGATTTTGGATAAAGTTCGAGTCTTTGAGGAAACTATGGCTAAGGGTGGACCTGCCAAGGATGAATTGGAGGTCAAGAAGGTTGCGCCCAAAGCTCAATCGGGTTCGAATTCGAATTCGAATTCAGCTGCTGCTGCTGCTGCTTCCGGGAAGGCGGCTGCGGCGGTGGCGAATTCGGCTGCAAAGCCGAAGGAGGAGGGGAAGAAGAAGAAGAAGAAGGAAGGGTTTAAGACCATAACTATGACAGAGAAGTTTAGCTGTAGAGCTAAGGATTTGTATGAGATTTTGATGGATGAGAATAGGTGGAAGGGTTTTACTCAGAGCAATGCGAGGATTAGTAAAGAGGTGGGTGGGGAGTTTAGTATTTTTGATGGGTCTGTTACTGGGGTCAATGTGGAGTTGCAGGAAGCTAAGTTGATTGTGCAGAAATGGAGGTTTGGAAGCTGGCCTGATGGGATTCAATCAACAGTGAGCTTCGATTCCTTTTGGTTTTTATTAGGTTTGTGACTGATGGGAATTTGTGTACTCACTGGTTTTTGAATGAATGTGGCAGGTGAGACTAACTTTGGAAGAGCCTGAACCTGGAGTTACCATTGTCAAGCTGACGCATATTGATGTTCCCGATGAAGATAGGTGAGTTTTCGTTGATGGGTTTCTTTCTTTCTTTATTTTTTGGTTAAATTATATTTTAAGGGTTTTTAAGTAACAAATTAAACACTATAGTTTCAATGGAAATATTAAACCTTGACTTTCAAAAAAGTCACTAAGTAAATCTTGAGGTTCAAAAACGTAACAAATTAAACTTCATTCCATTTAAATGGAATGATATTGTGTTTGTGTTTGGAGCTCAACAGGGATTGAGATTTTGGAGTTTAATACAGACTGAGGGTTTAATTTGTCACTTATAGGGTTTATACTGTATATATATATATTTTTTTTTCATTGCTGCGTTGTGTGAGACTTTTATTGTTTTCTTGGATGGTGAGGCAGGTGAGCTGATTGGGTTGTGTTTGGATTGTTTTTGATTGCAGATATGGGAATTCGACTGTGGTGGAGAATACTGAGAGGGGATGGCGGGATCTTATTTTCCATAAGATACGGGCAGTTTTTGGTTTTGGAATGTGATTTTTTTTTAAGATAGTATCCCTCTGAACTGTAGGATTTTAATCAATGTCTCTCTTTTTCAAATATGAATGAAATATTGACATTGTTCAATGTTGTGGAATGTCTTGATAACGTGATTTTTGTACTGTATTTCAAACTTAATTATCACCCCTTTCAGTGTTTTCAATAGCAAAAATTTGTTGTTGAAACTTAAAGAAGTTTGGTCTGTCATGAAATATGTGTCCTGTTAAGATTATGTCTCTAGCCTACTTAGGATGTACTTCATGTTTTCATTCCTATACTGCATTCATGATGTTGGAACTCATTACTGCCTTTTTCAATTTCTGCCTCTTGTGGGGTGAGAAACTGTTGTTCAAATGCTATATATAAGCTTGTAGTTCTATGTTAAATGTAATTTCTTATGTTGTTGGCAATTGCCGATGGTGTTGCTGAGCAATTTCAGGAATCATAATTTATGCAGAAGTTTTTTTATTAGCTGGTTGGAGGCTTTTTTTGGGTGCTCTAGCATCTTTTAATGCTTATTAGTTGGTAGCAAAGCCAGATTCTGCTATAAAGGAATGGAGTTTTTCTTGGCTTGCTTTATTTAACTATGCAGGAAACTTCTTAGGTCTATGGTAAAAACCTTTAGTTAAGTCTATCCAATGTCAGTAGACCTTAGTCTCAATTTGAGATGAACTTTTAATAACAGATTGGCTTAAGTATTGCTTGATAATTCATAAAGATTTTGAGGAGGTTGTTCAAATCCTGTGTGTTTGATTTCGGCAATTGGCTTAGGGTGATGGATTATGAGTTGAGATGGAGATAATCGGAAGATATCTTTCCATTAAGAGAAGGGTTTCCATTAATCTAGATTGTCTTTTTGCCTCAAATTTTCAGTGAGGGAATTGGGTTTAAGACTTTGTTTGAGTGGAAAATATGTATTGTTGTAGGTTTTGGTGGTACATTACATATGTTGTAGTTGGAGGGGCTCTTGTGTGGCTGTGGATAGTCCTCTCTGTTTTTGGCTTGAGACTTGTTAGGGAAACCTTTGAGGGTACTGTTGGTGACCCTTGTTTTAGAATTTGACTGTTCAATTTAAAAACTATGGTGTTGTCTATCTTTTAGGGTTTCCATCATGCGTGCAGTCTTGGGTCATTTGTCTATAGCAGGGCAAAAGTTTTTAGCTTTGAAGTTCTAGGTAGGTTGAAGTGATAGGTATGTGATTGAGTACTTAAAAAAGGCATGAGATTGATGCTTTAATGAAGTTAGGGAGTATATGGATAATGATGGTATAGTGTGTTGACTAAATTTATGAATCTTAATTTGTATAAATAGAACTATGAATGGTGGTGTTTACTTGTGAGGAGAGTCTATGTGGGAAGGCACTTCGGTTATCATGGTTTTAAAATTGTTAGTCTAGTCATTAAAATGGAGGGAGGTTGGTTGAGAGATTTTTTGACGTGATCAAATAGTAGCTAGACAAAGGTTGAGAATATGGGAGTTTTATCTGATCGTATAAACTAGGAATTTTTTATTTTTTGAGAAGCCAAAGGTTGGACTGGTTGAACACAAAAGAGAAATATTGATCTACCATGCAACAAAGACTGATGATTCTGCTTGAGGCTTCTGTTATGATCCTAATGTCCCACATTTCTTAATTATAAGCTTAAACATGAGCTTATAAGCTCCTGGGTTTTCAAGGGTGAGTTCTACCCATGAGTTTGTAACAGCTTCATCTTTTGGTTCAATCGGAAGCAGCAGTGAAAAAGAGAAACGGAACTCATGACATTGCATTGAAAGTTTTTACGGAACTGTGTCAATATGCCTTTCGCGACCTGAGTTTTTGTTGTTGTTATAGAGTGAGAAGAATTATCTTATGTCTTGTGCCTTGGTTTTAAATGCGCAACCTGTGTACATTATCATTTTGTTCATGTTTTTCTTGTCTCGAGCCTTTTTAACTGAAAATTGAAGATATTTCTACATAGGTAAAAGACCTGATCTAGGGTAAGATATTGCTTAGGAGTCTGGACGTGATAAAATATGGTAAGCAGCTGTTCTTTAGTACAGCATTTATGGATGTTTGAGGTGACTACGGGTATACTAGTTGTCTTAGAAAGACACGGTGGGAATTGGTTTGATGGAGAATTTATTTAATGATTTGCTGTTCATATGTGACCAAGTTGGTTTGCATAGGAAGCTCTCACTATTAACCGGGGAGTGTTTGAACGCACAATTTGTGTGTTCATGCTGTGTTCCTCTGTTGACTGTACCTTGTACCTAGTGGAGCAGGTGCAACCAAACATTCATGAATCTAATAATTCTGATATTTGGTTCCTCCCCTCTGGCAATGTTTGGAGTATTTCAGCTTTTCTTTAACTAAGTAGGTTGAGATTCTCAGAATATATACTGTTCTAGTTCAAGGCAATTTAACTATGATAATTTCAGAGTATATTTGGGGTTAAATGTGATTAGAGGTTAGATTGATTTTTCTTAGGGAAATGTTAATAGGTGCTCAAAGTGCATTTGTTGGTAAACCATTTTAGGAAAGTTACCAAGTTGTGTTGCATAGGAAGCTCTCACTATTAACCGGGGAGTGTTTGAACGCATAATTTGTGCGTTCATTCTGTGTACCACTGTTGACTGTACCTTGTACCTAGTGGAGCAGGTGCAAGCAAACATTCATGAATCAAATAATTCTGATATTTTGTTCCTCCCCCTGGCAATGTTTGGAGTATTTCAGCTTTTCTATAACTAAGTAGGTTGAGATTCTCATAATATATTCTGTTCTAGTTCGAGGCAACTTAACTATGATAATTTCAGAGTATATTTAGGGTTAAATGTGATTAGAGGTTAGACTGATTCTTCTTAGGGAAACTATTTTAGAAAAGTTATTATAGGAAACGAGAAAAAAGTAATTAATATTTTGATAGCTTTTTTTCTTTCCTATAAAAGTAAATATAAAATTTTTTTAAAATGATTTGTTAACAATTGCTCTAAGCATGATCCTTTTTCTTATGCTACCTGATTTTATTGCTTCCAGTCAGCATGAAAGATACTCATGATCCAACATAATGGATGCACGCCTGCATGGTGTATTTTTTGCCAGGTAAAGATGGCTAGTATTGAAAACTATGGCTCTCTTGGGAATATGGCGATTATGTGAAGTGCTAAACTGACATTGTTGTCTAAATCAAGTAGATTTTAAATTCTGATGATTAGAGCATTCATAGTGGAAAATGTTATCTTATTCTATTTTACTATCTCAAAAAGTTATTTTATTAATTATACTATATCATTTTACAATACACCCAACATCACATTTCTTATTTATCTCATCTATTCATTAAAATATTAATTTCACCACCTATTTCGCTCTTTTCCTCTCCTCTCTCCTTTTTCTCTCAGTCTTTCCTCATCTTCATAAAAAATAATTAATAAAAATTAAGCCGCCACAGGAAAACTCAGCTACCACCGTCACCAAGCAAACCTTGCCTAGCTACCATCACCAAGCAAACCTAGTCACGACACCAAGCAAACCCAGCCACAGCACCAAGCGAAAAAACCCAACCACCATCACACAACCCAACATAGCACTAGCTAGCAACCACCACCATAATCACAGTACCCACCACCATGCCACCAACATTCTAGCCACTAAAACCCACGCCGACAACCTTAGATGAAACCCACGCCAACAACCACCGAGAGAAATCCACCGCAAGAACCACAAAAAAACCACCACCAATCTTGCCGACAACCATTGTAATGCCCTTCCCAAATCAGTCAGAAAAAAAAAAAAAAAAAAAAAAAGAAAAAAAAAAAAGAAAAAAAAAAAAGCCAGAAGTCAGATTTCTTTTAAGGAGTCACACGGGTGACCCACCTACCCCTTATTTCCTCGCCACACATTCACAAATATCTTCCTCTAAGCTTTTACAAGTCTGGGTGTTGGGTGGTTTTTGGGCTTTAATGCCAAATCATCCTACATATTTCATCTGGCAATCTCAATGGGAATGCTCTTAGTAGACCAAAACGTCATTAATGTCATTGACAACAGCGGAGTCCGCTTGTGTTGCGGAGTCCGCTTGTGTTGCCTACTTTGGCGATGGCCAAAAGCCTACCGTTGTCACTATTTAATGCCTTGCCACCGAAGTTGCAGTGTAGCACAAGAGAGAAGATAGAAGTTGATTGAGACGGAATTACTAGTTCTGCTGCTTCTACATAGATGCCTCTTGCAAGGATTTTGAGAAAGGCAAAGAGTCTTGAGTGATTGATGTAGTAAGTTTCTTTTAGAGAAGGTGGCCACCATTCTCATGGTTGGATGGTGGTTCTGCATTCAAAACAACTAGTCCTTACAATGATTTTGAGAAAGCAGGGGTCTTTTGAGTTGCTTTCAGAGAAGTTAACCAATAACCACCATTATCATGGCTAGATTGTGGGAAAAGGGCAAAGATTATCATCAATAACAATGAGGTAATCTTCTCATTACAAGTATTAGTCAGGGAGGAGGTGTTTCAAGCCATGGTCCAAACTACAGTTTGAAAAGATCATTTAGCATGTGTATATATATATATATATATATACACCTTCCTAATAGCTTCCATATAAATAATCTTGGTTTGAGATGCCAAGATTTTTAATTGTTTTGGCATCTCAAATCAAGATTTTTAATATGGAAGCTATCAGGAAGGGACTTCCTCTAAACTATGTGCAATTAGGGGGACAACGTTAAACAGTTAATCGCATAACCTGTGCCATTGCTATAGTTATGTGCTTCTCACTCTTGATTCGTTGAATGCCTCGTCCTTTTCTGTTTTTCATATCCATGAGACAACCAGAGCGAGCACAAATACTAATGATAGGAGTGCTAGTTATTGACTGCACATTGTTTTTTCTTGTAAAATGTTGGGGAGGGGATTCAAACGCATATTCTCATTGAAGAGAGAAATGTATTGTGTCATTGAAGCAAAAGGTTCTTGATACTCGTTGACAACACATTACAAGATGGTTTGTGTGGGAGTTGCTTGGGATTTCTGGAATACTGTGATTTCCTCTTTTATGTTGTGAGCTTTTCTGGGTGGTGTGCATCTTTTATAGCTTGAATGAATTTTCTTCTTCTTCTTCTTCTTATTTATTTTTTAAAATTTTTTAAAATTTTTAATTTTTAATTAATTAATTATATATTCTTCTTATTTATTTTTTAAAATTTTTTAAAATTTTTAATTTTTAATTAATTAATTATATATTTATTTTAATTTGAATGATGAAAGCAATAAGATGGGGTAGAAGAAAATATTTCATCCCTTAAGTTTATTCCCAGAAAATAAAGGTATATATATATATATATTTTAGCTTGAAGAGATATATGGCCTGTATATTTACTTCAATCTTTAGTTAAATCATTCAAAATCCATTATTTTGGAATTTCAAGACCATTTCAATTAATTATTCTAGGACTGATCTTTGTATCAAGAGGTCTAGGTTTAAGGATTTCTACAAAATCCTTGTCTAGATAAGTTATAGTTGTTTGAGGTAATTTTTACAAACTCCCAAAAGAAGTAGATTTTTTTGGTACAGATGGATTGCAAGGTCTGATGACCACTAATTAAGAGATAAACTATTTAAAAGAGAGTTTATATGGAGCAGAAAACTATATTTACATTTGTTGGCCTTCTTACAAATGAATTGCATCTCTTGTATAGAAGAAGGGAGACCCACAAAGATAAATTACAAAAATAAAAAGGAATGACTAACAATTGCGTTTGGTTGGTTGGGATCATTGGGGAAATGGAAAATGGGAGAAATAAGGTTTGGTTACTTGGGGTCATTGGGGAAATGGAAAATGGGAGAAATAAGGGGGAGAGAAAATAATGTTTATGTTTATTTGGAAAATGCAATCTCTCCAATTTGGAAAGAAAACATGGGAGAAAAAGATTTTGGTTGGTTCAATTACTGTTCTATCTTCCTCATAGCTTTCAATTATCCACTCCAACCATATTTTATATATTATGTAATAAGAGTATGAGAATAAATTTATATAAATTTATCTTCTCTGTCCTCTCACTTTTCTCCTGAATCAAACTAATGAGTTTTTCATTTCTTTACTTTTCCATCCTTACAGTCAAACAAAGCAACAACTAGTACAATATACAGGGCTGGCCCTTTCACTAGGCCAATTAGGCAGTTGCCTAAGGCCCCCAAGTAGAAGGAAGGTCCCAAAATTTTAGAAAAGAAGGGGTAGAAGGGAAAAAAGAAGAAGAAGAAGAAGAAGGTTTTAGATGAATCTGAAAAAAATCCGGCATATCCTTTTGACCAAAAAACAAAATTAAGTCAATTGTCCATGAGAACAGTTGGAAGGCACATGAGAAGGTGACAAATGATTATGTTGCCAAAAGGGTGTGTGCAAAGAGGGCTATCATTTTATGCCGAGTAATTGCAGGCCGCGTTGGTGGTTACCATAGACATGAGCTCATGGATATAGGGGAAGATTGTCGGTTTGAATCCAAGGGCTGTGCTTCCATGCTTTGTGGTCATATATGAAGTCAATTGTCTTCAATGATTGTTTAACAGTAGGTAATGACTTTTTTTTTTTTCTTTTTCTTTTGTTGGGAAAGGGGAGTCGTAGGAAATCTAGTTTTCTTTGCAGCAAAATATCAGTGATAACAACAGTCTATTTCAATTTACTCTTATATACCATTCTCTGATCTGAGTTTTACTGAAGAATAGTGCCTCTTGTCTCTCTTTTCTTTTTTCCCCCCCGGATAAATGAGCAATTTTTATTGAGAACCAAGACTAGACTACATGCATTCCAATGGCGGCCAAAATGGCCCAATACCACTTATTTTTGAAATTTTTAGGAAAAAAACACTGTTTCGGAAATAAATAGGTAACTACCACTTTTTCAAGAACTCGAGTTTCAGAAACTCGAGTTCCTCTCAATTTTGCCACCGTGGCGCTGCTGAGCTGGAATTTGGGCGATTAAAAAAATTATGTGGTACTCGAGCTTGGTAAACTCGAGTTCCATGCAACACAATACTCGAGTATACCAGGCTCGAGTATGTTTTATAAATAAAATGGAAAAAAAAAATTTACACAGTACTCGAGTTTACCAAACTCGAGTACTGTGTAAATTTTTTTTTTTTTTTGTTTTGTTTTTTGTTTGGGGATAATCAACAAATAAACATAAAGATAAAAGTAAGTGGCTTTTTTTTTATGTTTTTATTTATTTAAACAAAGCATTGTAAAATATAGAGATTTTAATTTCAAAATATGAATTTAATTTCTACATTAATTAAAATTGTTCATTGTTTTCTCATAAAAATTATTCACTATTTTCTGTATAAACTATTTATACGATTTTGCATAAAATTATTTTCTGTTTAGCATTATTTAAGAAATTTTTCACTCTCTTTTCTGCATAAATTATTTTGTGTTTACTTTTTAAAAAATTGTTCACTGTTTTCTCATAAAACACCTAGTGAAGTCGTGTTTTCAAATTTAAACGCCAAATCTAAATGCTTTTTCATGTTTGAATTTCACAATAATCGAATATATTTTTCTGCATTGATAAAATCTGTTTCTACATTAATAAAATTTGCTCTTGCACATCATATTTACTGTATATTCAAATCTATTTACTGCATTCATAAAATCTGTTTTTTGCATTAATTAAAACTGTTCACTGTTTTCTCATAGAAATTGTTCACTGTTTTCTGCATAAACTATTTCTAGCATTCTGCATAAAATTATTTTCTGTTCAGCATTATTTAAAAAATTGTTCACTCTCTTTTATGCGTATATTATTTTCTGTTCACTATTTAAAAAATTGTTCATTGTTTTCTCATAAAACACCTAGTGAAATCGTGTTTTTTAAATTTAAAAGCCAAATCTGAATGCTTTTTCATGTTTAAATTTCACAATAATCAAATTGTTTTTCTACATTGATAAAATTTGTTTCTAGGTTGATAAAATTTGCTCTCTACACATCATGTTTATTATATATTCGAAGCTGCTTACCGCATTCATAAAAATCTGTTTTTTGCATTAATTAAAACTGTTCACTGTTTTCTCATAAAAATTGTTCACTGTTTTCTACATAAACTGTTTTTAGCATTGGCGCAGTTATTGCACTTAAATAGTTTTGTGTTTTTTTAAATATGTAACCATATGAATAATGGACAAACTCCATGAAAGAAAAATGAATGATTCGTATAAATCACCTAACGGTAAATGCCTCGAAAAATTCGAATTTGTAAAAAAGTTCAAATTAGTTGAATGTAGAACTGTTCATTAAGTAAAACTGTTTTCTACATTAAGTAAAATTGTTCACTATTTTCTCATGAAAATTGTTCATATTTTCTGCATAAACTATTTCTAGTATTCTGCATAAAATTATTTTTTATTTAGCATTATTTAAAAATTGTTCACTCTCTTTTCTGCATAAATTATTTTCTGTTTACTGTTTAAAAAATTGTTCACTGTTTTCTCATAAAACACCTAGTGAAATCATGTTTTATAAGAAAACAGTGAACAGTTTTAATTAATGCAAAAAAATGGATTTTATAAATGTGGTAAGCAGCTTCGAATATACAGTAAACATGATGTGTAGAGAGAAAATTTTATTAACGTAGAAACAGATTTTATCAATGCAGAAAAACAAATTCGATTATTGTGAAATTTAAACATGAAAAATTATTCAGATTTGGCTTTTAAATTTAGAAAAAACGATTTCACTAGGTGTTTTATGAGAAAACAGTGTACAATTTTTTAAATAGTGAACAGAGAATAATTTACACAAAAAAGAAAGTGAACAATTTTCTAAATAATGCTGAATAGAAAATAATTTTATGCAGAATACTAGAAATAGTTTATGCAGAAAATAGTGAACAATTTTCATGAGAAAACAGTGAACAGTTTTACTTAATGTAGAAAACAGTTTTACTTAATGAACAGTTCTACATTCATAATTCANATGCAAAGTATCAATCTTATGTTCAAAATATGCAATGGTTGCCAGTTTGAACCACCATAGTCCATAAAATAAAATAAATATATGGAAGAAAGAATTTTAATCTAGCTTTCCCATATATTGATGAGTGTGTTTAGATGAGCTTATTTTTATTGGATTCTCCTATTTAAAAATGTGTAAAATACAGTTTTACCTAAAATAAGCAAGTCTTTAAATAAGCTGTACATAAGTTGATGATGAAAATAATTGGGATTTAAGCTAAAACAAACAGACCTAACTGCAATATGACACACCAATACATCGAAAATATCATGTTTGAACAACCAAGAGACTAAATTTTCCAGAGAAATTTCCAATTTATGCATTTTGCCCATTTGGAATTAGGTACTTGAAGCCTAGTACTGGCACTGTACAAAAAACTCCTTCCCAACAGAATAAATTCAAGCATTCTGCCCATTTGCAATTTGGAGTTAGGTATCTGAAGCCTAGTACTAGCACTGTCCAAAACATTTCCCATACCAATGAGTTCTAGCTCAACGGCAATTCCTCCCTTTATAAGAGCTAGGTGGAGGGTCATCGTGAGTTCAAAACTTATCAGGTGTGTGTGTGTGACTTGCTAAAGGAGGGAGAGGGGGGGGGGGGGGGTAACTATTTACAAAGAAACATGAAATTTATGCAAAGAAATGGAAAATTTGAGTGTGCCACCAACAAATAGCACATCTTATCTGTATTCACAGCCAAAAATAAGTAAGAATACAAGTTCTTGATCATTTGTGGCAAAATCCTATATAATGAAAAAAAAATCACCTTGGTGCAATGATGAATATCAAGATCACAAGCCCAAATTTCTTGAAGTGAGTTTGTCCCCATGCAATGTAACTTTCCAGCAATCAACTTGGAAAATAAAGACAGAAATCTTTTTGGGCACAACTGCAAAATATATTTAAAAAATTAAAGCTTTAACTATCAGCATCCTCCAATATGAAGTCAGATGACAAGAAGAGAATGTAAATGTACGTAGAGCAATTACTGATCCAATCTATCAAAAAAAAATTATTGATCCAATAAATATAGAAATAGTGTCTCTTTAGTTTCAGATGTCTTTTACAGCTTCTAGCTCAGGGGCACACTCAATTTGTTTTACTTTCTACTATGCATGAAAGTGTAAGGCTTTGTGAAGCATGGAAATTAAACCCTAATTAAGACATGGTGTAAATGAACCACCCAAAATCTGGTGACTTTCATTGCATATTTAGGCATTAAAATATACCTTGTGTTTCTTTTTTTCTTTTTTTTCTTTTTTTCTGGGGGGGGTCGGGGGTTATTGGGTGAGGAGGAGGGATAGGTAGATAGTGGGGGCCTTGGTGTGATGGCAAGTACCTTCCACCAAAGGTGAGAAGTCACGGGTTTGAGTTAGGATATCAGTCTCCAAAAAAAAATTGAGGGTAAGGCTGCCTACCTTCACCTTTTCAAGACCCCGCAAAAGTGAGAGCTTTGTGTATTGGATACAACCTTTTAGATAGTGGGGAAGATGGGAGGTGGAGTTCGAACCACAAACATGGAGCACCACAAAGGACGCCATTACTGTTAGGCTATCATTTGAACCACCTGTATTTCTTACTTTTACTAAATAGTAAGGCATACTCCTTTGGTTTTGCTAAATAGTTAGAGATTTCCCTGATTAAGATAATTACTTCACTTCCTTGTCAATTTACAAATACTGCAAAATCATGGACAGAAAATATACCAGTCAAACATTTTATTTTGCCAGCTGTAGAGCTCCATTACTTCATATAAGAAAAATTGTATAAAAGGCTACACAAGAGCATATACACAATGCATTCAATCTAAATCTTCCTCATGCATGCATGTTTAGTATGAGACTATAAGAATATCAAAACTATAACTAATTATGGTTAAATTAGTTTGAAGTTGGGGCTGGTGGATGAATTACCTCGGAAGACATCATCTTGTGTAATTATCCCAAATGTTTCTGCAGTTTCACGGATCATGATGCCGCTCACTCCAGTGAAAGAAGTTGCTTTACACTCAGCAACTGCCAGAAATTTGGAAGGAAACTGTAGTAAGTAATTAAATATAAAAAAACAAAAAATAATAATAAATAAAAAAAGGAGAGAGAGAGAGAGAGAGAGAGAGAGAGATAACTGCAAGACTTTCGAATTTTTTTATGGGAGTCTTCAGAGGAGTGTTTCAAACATTCTTTGGTGGCTTGGGAGAAGGTGCGTTGACCATTAGAGATGGGTGGTTTGGGGATTAGGAAGTTAGTTCACTTCAATCAAGCCCTATTAGGAAAATGGTTACAGAGGTTTGGCCAAGAAGGAACTCATCTCTGATGGAGGGTTATTGCCACCAAATATGGAGAGGGTCAAGGGGGGTGGAATACTAAAGTTCGCAGAAGGGCCCACGGGTGTGGTCTTTGGCGTGGTATTAATGACGGTTGGAAGAAGTTCTCCAAACATTTGGCCCTCATGGTGGGTGATGGCTCTCGCATTCTTTTTTGGCATGATAGGTGGATTGGGGATACCTCACTTAAAATGCTCTATCCTCAATTATATGTATGTTCAAATGACAAGGAAGTTTACATTTTTGATGTATTGTGTCATCAGGAGGGTGGGAATAATAGATTTTGGAATTTGAGATTTTATAGGAATTTTCATGAGAGCGAATTAGGAGCTGCCTTCTTCTTCTAGGATTTCATTCAATCTCGGATTCCGAGAGGCATTGGGTGTGATAGTCCCCATTGGTGTCTTAATGGGAATGATAAGTTTGATATTCAGTCCTTTTATAATAAGATCAAGGGTACCTCTCTCTCTAGCTTCCCTTGGAAGGGGATTTGGGAAGTCAAGGTTCCTAAAAGGGTGGCTTTCTTTGTGTGGACTGCAGCTCATGGTTGGATACTTACCTTGGATAATTTGATGCTCCGGGGTCTCCCTTTGGCGAATAGGTGTTGTATATGTTGTTGTAATGAGGAATCTATGGACCATCTTCTCCTACATTGTCCTGTAGCTCATTCTTTGTGGGTGCAAATGTTACAAGTTTTTAGGATCCAAAGGGTCATGCTAGGTTCAGTGGAGAGTTTGGTGTTTTATTAGAGTAATTGGTTGGGGAAATTTTCTTCGGACGTATGGAATATGGTTCCTGGCTGTTTGATGTGGGTTGTTTGGATGGAAAGAAATCGGCGCTCTTTTGACGCTAAAGAGAAATCACTTATTCAGTTACAAGTTCTATGCCAGAGTAATCTTTTTGATTGGGCTAGGTGCTGGGGTTCTTCAAATTGTTCTTCTACTTTGGAGTTTCTTACTTCCCTTAGAATTGACCCTTAAGTTGCTTTTCATATCTTTGTTGTTTTTTTGTTGCTGATTCTTGTGTTCACCATCATGAACACCTTGTATTTGCTGTTTTTGCTTTTTCTTCATGATTAATATGATTCTTATTATTTATCCAAAAAAAAAAAAAAAAATTTTATTAATCTCTTTTACTGCAGTTGACACTGCTGATTAGTGTGCAGATTAAGTTAATAAGCTGGTGAACATTTAATAGACTATACATGGCCCTCAGACGCACAGACAAGATATCATTAAACATTCCTTTCGAAGTGAAATGACTCAAAAGGAAAAAAAGAAACAAGGGAGGAGGGGGCGACTTAAAGGCTTGTGCCCTTTCGGTAAGGAGGTTTCAAAACACTTTTTCAACTACAAATTTATTAAAACTCCACTTTTTTGTAGGTACAGCTTTTTCAAACAACCCTGTTATTAAAAGGCTGAAAAATAAGCTGTACCAAACAGGCAAAAAGGATATCCCCATGAACTTGAAGAGTCATACAGTGTACCTCTCTGTGAATTTTGGACTTCTTGCCAGTAACAACTCATCAAAGGACACTGGCGGGGGAACTACCCATGTATCTTTTTCCAACCAGGGTTTGCTTTTATATTCTCACTATCTTATATTTGTTCCGTAGGACAATTTTTGCAGTTCTTTCCAAAGGCATAGTACTGCGCGCACAGGTAAACGTTTGGTATCCATTGGGTTATGCCATACAAAGTTATTGAGCTGTTAGATTCTTGGCAGAGCAAGTTCGGTAGACATCAAAATATAGATTTCTAGAGGTTTGCGCTGCATTGTTTGTTTTGGTGCTTATGGCGGGAGCAGAATGCTAAATGCTTTGAGGATTGTGAATGGTCCATCCTTGATATAAAGTCTTTCTTCTTCAGTACTCTCCTTGATTGGAGTTTATTTTTACCATCTTGTTCTTGTTTGTCCCTCCCTGATCTTATTGATCACTGTAATTGGGTTATTGATTTTTGCCACTATAGTACATTTCCAGTGTATTTGGTTGGCTTTTTATTCTTAATAAATTTTTTTATGTTATTTATAAAAGAAAAAGTCTCCCACAAGTGACAGGAAATTTAAATGCAACCCAGCAATAACAAAAGTAGTAGGCTGTTGCCATTGTAGACCAGTCCATCATGGCATGATGTAGAAAGTAATAGGGACAGTAAAAGGCGGACAACAAGATTACACATCAAAATTACTTCTACGTTCTCTAGAAGCAAACAGCTACTATAGGTTCCACAGGCACTCTTATTGCAAAGATTTCTGTAAAAGGAGTATAGTGTTACCTAGAATGAAAGCACCGTGTAGATCTGCACTGAGAAGACACTGAGCCAACTGATTTTTCCTGTAAGATCAAACAAAATTATAAACCTGTATACTGAATGATAATAAGCACGTAAAAGAAAGATAAAAAATGCAAAAAAAATTATAATAATAATGAAGGATAAGAAAAGATAGCATAGAAGGACAATATTCCTACCCGACAGTTTTAAGCAGTTGCATCATGTAGCCTTTCCACATTTCATGCATAGGCCTAAAAACAGCAAACCTGTTATCCAAACACATCAATAATAATTAGAACATACTGTTGTTTGAGAAAATTTAAAGGCAGAATCAACTTTGAAATAAAACACATTATTCTTCGGATTACATCATATACAGAAGTAAACTTTAATTTCATCTGTATTCTCTCATCATCTAAACATTCAAGAGTAAGTCAATTGTTATTTTCCTAATTTCTTCCTCCAAATTGTTGGACAAACTACAGCTGAAAATTCAAAACAATTGGCAAGCATCAAACTAGTTAAGAGTGGAACAGGGGAAACAGATCCCTCATGTAAAGCCTCTCATAAAACACCAACCCTCTGAAGAGTAAAACCAGTTCAACCAGCAGGATGGGATTATTTCTTGAAATTATTGCTTACATAGGTTTGACCCAACTACTTATAGGATAAACCAATAAAGTCATGGTACCAGTTCAAACAACTAAAGCAATGCAAATTACAAGCTTGCAACCCAACTGTCTGAGTGAGCAGTTTGGGCTCAACATTCGATAGAGATAGATGATCAACTTGATACAGCCTTCCCCAGATTCCCAGTCCAGCTCAGTATGCTTTCCAAAAAATGAGGCTATGTCCTTTTGAGAAGGTTAGCCTAAATACTTAGTCGTTCATGAAATAAAGTAGCCACCAGATATACAGTGAGAATAATAATATCAGATTGCAAGTATAGAAGAAGGAGTAAGGATCAACGGCACACCAACAAGAAGAGAAGCATTAAATTAACTTAGAAGAAGAAGGAGAAAAATCATTAAGTCACAACCATGAACAAATCAGAGAAGTATTAAAACTCACTTATGAGCTCTTGGGGCAAATCAAATGATCCACATTTTTTATGCTGTTTCATGGACATGTGCTTTTTAGAACGCTTCGAATGCATCCGCAAAGCCCTGATATGAGAACCAGTAGTAACGCCACGTCCTTGTACATAATTATCAAGAAGGATGAAATGGTCAATATGTATTTTTCTGGACTTCTGCGTGTACTTCTGAGCCATATCACCATTCTGAAGAAGCTCGTGTAAAATCTTATCGACCATGTCTCCTTTTCTACTAGAAAGCTGCAGATGAGCCAAGGAGCTGAGAATATATCAACTCTTAATTCTGTAAAGTCAACTCACTAATTGAAGCAGCTCCAATGATCAAAGGCTCATGGTTCAGAAAGAAAAGATGTACCTTACTATATTGGATGCCAGAGATTCATGTACAGCTTGAGAGAGCTGCAAATATGCTGGAGCATTTTCTTCAGGATCTGCAAAAAACAAAATCAAAAAAACAAAAAATTTGACTTCCATCTAATCAATTAGAATATATATAAGCCCAAGGATATAAGAACACATTACATTCCTTTTTTAAAATAAATTTTACTTAAAAAAACTAAAACAAGTATATGCATGCCTAAAGCAATACATTGTGAGTTGTGACACACAGTACATATAGAACCACGTTACATTCCTTTTTTTAATACAGTTCATAAAACTAAAACTATATGCAATTTCGCATGCCTAGAGCAGTACCTTGTTAAGCAGGGTGACTCCAGAAAGAACAAACGCATTCCTTTATAACAGAACTACAAAGTTTGGTTCTAGAACAACTAACTAGACAAAAACCAAAAATGTGTATGGTATTTAAAAAAAAAAAATGGGAGCCAATCTGGACACCCGAGTAGCCAAACTATTTATAACGGTTGTCTGTTGGACATTGGACATACAAAAATGAAGAATTTGAGACTGTTCTGAGACAGCCTTACAAGATGATATTTATTTCTTACTGAAATTTTTTTCCCCTAATAGAAGGGAGATCCTCAAAACCAAAGTTAGGCATACAAGAATTTTGTTTTTAATTAAAAAAAAAAAAAAANAATTATAATAATAATGAAGGATAAGAAACTGCATGATTGCAAGATCAGCATAGAAGGACAATATTCCTACCCGACAGTTTTAAGCAGTTGCATCATGTAGCCTTTCCACATTTCATGCATAGGCCTAAAAACAGCAAACCTGTTATCCAAACACATCCAATAATAATTAGAACATACTGTTGTTTGAGAAAATTTAAAGGCAGAATCAACTTTGAAATAAAAACAATTATTCTTCGGATTACATCATATACAGAAGTAAACTTTAATTTCCTATCTGTATTCTCTCATCATCTAAACATTCAAGAGTAAGTCAATTGTTATTTTCCTAATTTCTTCCTCCAAATTGTTGGACAAACTACAGCTGAAAATTCAAAACAATTGGCAAGCATCAAACTAGTTAAGAGTGGAACAGGGGAAACAGATCCCTCATGTAAAGCCTCTCATAAAACACCAACCCTCTGAAGAGTAAAACCAGTTCAACCAGCAGGATGGGATTATTTCTTGAAATTATTGCTTACATAGGTTTGACCCAACTACTTATAGGATAAACCAATAAAGTCATGGTACCAGTTCAAACAACTAAAGCAATGCAATTACAAGCTTGCAACCCAACTGTCTGAGTGAGCAGTTTTGGCTCAACATTCGATAGAGATAGATGATCAACTTGATACAGCCTTCCCCAGATTCCCAGTCCAGCTCAGTATGCTTTCCAAAAAATGAGGCTATGTCCTTTTGAGAAGGTTAGCCTAAATACTTAGTCGTTCATGAAATAAAGTAGCCACCAGATATACAGTGAGAATAATAATTCAGATTGCAAGTATAGAAGAGGAGATAAGGACAACGCACACCATGAACAAAGAAAGAAGCATTAAAGTTAAAGAAGAAGAAGCGAGAAAAATCAGGAAGTTCACAACCATGAACAAATAGGTAACTCACAATAGTTGAGCTTATGCATTATATGGATAGTTTTTTAGAAAAGCGAGAATAAGTTGTAATACCTTTCTTGTGTTGAGCATCAAATGAGGGAGTGACTGCTGCATCAGTTTTATCTGCTAAAGAAGTTGTCCTATGAGGTTCTTTTCTATCTCCTTCTTTTATACTCTTTTTGTTCTTTTGTTGTAGCAGATCAGCCTCGACAAAGGCAAACCTCCGCTTCAATGCCTCCAAAGCATGTTTTCTTGGATCTTGAATAGCTGTTTCAGTAGCCATGGAAACTAGAATAGTTCACAGCCTTCCTCCTCGCGATATAAAGAAAAAGGAACCACCTAAAAGGATGTGGAAAATGAGCCTGTTCAGAAACTTAAAATTAAAGATTTGGAAATTAAAAAAATTTCAAGATTTGAACAATGTAGTTATGGGTCTCTCTCTCTCTCTCGTAAGACTCGTAAGAAAGCTACCATCTCAACCTATAGACACAATCACACATCTCAATAACAATCTTCTTCTATAATCAATGGCTCAAGTCAATGGTTCAAATTACTCTCGAAGCCAGAGCCAATCTAGAGCTAAGCATGACCAGATAGCTCCTTGTGTTTAGAATTTACCGGTTTATGGTGAAAGAATATCATCACTAAAGCTATTATAATTTTAAACAAAAAAAATAATTAAAACTTCAAAGTCAGATGAGAATCATTGCATTATCACTGAAATTTTGATCAAACACCTTCACGCATACTCAAATCAAGTCTAAGAGAGAGAGAGAAACCCACATAGACAAACACTTAGGAGAGACACTCATGGAAACTCTTGGCAACTTTGGATTATTGCCTAAGCCACATTGCAAAACTGGGTTATGGTTTTTGAGGTGAAATTGCTAGAGAAGACGTTTGAACTGTGAATATTGAATTCTTCAGCAATTTTTTTTATTTTTTTATTTTTATAAATCAAATCCTAAAAGTAACCACTTTTGAAACATATTGGCAAACAAATGGTCGTTAACATTAAATTAGCCAATACCTTCTAAATCTCAAACACATACGCAAAGTCTAACAACGGCGAAATCAACAAGGTCCATGAAAATCAACGAATTTTAGAGCATTATCACACGAGAGGTTTAACTTTATGCCGAAGCAACAAAGTATTGATTGAAGCAGAGGAGGAGAATCCGAAAAGAAGAAGAAGAAGAAAAAAAAAAAAAAAAAAAGATTCACAGCAACTACATGAAATTTAATTTTCTTACCGAACAGAAGATCTGAGCGGAAAAACCCGAAAAGAAATCTGCACCCAATGATATCAGTGATGGCGGTGGACTAGGCTAACAACGCTAGGCTTTCTCTAATTTTAGTATTTGTTAAGACTGGCCTGTTTATATTGAGTTATGGACGTTTGGGCTTTCAAGGTTTTTGTTTTTTGTTTTTTTTTTTTTTTGTTAATAGTGTAAGAGTAATGCTACAGACACAGACTATTTTACAAAAATTTTACAAACTGCTGATGTGGCTTTAGTAATTTTCAAATAATTATTGGTAAATATAAATGTGATGTTAGTAGTATTATAAAATTTTACAAACTGTTAAGTTTGTAAAAGTATTATAAAATAGTTTGTGGTTATAGCATTACTCATATTGTAATAGGATTTGTTTTGTGTTTTTTGTGGGTGAGTCTTATTAATAAGACTTGTGTGGCCATCTTGGCATATTCTTGGCTGGGCTTGCACTTTTGTTATGGCTGTACTTTTTTTTTTTCCCTTTAATTTTATCCTTGTGTTTATACATATATATATATATATATATTAGATATTGGTAATATAATAAATAAATCTTTATTTATGCAGGTTGAGATTCTAAAACATGTTATTGTTTAGTGAAATTACACAATACTTTTTATATAAATCATGTTTTATTTCTCATTTACTCTACACTTGAGAGTTATTTTTTATTTTAGCTTTTATAATATATTTGTTTGATTAAAAATGTCTACTAGAAAATATGCATTTGGATATGAAAAACTTAAAAAAAAAAGAAAAAAAAAAGAAAAGAAAAACTAATCGAGTCTCAAAAATGATTAGTGGATAAATTTTTATTAGTAATAAACAAAATATAACACAAAATTTAGATGAAAATATCACAAATGAGCAAGAAATTCACCAAAAATAGATTTTAAATGAAATATATTATAATATAAAAATATTAAATAAATATTAATTTAATTAATACATAAGTATAAAAAAGACCCCATTTTAGTTCTCGCCTTAGGCCTCAAAATGTTTAGGGCCAGTCCTGACAATATGTGTCTTGGATTTATAGATGCATAAGTGTAAGTGTTATGGGAAGCATAAGAAGAAAGAATAAAGGCATATATGTATATATATATGAACAATAAAAGAAGATAGATACATATATTGATATATTAGGTGTCTCGATAATAATCTTTTATAATTTGTTGATGTATAAAGGTCGTATGGCATTGAGAAGGTCATCTGTCCTTAATCGAATTAGCCTTACCTTCAGCGGCATGGCAGAAGCATTTTAGCTTACTGATTTGTAATGATTTTTAAGCTTCATGGCATTCACAGCTTGACGTGGATCAGAGAAAAGCGAAAAGAAAGAAATGAAATAAAAAAATACTCGTCGCCTGAGAGATTCGAACTCTCGCGGGGAAACCCCATGTACTTAGCAGGCACACGCCTTAACCACTCGGCCAAAGCGACTCGGTGATGCTATGGCTTATGAGCTTCATTTTATTATATTGTATGTAGGATAGTGTTGTGCACCAATCGATGCTGTCAACTCAAAAGGGTGAGTCGTTGAAGTTGAACACCTGCTTAAACGGGTGTAAAATGCAAACTGCACATTTGTCCTTGCAACTTAAAGGTTAAAATACGTTGGTTAGCTTTGGCCCTTAAAATTTTGTCCAAAGATTTTAATTAAAATTTTAAAACCCCTCTAATAGTAGCTTTTAAGCATAGAATTTTCTTATTAAAATTCAAACACATGATTATATTCGCCAATGAAACATAAGTAATATATATATATATATTATAATAACAATTAAATTCAATACAATATGCTTGAATTTAATTGGGAAACTAAATTTTATATAAAAAAATTAATTAGGAAACTTAATGCACTTCACCTAGGATACTTTACCTTTTTACCTTTTTTTTTTTTTTTTGAGAAACCTTTACCTTTTTACCTAAATATATAATGGTGGATTTTAGTTAGTTGGAAAATTATTGGTAATATAGTATCTTTACAACTTATTATACATTTGTTGAGGTGAAATGTAACACATGTTGTCATTGATGGACATTAATAGTGGTGTTAGCGGTGAGCTGGTAAATACTATGTAAAAATGATATTGAACTCGTTATTTATTATCACTTCAATATATTATGAAATAAGTTGAGATAAAAAAAGTTGTCCATATAATTGCTCTTGGTATCATTTTTTAAACCAATTGAAAGTTATAACATGCCAAAAGGTGACCCTTTTAAATTTCTCAAAGAAGCTTAACGAATATTTTATGAAGTTTGGAAGAGAAAATCATTCAAGCAACCCAAATATGGTTCACTTCATACTTTAATTGTACCATTCCAATTTTCATCGTGTGTTCAATATCCCTAAATGAACGGGGATAAGACAATCCTATAAATTATATCCAACTTCTTTTTAACTTTTTAAACCTTCTTAATAATGAACAAGTTCCTACTATTACATCTCTTCTTTTTTTCTTTTTTTAAATAATAATAATTGATAAGTTGTACATACATTTAATGAGTCTTAAACCTATGATGTCATCTTTCACCTAGAACTTATAAGATGAGAAGGTGCCAATTGTCTCAAATTTGAAACATCCAAGGTGGTGACAGGGAATGCAATGGGCAAAAAAGTTAGATTTCATCCCTCAAAGTACCCGTTATAGACTATAGGGAAGGAAATATTACTGTACTATATGATATACGCATGACTGCAATATAAGAGGGAAAAAATATAAACAAGAATTTGTAAAAAGAGAGAAGTGCCAAGAGTAAGTTAGACAAACTTTTGGATCATTTCTCTCACTTCATCAACCACAAGCCAGGCCTTATGCCCTCCTATTACTTCTGCTTTCATCTCTCCATCTTTCCATAGCTGCAATAAATTTTTACAATCCGTTTGTAAGTTTTCCTTAGGATCACTCTCACTAAAATCAAGAAAATTTTGAAAAATAAAAAACTTAGATGGACAGACAGACCTGAATTGTTGGCATCTTCTGAGAAAAAAGAACACAAGAAAGCATCATTAAAAGCGTCCAGGGAAAACATGTGTGTATTATACATATTTAAGAAGACAAATTAGAGAACGCAGCACATATCATACATACAGAGATGTTTCCCCGCTTGACTAGAGTTTGAGGTACCTTGTTGACATCCACCCAATAAAATTTGGCCCTGTTATAAACAAAGAATCAGAAGAAAAAAATTAAATTGGAATTATAATAACCACCAATAACTGAAAAGGATATTCAAATTTTGATACATTAGTATCGGTTAATGCATGACAAGGAGCTCTCACATTAGATTATGACCGACTTCCAAAAAGGAAATGAAAGATTTGTGCTTAGGCTCAAGTCCAGTGAGCTAAGCTTGATGACAAGCCTTGATTAGATTAGTCTAAATTAATAAAAGAGGGAACAGAGCGAAAACTTTGATCTTTTCTTTTTAAATTATTTTTTATATATATTTTTCGGTTGACTAAAACTTCTGAACTAGTAACCATTCTCAACATATCCTTCAACTCAGTGACTCAAGCACGAGTTAGTCATTGATGTCCAGATTTTGGACAAAACAGTGACGGCACATGTTTAATATTCATAGTCTAAAAGCAAAAGAATTGTAAAGAAAGCTGCTTTCAAGTCTTAATGTCACAAGAGCGTTCACTACTCTCATCACCAGAATCGATGAATCAGCATGAAAATTCATACTCATTGATGTCAACACACCAAATGTTTAGTTTGTCCTTTTATTTATGCATATGTTATTTGAAAGAGATAAGAAAACATTTAACACCTTAAAGTCTTAAATATTGGTAGATGTCAAATTGGAATATCTGACTCAATTCTAGTCAACAATACCAATGTAAGCAAACCAGGGAGGAAATAAGAGAGAAGAGACCATATGTGAACTGATGGAAGCTTATTTGGTGCTCTAAAGATATTCCTAAATACACATTCTTAAGCTGGCTGGGAGAGACTAAGAACCAGAGAGAGATTTGCTAAATGGGGCTATCAAGGAGACATGAGCAGAGTTGAAACTAGAGATTATTTGTTTCTTTGAATACAATTCTCCAAAAGAATATGGAAGGATGTTCTAGAGGTGTACAAATCACAGGCAAACTGGAGGTTGGGAGGAAGAACTCAGTTGGGCAATTCAATAGCTGAAAGGCAAGAGTTTTTAGAGGACGATATGCAGATTAGCTTGGGCTGCAGTGATAAACCATGTGTGGATTGATTGAAATGCAAGCATTTATAAGTGTAAAGTTTGAATGGAGGCTGATATCTTGAGGGCTACAATCTATTTTGTAAGATAGACATTGTCATTTGTCAAGCTGTAAAAGAATTAGAAACTCAATCCAAGATAGAGTTCTATGCTATTTGTGAGGAATAACATTTTATGTACTAGAGTAGTAGTAGGAGATATCCTCGGTAGCCTGAATGGCAAGTATGCAGTCAGCTGCTTATGTTTGAAATGATTTTGTAACATTTTTCTTGAATAAAAGCTCTCATTTATCAAAGAAGAAGAAAAAATTCTAGTCACCCAACTTTTTTTTATAAAAATAATTCAAATGTAAAAACAAGTGGAGGAGGGTGATTCGAACACTGATTCTTTTCACAAAGGAGACTGGGCAATACAGCTATAAGGTTCTTAGCCCACCAGTCACTCAAACCTTGGCACTGATGAAATATGAACATTTTCACATACCACTAACTTCATGAGTGGCATGCTATATATTGTGAGAATGTGGGAACTTTAAGAGTGGTAAAACTATATAATGTGAGAATGTGGTGCCTTGAAGTTGAAGGCTATAGTCATGTGGGGTTCAAATAATATTAAAGAAAGAACAACTAAGTTATTCAATAACGCTTGTATTGTCAAACCATGATACAGGTAACAAATGGTGAAGAAAACAACAATTGATACCTAATTTAGATATGCTTGTTTCACACGCGAGAGAGAGAGAGAGAGAGAGAGAGAGAGAGAGAGAGAGAGAGAGAGAGAGAGGTTACTTGGTATCAAACTCAGCAGCCAATTTCTCCAACTTAGGCTTCAAGTAGATGCATTTGCGGCACCAAGTAGCCATCCTGGCAATAACAGAAAACCAGCCTTTGTAAAATTAGAATTTTGGAAGAAAAAGAATCCAAGAACCAACCAATAAAAGCATTTTGACTGCTTTTATAATTTTTTTTTTTTTTTTTTGGGAGAAGATGCTTTATAAGGAAAAAAAAAAAAAAAACTCGTTTTCCATCTTTATTATTTTATATTTTGGTCTAAACCTTGATGCAATGTCAGCCTCTAAAAAAAAAAAAAAAAAAAGACTGTCTATCAATCCTTCCAAAAAAAAAAAAAAATCAATCACTATTCACTAGCTCTCCTCTTGTCCCCAAAAAAAAATCACTTGATCCAAATTTAGGCCAGATTCGGGCTACGTGTTTCAAAACCCGACCCGGCCTGGGAATAGCTATTTAAAATTTTAAACTACAAGTCGTTTGCACTGGCTTGGTCTATGCGACACCATTCCATAACTTTTTATAAAAATTAAAGAGTAAATTACAAATTATAATTCTAAAGTTGGTAAATGATTAAATTTTAAAAAATTACAAATTACACCCCTAAAATTTAGATAAAATTAAATTTTACACTTTAAAGTTTCAAAATTTAAATTTTACTCCTAAAATTTGGTTATACCGTCACATTTTAGAATTTAAATTTTACCTCTTATATTTTAAAAGTTTTTAAATTTTACTTTCTAAAATTTTAGATTGTTTATATTTTTAAACCTAAAAATTTTAAAATTTAGAGGGTAAAATTTATACAATATAAATTTTAGAGTTAAAATTTAAATTCTGCAACGTTAAGATGTGAAATCTAAACTTTAGAGATAAAATTCAAATTCTATAATTTCAAGGTATAAAATCTAATCATCTTCAAAGTGTAAAATTTAATCATCCTCAAGTTAGGAGTGTAAATTACAATTTATCTTTAGATTTTACAATATAAAATTTTAAAATTTAAATTTTACTAGAGATGTTTGGATTTTAAACTTACATTTCAAAACTTGATATTAACCCCCAAAAAATTTAGGATTATTTAGATTTTACAACTCAAATTCTGAACTTTAACGTGTAAAATTTAAACAATCTAAAACTTAAAACTTTCTCTTAGGAACAAAATCTAAAACTTTAAACAATCAGTCAAAAGAAAACAACTATTAAAAATTTAAAACAAAAAACCAGGTGCGCTCCAAAACAGCATCGTTTTGCAGAAATCCACTGAGAGCAGAACACACACACCCACCCACACAGAGTGAGAGAGAGAGAGAGAGATACCAGTCGATGATAATGGGTTCGGAGTGCTTTTGTGCTAGGAGTAGAATCTGATCAAGATGATCACTATCGTTGATGTGTTCCATCTCAACAGTTGTGGGTCTTGACAAGTCTGGCCAAAACGCATCCGCTCTAATGTCTCTTCTCAAACTCTTCTTGCACTCTCTGTTTCTTCTGTCAAACCAATACCCAGATGAACTTCTTTGCAAAATAAAAAATCTCCTACTGCTTATTGAATCCTGCTGCTGTTGGTCTCGGTGGTGAAATTCCCTGTACAGAATTTGAGCATTCGCTGCTATTACAGACATTTTTCCTGTGTCTCTGTCTCAGTCTCTCTCCCCACCACTTTTTGTTTAAGAAGAAAAGGAATAAAAAGGGATTAAGGTGGTATTTATTAGGTTGATTGGTGATGAGAAAGCTTGAGCAAAATCATTCCTTGGTGATAGTTGTGGGGCTTTGAATTGAAGATTGGAGTTAGTATTGGGGGCTAAGTCTAACTCACTAGAGTTGGGACTTGGGAGGGGTGTTTCATGGAGTGGATATTTTATTTTACTTTCCTCTCCTCAAAAAAAAAGAAGAAGATATTTTATTTTACAAAATACTGTTTTTTTTTTTTTTTTTTTTTTTTAAGGCTTTTGCTTGGTTCGAAAATAAGAGAATCGGACAACGGTTGAATAGAAAGCTTATCCGCAAGGAGAGTTGGGGATGGGAAGGCAAAATGAGCGTGGGGCCCACCAATGGAGAGCATAAATTGAATATTCTTGTCCTGCTTGCTCTGCTCACTTTTCTTTTGTTTTAATTTCATTTTTTAAGGATATTTACGTAAAGAAACCTTATAATTTTAGGGGCGTCTTTGGGTCAAATCGGCCTGGGTTTGCCCTAAGCCCAAAGGAGGCCAATCATTGCCGACTGACCAATATCAAATTACCAATTGATCAGGTCATCGATTTTCACTATTGGAGTTGTCTAGCTATCGGTTGGATATCTCGACGAGGGGAACAACGAGTAAGGGTTTATTTAGATATTATTTATTGTTAAAAATTAAAAATTTAAAAAATTGTAATAAAATAATTTTTAAATGTGTTAATAGTGTCGTGAGATTCAATTTTAAAGAAAAATTTATTGAAATTTGTATTTGCAAGTCTCGTGAACAGTGCACGAAACTTACACAAAAAATGCCAACACGAGCACAAACACAAACATGTTTGTATCTAGACGATCACTAAGTGTGTTGAGAAATGACAACAAACAACGAGAATTTTGACCTTTATGGTTAGATCTAGACTTTGATGGCCATATCTTGACCTTGATAGGTTAAGAGATGCCAAGTCTCGGGCTTAATTTCTGTAACTTCGGCAAATTAAAAAAAAAAAAAAACGGAAGAGGGAAAGACCAGTTTGGTGGTAAGGAAATTTGAGAGAGAGAGAGAGAGATAGAGAGTAACAAAGGATTCGGTTGGTTCAATTTTGACTTGTCATGAATTAAGGGACCTAAGATGCAAATCAAAACCTAGCTTTTTTTTAACATTCAAGACCAACCTATGCAAATGGAGCCAACCATGGGTTGTCAAATCGGTTTAAATTGACCAAGTGGGCTGGGTTTGCGTAAGAGTGGCAATTCGGGTTCGTATTGTATCAACTCATGAGTATTCGACTATAAATGTCAACATTAACCTGATATGTTTATTAAACAGGTAAAGATTCCACAATCCTAATACAACCCATTTATTAATCGGGTCAGTCGTATCAACTTGTTTATTAGATTTTATCAAAATGAAAAAAAAAAATTATTAAAAAAAAATAAATATTTTTAATATAAAATTCAGAACTAACGAGTAACTGCATCACAAATAATCATTTAAAACTAAAATATATCTCAATATCACAAATAAAAATAAAAATATGTCAAAGAAAATAAACCACAACAATTATAAGTTTATATACTAAAGTTTGAAGGGTATATTAAAATGTTATTTAATTAAATAGGTCAAACGGGTCAAATGGGTTCTATGTGTTCAACAATAACTTAACCCATGTATTAAACGGGTCAGTCGTGTCAACCCGACTATGACACAAACCCGTTAAGGCTCAACTCATAATTTACTAATTTCGTATCATGTCGTGTCGGGTTCGCAGGTTGTGCCCCCTAGTTTTTTGCAGGCAATGGACAACCTATATTTGATCATATCTTTAAAATTTAGATCTTTAATAAATCTCTTTCAACTAAAATAATGGAAAACCACGAAAATTTTACTTACATTTTATATGTCAAAAAACGATGTTATTTACGTTCAGTCTTGTGACGACACCTACCTAGTTTTAACATTGTTGTTTCATTTAATCCTAACCTGTATGAGTTGGTTACAACTAGGGGTGGCAATTTTTATCCATATCCATGAATCCGCTCATTATCTACCTTATTTGGATAAGTCTTAACCCAACTCATTTGAGTATTTGGGTTAAATGAATAAAAACCCATTTGGTTATTTAATTAGATGGGTCTAAATGNACGAAAATTTTACTTACATTTTATATGAACAAAATATCTCTCCATGTGAATTCTTTTTGACACACAAAATTTTTAAAAACTCATAAATAAACAAAGTTTAGTAATAATTAAAAGTCATATTTTAGAGATTTTTTTTTTTTTTTTTGGCAACAAAGTAATGTTGACCTCTTCTTAAAAAAAAAAAAAATGTAGTGTTTGACTTCTATATAACGTGTCCTTATTTATTTATTTATTTTTACACACATAAGAGGAAGGAAATGGGGTGTCATTTTGTACCTATATAAGGAATAAGTACATTCACTTTAAGGGTTTATTTTATAATAAGTAAGAAGGTGTTGGTAGGTCCATGTGGGGACATCCCTCCACCAACTATAACTCCCCATATGGGTGAGTTGTGCCACAACTTGTGCCTCAAACCTTTTTCAATTCTTAAATTAGACCAACGTCATGTTATTGCCTCTATTAATTAGAACTCAAGCCCCATCCTATAAATACTCTACCCATTCGGTCACTACCTTAGATGGTTACTTGTGGTTCTGATATTTTTAAATAATAATCAAAGGGATGAATTGAAACGATTTTTATTTGAATAATTTGTGTCAAAAATTTAAATTTATGTTTATGAAATATCATTTCTTATCAATTTGTATCAATTAACTCCCTCACAACCATTTAAAATATAATAAAAAACTTCATAAAAAAAAAAAGTAATTACTAACCATTCAATGGAAGCAATATTATCCATATAGCAAGGAGGTGAGATTGACAAATCTATATATATATATATATATATATATATATAAACAGAGATCTCATGCGGAAAAACATAAAGTTCTACCAAGCGGCGTATTCTTTACAAAGAAAATTGGAATATTCTCAAATGTCATATCAGATATAAGAACAAATTAAATAAGAGCAAATTATATATATAAATATATATATATTATATATATATATATATATATATATATAACAGAGATCTTATATGGAAAAGTATGAGGTTCTGCCGAGTGACATATTCTTTTAAAAAAGAATTGGAATATTCTTAAATGCCATATCAGAGATAAGAACAAATTAAATTTAGACTTTTTGTTTCATTTGGTTTAATATTTCAAGACTTTTATAATTAAAAAATAAATATAATTTGTATCATTTGGTTCAATATTTCAAGACTCTTCATTTCTCACACATACACACAAAACCCTTCCATTTTAATTCAGAATTTTGACCTCTTTCACTTCTATCCTTTTATGTATGCTACCATAGCCATTCATGCCATCTCATGTCAAATACACAGAGACAAAAAACGATGTTATTTACGTTCAGTCTTGTGACGACACCTACCTAGTTTTAACATTGTTGTTTCATTTAATCCTAACCTGTATGAGTTGGATAAATCCACTAAAACCCACTAAACCCATTTAGAATTTAAAATTAAATAACCAACTAAACCCTTCTAAAATCTAAAACTTAAATAAACAAATTTTCTCAGTAACCAAACACTCCCAAACACTTTAACTTCTAGATTTCTAAACATTTTCTCAGACAGAGAGAGAGAGAGAGACCAATTCTTTTAAGCCCAGAAATTTTCAAAGAACGAAGAGAAACCCAAGCTTTTTCAGAGTCAGCCATGGACAACGAGAATCGAGCAACGTCGTCGTCTTCTTCTTCGTCGAATTCGAGTGCGTTCTCCTTCATATCCAAAGGTTGGTGAGAGGTTCATGACTCGGCGAACGTGGATATCCAACTCATGTGCCACCAAGCCAACACGTTCAAGAACTTAGCGACATCGTTGGATCGAGAGCTCAAGAATTTCTTCAACTCAGCTACGACTTCGTTTTCTGTGCCAGCGATTCGATCCCCTCCGGTGGAGATCAATTTCGTGAAGAGGCTCTAACCGAAACTTTCAGAGTTTCAACAAGTGTACTCGTTGTCAAATTTCAGCAAGAAGGTTCTGGAAAAGTGGACTCTGAGGTCGTGGCTTCGGATCGATTTGTCAGCAATAAGGAACGCGATTGTGGCGGAGGTAGAGGATGTGGATGGAGTTGTTGATTTCGATAGGGTTAGGAAGAGTTGTTTGTGACGATGGAGATGGAGTTGTTGAGTTTCAGAGTTTTGGGTTGAAAGAGACGAAGCAGCACAGAGAAGAAAAAAGTCCTTTTTTTTTATTTTTTTTTTATACTGTGGCTTTGTTTGGTTACTGAGAAATGAAATTTTGTGAAGGGAAAATGAAGGGAAAGAACATGAAAATTGATTTTTGAACTTTTTAATTTTTGTTTTTAAAGTTTTTAACAAGTTATTTATTTATTTGGGTTAAATGGACGGGTTACTAATTAAATGGGTTGGGCGGGTAATGGATAATTAATTTATATATAAACGAGTCATAAATGGATAAATGGATAATTACACACTCAACTCACTTATGATCCAACCCATTTATGACCCAACCCACCCATTTGCCACCCCTAGTTACAACCAAGGAAGGGGGGCTTGCTTTTTATATTGAGTGACAATGACAATTATGATTTTGATATTAAGGTTAATGGCATGTTTGGATGGTGGGGAGAAGAAGGGGGAGTGAAGGGGAGTAGAGTAGAGTTGGTTAAAAATAGACTAATTTTGGGCTAAATCTATTCTACTCTACTCTACATTACTCCCCCTCACTCTCCCTCAATCCAAACAGACCATAAACATTGTGAATTTGTGATTTTTGTAAATGATGTGATTGATTGTGGGTGTTTAGGACGTGTATTTTGTTTTATATCAACTTCTATTCTATAATATTCCTCCAAGGTTGTTATTTTTTTTTTTTAATAATTATTTCTCATTACTTCAATGAATAAATATAATGGATATGTGATAGCAATTTATAATTGTTGCTTTTTATGTTGAACTCATTACTAATAAAATTCTATAACAATTATGCTATAATACATATACAACATTCTCCAAAACCATTTTACATTAAATATTACAATATTATCTGTGAATTGCACGGGTAACTTACTAGTTGTACTAATAAGGAACTCTCTCTTCTTTAATCTATTACTACTTGTTCTTGCTTTGTTCCTATGTCTTTTTTTGTCATCTTAAAAATAATGAATTTAGAAAAATAATTACTTTGCAATGAAAATGACTTAAATTATAAACTTTTTCATTATTGGAATGGTTATATGATAAAATTAAGAAATTGACGGGGAAAAATCTTAAAAAAAAAAAAAACGATGGAGAAAACTTGAAAAATATTAACTGATTACATCATTTCCTGTTTTTGAACTTGGACATGGATTTGGGTATGACTTATGAGTCCAATTAGGGGTCGTCCATGGGTCGAGCGACGACATCGGTTTTAGAGTTAATTTGGGAATCGACTCAATCACAATGAGTCTGGAAATGCTAAACCCATTGTCAAGTACGAGTATTGAAGTTCTCATCCACCACTTGATTTTTGTAAATGATGTGATTGATTGTGGGTGTTTAGGACGTGTATTTTGTTTTATATCAACTTCTATTCTATAATATTCCTCCAAGGTTGTTATTTTTTTTTTTAATAATTATTTCTCATTACTTCAATGAATAAATATAATGGATATGTGATAGCAATTTATAATTGTTGCTTTTTATGTTGAACTCATTACTAATAAAATTCTATAACAATTATGCTATAATACATATATAACATTCTCCAAAACCATTTTACATTAAATATTACAATATTATCTGTGAATTGCACGGGTAACTTACTAGTTGTACTAATAAGGAACTCTCTCTTCTTTAATCTATTACTACTTGTTCTTGCTTTGTTCCTATGTCTTTTTTTGTCATCTTAAAAATAATGAATTTAGAAAAATAATTACTTTGCAATGAAAATGACTTAAATTATAAACTTTTTAATTATTGGAATGGTTATATGATAAAATTAAGAAATTGACGGGGAAAAATCTTAAAAAAAAAAAAAACGATGGAGAAAACTTGAAAAATATTAACTGATTACATCATTTCCTGTTTTTGAACTTGGACATGGATTTGGGTATGACTTATGAGTCCAATTAGGGGTCGTCCATGGGTCGAGCGACGACATCGGTTTTAGAGTTAATTTGGGAATCGACTCAATCACAATGAGTCTGGAAATGCTAAACCCATTGTCAAGTACGAGTATTGAAGTTCTCATCCACCACGGCATGGGAGTTCCAAAGATTGGATTGGACAAAACCACTAGTTAGCTCGAATTTGGTGGCAGTTGCAAAGATCTCAATAGATTTGATGAAGATCTTAAGATAGATTTGTAAAGAATAGTGGCACAAGGCAAAGAATGGTAGCTCATGGCGACGGGATGGGAAAGAGAACAAAATACTTTTGAACAGGTCCAATGAACATGATTTTTTAGACAAGACACTTGTCACTCGAGCTGAGATTTTCAGCGATGCAAATTTGCCATCCACCAGTCTAGTGCTTAGATTGGATGACCTTCGACTCAGGTGCCTTCAAGTTGGGAGGTTTTATCAGGTTTGAGTCTAGGTTGGATAGTCCTAAGTCCAATATAATGATGACCTATGGGCTAAAGGAACATAATTTTGGTCATAGTGGAGAAGGTGTTTGTATCAAATGATACTATCTACATGTGTTAGTGAGTAGTTATTTTTGCACACATGTCTCTCGTTTATTAGATTTTAATATACCAATCAGTTTTATCATCAGATCAATACATCAATCAGTTTTTGGTATAAGCGGGGGTTCAGATGATAGCCATTTATCATCAGATCAATACACCAATCAGTTTTTGGTGTAGGCGGGGATTGAACTCCAGATCTTTTATACGACCATCAAAGATTTTATCAGTTGAGCTAACTGGAACCCACACTTGACATCACTTTCTTGGAAAATATAAAAAGCCGTTAACAACATTTATTATTTTTTCATTCTCCCAATAAAATATTTATAAAAATAGCTCCTTAACATTTTTCATTATTAAATTTGACATTTTTGTAGATTGTATGTTACTAAAACTTGTCCTCATCCGATTCTAGAAAAACTAATTGAAATAAACTAGTTCAATTTAGAATTAGCTAACCTTTTGGTTTAGCTTGCATTAGAACTGATCCAGTTCTATGGTGTGTACATAATTACTTAGGAGCCTAATTATATCACAGTTTTGCTCACAAAATGAAGATTTTTTTTCTTTTTTAAGAAAAATAAGAAGATAATGAAAGGCAAAGCTTAAATTATACAGGAGTTTTTTTTTTTTGATAGATAAGTTAGGATTTAAACAAATTCTGCCTACTCAATAATAATTGCTCATTTTTATCAAACCAAAACAATAACAAGGTTCTTTTTGGTAAAAGCATTATTTAAATCTATATATTTTTTATCCAACAACAAAAAATTTTACTAATTAAATTAACTTAAAGTCGTAATCAATCATGGTAATTGAACTAAGACAGTTAGCACATTAAGGATCTATTTGGATAGAACTTATTTTGCTGAAACTGAAAACTGAAAACTGAAAATACTGTAGCAAAATATTTTTTAAATGTGTGAATAGTACCGTGTGACCAATTTTTAATTAAAAAATTGCAGAAAAGTAAAGTTTGTGAGTCCTGTGAACAGTATACGAGACCTATTGGTGAAAATTGGCTAAAAATTCAAATAGTGTGGCTACTGTTCATGCACTGTGCATGAACAGTAGCCCTTGTCTCCTGAAACGCATGCCCCCCCCCCCTAAAAAAAAAAAGAAGAAGAAGAGAGAAAACGCAACATTGAAAATGCAAACTTGAGATAATCTCTATCTAAACACATACTAACATTACTAAAATCAATGATTGATCCATCACTTATAAATTTAATGGTTAATCTATCACTCCCTTCAATTAAGAGGAAGGTGCATGACAGCACGAGAATATTCCATTACTAGATCAATAAAAGTAGTTTTGCCAAGTATTTCATAATTGCTAGGATGATAAGTTATAAATAGTAAATCAGAAAGTAATATATGTGGTAGTCCTAGATAAGAACAAATAAAAACATTGTGTGTAACATTATTTTTACCGTATTACCCATACTCCCCTTGTGTTGGTTTTATGGAACACCTCTCACAAGCATATAGGTCTCAAGCCAAAAGTGTTGCATAAGACGAGCATATAGGATAACTCGTAAGAGGCAAGCTCCATAAGATAAGTACATGAGATAATTTTTTTCCCACTTACCTTACCCCGCTCTTAATAAAATAAAATAAAAATAAATAATATACAAATTGAAAAGAAACATGAAAGACCCTTTTCATTTGCGACAACATTTGAACAGCATTAAACAAAAGTTCATATTTCATGTTGGAAAATGTTAGCCATGATAACTAAATGCACCATTTGTGTTCATAGAAATTGATCAAACACCTACCAATTCAACTATTGCCATTAATTTATCACTAGCTAAGGCCATGTAGAACTCAAAGAGTAGCCACAGGCGGGAAGCAGTAAGAGCTAGTAAAAACTAGTTATTGACCGAGCCTTCACCAAACCAACCTTACCAACCTCAAATCCCACATCATCATCATCATCACTGTTAAACTCATCCTCACCGTACAAACTAGTCTCCAGTACCTTCTCAGCTTTACTACTTATCTGTGCAGCTTGTCTTTGCTTACAAATATGCCTCATGTTTCTCACTCTTTCTTGATTCAAGTGATACTCACATTGAGCATACCCCTCAAGAGCCGATTGCCAACATCTCCATTTCTTCCCATTTGACCTGACGCACCTCCACTCATCATTTGCAATTGCACCAGTACTAGTACTCTTCTTACCCATTTCTTCCTTCTCTTGCTTCCTTGTAGATTCATTTTTTAACATTAATCTAATGAAGCTCGCTCTTCTCTTCTTCAATGGAAATGCTTTCTCTTCCTCACTCCAGCTTCCTGTCAGTGTCATTGTTCATCAAATCCATATCAGAGACTGAAATAACAGTGTCAATAATCATCAATGCACACAATAATTTTTTTTTTTTTTAATATCATAACATCGGAGGTGAAAAAAGTTATGCAATTTTTTCTATAATAAACTCGCCAACATACATACACATACATACAAAAAAACATTCATATTTATGTTATTATCTATTTTTGATGAAATGAAAAACTTTATCAATAAATAAGATTTATACATAGGGGGACCTGCAATTGCATTGCATCCAGCCCCCTAAGAACTTTAACAAGACTAGGATCTAGGGCAGCAACCCAAATCAAAAGATCCAAACAAAAGAGAACTTTGTAAGAAATGTTGAGGCAATATTGGCTTCTCTAGGCAATAGGCACACAACAGAAGTATGGGCAATTTGTACATGGTTATGGACTTGTGGGAACATTTGTATGTACGAATATAGAGCTGATATATATATGTGTACGTACCAAAATGAGATAACGACGAA
The DNA here is from genome assembly GCF_002906115.3 of Quercus suber. Taxonomy (NCBI): domain Eukaryota; kingdom Viridiplantae; phylum Streptophyta; class Magnoliopsida; order Fagales; family Fagaceae; genus Quercus; species Quercus suber. Next base: position 1,452,292 of record NW_027069468.1, on the reverse strand, counting down.
GAAATGGAACTTGTAGGCGATGTCTGTGTCTGTGTCTCTGTCTCTGCAGGCCTTTTCTGATTGTACCATCCGACACTGCAAACACGCGCGCACACACACACAGAAGCTAGGCGCATTAATTACTAAAGCTGGAAACTCTAAAGAATATTGGTGCTACGTACAAAAGAGGGCAACAGAAAATTTATAATAATAATAAAAAAAAGATTGGTAAAAAGTTAGTATGAACAATATGAACTGTACAATGAACATCCTATTAAAACACCAAGAATTTTCATTTAAGATTATTACCTTTGCTTAGTTGCATTAAACTTCTTGTCCTTGGAAGTGCTTTCTTCTTCTCTGGCAGGGGTAGGTGGTTCCTACAAGGCAAGCCCAAAACAACACTGTTTAAACATTGATAAAAACCTTAATAAGCTACATACAAAGAACATAGTGGAGAGAAGAACAAACATTAGACCTCTTATGTACCTCGTTGGAATAACTATCTGAGCTACACTCCTTTTTTGCCTTTGAATAGTTGTCATGGTTTGGGCAATCCCAGCCGCTGATATTGCTGACTTTGACTGGCTGAAGATGCTCCGGTAGCCGTAGATCATAGCCAGTGATAGATGGCTGTAGTGGAGGTTGACTCGCCTGAGGAGTTGAAGATAAAACATCTGGCGGTGTAACTAAAAGAGGAGGAGGAGGGGGCCACCGTTTTCTGATCCTCATTGATGAACGGCAGTGAGATTGCAAAGATAACTGAGAATTTTGAGATGTTGGGGAAGAAGAAGAAGAAGACTATAAGAGCAGCAATACTATAGGAGTAATAAACCCTAATAATCACAAAAAGAGAGGCTTTTGGTTTTGGACATTGATCCATATATTGTTTGCGTGCGTTGTTGTGGCACAGCAGTGTCTGAGAAAAAACCAAAGACTTTGTGTGTGTCAGAGAATTTCACTCTTGGACATGTCCGTCCACGCTCCATGGCCATGTGGGGCCAGGGGCGGCGCCACCTTATGGTCCTGGGTGGCAGGGTGGTCCCAGGACCACTTGACCTAAAAAAAAAAATTATACTTAATAATTTAAAATTTTATATTTGTCTACTTTTAAACAAATTTTTGGGAACACTTTGAATTTTTTTTTGCCAATAAATTAAACTTTGGTCAATAATTTGAGCAACTTAATAATATATTGGCTCTTTCAAGTAAAAAGAATCACATATTTTTATATTCTTTTAAGCCTATACTATAGCTTTACTTTTAGTTTTTGCTTTACCTGACACATTGCCATTGTACGACTACTTTTTTTTCAAAAAAATTATAATATTTATTATACAACTAATTGGTCCAAGTTATGTAAATTTAGTTTTTTTTTTCATTGTACAACTACTTTTTTTTTTCTTTTTCCGATAATTTTGATTAGAAAAAAAAAGTAGTTTTAGTTAATTAAGTGAATAAACTTAAAAAGCTACTTAATTTTTATATAACATCAATTTATTCATTATATACATAAAATAAACTTTTTTTTTAATGATTATAATTAAACATGTGATCGTCCATTCTAAGGAAATTTGATTAAATTTACACGAAAAATGTCACTAAATATTATGTTTTTACATTTTGCTATCATATTATTAGTAATAAACTTATTATATTTTTATTTATATAATTTAAAATTTATATAATTATATTATTTATGACATCACCAATTCAACTATCAGTCGGATCTCGGTTTGACCAAAAAACTAATAACCAATCCCTTTTTTGGTTCTTTTACCATATTGGTTTATAAAACCATGGAAAAAAAAAAAAAAAACTTGAACTAAAATCTGGGAAAAAAAAAAATTATAATAAAACCACTAACAATACCCAAACTAAAAAAAAAAAAAAACTCACTTACTCTCTCCAGCCATCGTGGTTCATCCCTGTCCAGCAACACTAGCAACAACTACAACTGAACTCTACAAGTCTTATGTTGTAAAACTTTATGTATTTACGTGTTTTATTATTATTGTTGTTGTTGTTGTTGTTGTTATTGTCGTCAATATATACAATTTTCTTTTTATTAAATTGTGTAATTTATACTTCTTGAGAAACATTATGAAAAAAATTTCTGGAGCTGCCACAGTGGGGCCGTGCTGTTGTAGATACGCGCATATGACATGACTACCCCAATCGCTACGTAGATTATATACTACCTTTTGGACTATCTATTTGTCAAAGTTTGAACAAATTTAACATGATTATTATTATATTTATACTAGTTGAACAATCTATTTGTCATATTTGCTATGAAAAAAACACAGTAGATTCTAAGTAAATGACAATCTTCCAACATTAATAGTAACCATATTTGACTATAGAGAAAAATACTGTAGCAAATAATTTTTAAATGTGTAAATAGTACCATGAGACTCATTTTTAATAAAAAAGTTGCTGAAAAGTGAAATTTGTGGGTCTATAAACAGTAAAATTTGTGTAAAAAAGTCAAATGTTGCGTCTATTGTTTAATGAACAGTAATTGCAACAGTAATGAACAGTAAAAAAAAAGTGGATTGAAACGCGTGAAAAAAAAGAAAAAAAGAAAAAGCAAAACGCAACGCAGACGCAAAACGTTAAATCTAAACGAGAATTAAGCAATTTTTGGTATAAAATATGGAAAATGCTAAAGTCATATGCCCGCACTTGATTGGTCTTCCTTGCTAACCTGAATTAGTTTATGGAGTCAAATCCATGACTTTTGTCGTCATGAATAATAGAGAAGGCTAAGTGTATTTTAAGGCATGTTTGTTTCAACAAAATTTAATTATTGGAAAATATTTTTCGTATTTGTAGGTGTTTGGGGCAACTAAAAATGTTGGTTAATTGGAAATTGTTTTCTTGTTAATCGTAGAATAAAGGCACTTCTAGCAAAAAAAATGTTTTACATTTTCATTTGCAGTCCTTTTATTTTCACCTCACTCAAAATTCATAAACCAAACCTCCACCCTAACTCCCATTGTTAACCACCCAACCACCACCCTCCACAAATATCCCTAGACTTCAGTCACCAACCACTACCACCGGCCATTGGTCTAAAAAAAAAAAAAAAATGTTTTTCATATTATTTTCATAAACACAACCAAACATTTGAATTTTTTTTTTCCTTGAAAACACTTCATGGTAGAAAAATATTCAGTCAAAACAAAGCCTTGGTATGACACAGCACTTGACAAGCCTACAAAAGAAGGGAAAACACTTTGTCCAACTCACAAAACTTGGGTAAATCATGGCATTGGCCTTGGAATAAGGAAAAATTGTGATTAGTGTAATGAAAGAAAAAAAAGTCACTCCTGTTTAGTGCACTTAATGTTTAAGTATCTACTAAATTTGTTTGAAGGTTTACGCGAATATAAGAACTAAGAAGCACCTGAATTCAAAATGTAATTTTCTATCTCTCTCTAAGTCTCCTCAATTTGATGTCCTAAATGTTCAGGTCCTCCTCCATTTTATAGATTTTTTTGGAGTCACTAAAAAATCTACTGAATGAGAGAACAACCTGGTATATTTGATGGACTTATGTACTTTCTTTAGACAGAAAACACTCAAAAGGAGTAGGTAGTTATTGATTTTCCCGATTTGATGAATTTGAGAATTAGGAAATCAGCATTAAATGTTGATTGAATCCATTACTGGGATCAAAATGTATGTCAAGCATGTGCGTTAATTTAACAGACTTTTGGTTCTTCCTTTAGTGTCTGGTTTTTGCATATTGATGAGCCAGTCTTTTGCCCTCCAATTCACATCTCCAAATTATCCCTTTGTTGGGTTTCTTCTTCTCAAATGCAGGCTTGGTCCGCATAGCAAGTCCTTTGTTGTAGCAGTGGGCCTTATATTCTTGATCTGGCCATTTTTGCAAACTTAGCTTCACCAAATTTAAAGACCAAATGGTGGGTCCTTGGGGTGGACCTTGTGGGCCCAATTCTAACCAGCCTTGCATTTGATTGTACCAACAACATGGGCTTCTTTCACGGGTTCGTCTGTCTGAGTTGCTGGAAATATTGAGTTAGTGGGCTTTGGGCTTAGATTAATTTGTTATTCCAAAATTTCCCTTAACAGAAAGCATACGAGAGAGCACTTTGTTGATGATGTCGAGTTCATTTAAAAATCTCCACTTTTTTTTATTTTTATTTTTTAAAATTTTTCTACTTAAAAATGCACATAGAACTTGATTTTGATGATGTTGAGTTCCATCTGTAACTTTATTTTGTTAAAATTGAATTCTACAATAGGAGCATTTTGCTAAATACTTTGAAAAGAGGTATTAAAATTAAGGGTATTTACCCATTTTGCCCAAGAAATTGTCATATCTAAAATCAGAAAGTGTGAAATTGTTTTACAAGAACTTACAATGATAAACAATGGAGAGGCAAAAATGGAAATTAAGGCTAGTTAATATCTCTTCTTTTGAGATCAAATTCAGACAGGTTACTTATTTGGCTTTTGATTATATTATAGACCATGCTAATTATATGGAATCTTATATATGGTTATCATGGCAGGTTGCTGGTGATTAATTGGTAATTGCTCCATTTGTTTGCACAGATAATCAACTAGCAGATATTATATCTTCTAAAGAATTGTCCTATTAAACATTGTAAAGTTGTGATTTAGAACTATTTTGTATTGGCTTTAATTTTGTGCCAAATTTGATTGTAATTATGTTCAACCTTATGTACCCTATATTATATGTGGGTGTTCTTTGTAAGGGTTGTATGTGAGAGAGAGTATGAAAACTCAAGGCAAAGAAAAGAGCAAGAAGTTTTTGCGGGTAGCTCGCGAGAAGCCTTCCCGCGAAGTGAAGCACGTGCTTAGCATATGACTGGAATGCGAAGAGTAATGACAGATGGTGATAGTTGGGTTTTGCGAGTGTCTCGCAGGTAAGGCCTTCCCGCGAGATACCCGCAAAATATTCTATTTTGCTAATTTGTCATATCCGATACACCCTGCCCCTAACCACACTATATATACCCACATTATCCACAGATGTTGAGTAGTACTTTTAGAGAGAAAACCCTACCCACAACCCTTGAGAGTGAGAGATTGTTATACCCACAATTCTTTACATAATCCATTGTGGTTTTCCTCAACTCCTACCTCTCCATTTCCATATCCTTGAGAGATTGATAGCCCAAACACTTAACACACTCATTCTAAGTGTCAAGTGAGGTTTTGGTGTTGCTGGAAAGCATTGGAAGAAGCCAAGCTTTGGCGGATGCAATCGGGCATATTGCGGGAGTTGGAAAGCTAGACAAGACATGGTTCCAAGAAACCTTATTGGAGTAGGAGCTTGGAAGGTTCAGATGCATTGGGTAGATTAGGCTTGGAGGGTCTATTGCTATTTGTGTATCCTAACTGATTGTCTAGTAAATCGATTTACCACTTGGAGGGCGGCAGAGAGGTTTTTCACTAAGTACTTTGATTTCTTCTTCGATAACACATCGGCGTGTTATCTTGTGTTTGCATTCTTCTTCCCTACTCTTTTAGCTTTCATTTTACTGCTGTGTTTTGATGAATATGGCTTAGAGTAGTTTTATTGTTAGTTCGCTCGCTTTTATTCTATTCCACACTTAGTTTAAGTTAGAGTAAAATCAACCGAGAAGTAATCTTTAATTTGGGGGTCTAAACAGCTCTTGTGTTTTCACACATTTTCGAGCTTTCAAACATGTACTGCTGTTCATTCATCTTTCTGCATCCTCTTAAGTAACTCAACTTGGTCGTTGGTGTTTATAACTTTATATGTTTGTAGATTGTAGTTTGAGTACAAACTTTTACTGCAAGTATTACTAGTTGCTAGTCCGAACTCTATAACGATTAGGACTCTATAACTATTATCTTATAAATAGTTGATTCTTATTAGTCTTATTATTCTTATTATTATTATTATTATTATTATTATTATTATTATTATTTTTGGTGGCTGTTGAATTTCTAGGTTTATTTTTATTGTCTTTCTCTTCATTCTCTTCCTCCACTCCATTCGAATCAGGGTTAAAGGTATGGTATTCGTTTAGTTTGGATTTCTTAGCTTTTAGTTTATCTTTTTTTTCTTAGCCTTTTTGAGATTTTTTACCCAAACTTCATTGATTTTTGTTTTTTATTCTAGAGTTGATTAAATTGTAGTTTTAGCTGTGTTTCTTTTTGTATTTGTAATTGAGTTTGGGTTTGGAATTTTATAACTAAGTTTAGTACTGTGTTTTGATGATAATCAATTTGATTTTTTTTGGTGTGGAAATTGAGCTATGGGTTTGAATTTGTTTAGTGGTAGTCTATGGTTGGTCTACATTTATGCTTGCTTTCAATCAATTTGATGTTATAATTATGACTCAGGATCTGATATGCTTTTGTTTACTTCAAATTAATTTACTTCAAATTAGTTCACTTTGATGAAAAGAACTATTGAGATTTTAAAGATTAGGTTATGATTGAAATAGCTGGTCTTCTTTCACTCTAATGGAATATGGAATATATATATATATATATATATTTATAGATAACCCTAACAATCTAGCTTTATGAATTTCGCTTTACTTCTTTTGATGTTTCCAATTCAAGTCTAAAATTCATTGTTCCATGGGTGGTTTGAAGGGCCATGAGAATTAGTAATTGGAGAACATCCCATTCCATGAAGCAGAGTGCTTCTAAGTGGACTCACTTTCTTAGCCACCTATGTGTCAATACCTGGTATTTTCTAAAGCACATTGTGTTCTGCCACTTTCATTATAAATATGATTACGCTAATGGATTCTTTGTCATAATAGTTGCTCCACTTCTTTTCATCCTTAACAAAAACACCATTATACATATACTTGGGAATTTTATTGATAGGCCACAAACTAAATGACCCATTGTGATTAAACCAATTAATTAATTAGTCAGGTTATTAATTAATCAATATAACATGCAAATATATGGAAGCACAAAAAAATCACCAAAAACTAAATATACAGCGGAAATTGAAAGACACAGTGATTTGTTTACGAATGGGAAAAACCCTTGCGGCAAAAACCCCAATTGTATATCACACATTTCAGCCATACCCAAGAGCATAAAGAATGAATAACTGTTAGTCTGTATTGTGTAAAGGGAAGATTAAACAAAACAAAAAAAAAAAAAAAAAACTAAGTGAACATAAGATGAGGACCTCATGTGCCTAGAATGACCCTTTTCCACCATGGCAAGTTGATGGTGAGCCACAACTTAGAGAAGGCCAATACTTCTCCAGATCATCATGTCATTTTTTAGAAATTTTGCTATTTGATTGGAATTAGTGGTTTAGAGACTGATTTTGTTTCACATGCTTACGAATTAGAATGCTGCATTTTCGATTAGTGCTCTATTGAGAAGTAGTTAGATGTTTTTCAGGTTCCTTCTCAGGTGATTTTTCTAAATTAAATTCTAAATTTCCAATAAATCTTTACCAATTCTGGCTTTCCAATGATATCATTCAATTTACCACCTAAGTAAGAGTGAATGGGTGATTTGTATCCCTTTTATACGTCAATCTGTTTAGTCCATAACTTAAAGAGTCCCAAAGTTCTCCAAATGGAAAAATATTGTTTAAAGGGAGTTCAAAATATAGAGAACCAGTCATAAAACTACTCTCCTGTGATATACACACATATTGCACTATGCAATCTGCACAATAATTGGAGGACTTCTCCGGTTATGTATTGTACAATAAATTATAGATATCTCATTAGTAAATTACAACTTTCTTTTTGGTACATATAGTATAGCATACAAATACACTGATGTTTACAGCTCATGATCAGGTAAAGATTAAACCAGATAAACCTTTACTCAAATGTCATTATCTTTAGCATCAATATCTAGCACATCAAAGTTGGATTATTTACCTCTATATTGTACATGTCTACAAGATATTATGTCCTCTGATCTAGACCTCTCTCTGTTATCGTGATGATTCAATTGAAACTTCAATGTACTTTTTTTCTAATGAATTCCATGCATTGCAGGAGAGTATAACTTACGTCAACAAGTGGAACAAGAGTTTATATTGATTTGGACATTCCTGAGACTACTGAATTCAAAGATTAGTAAGTGCTTTGTTTTGGATTCACATTTTTAATATATTTACAGTCTCTACAATACTATGTCTAATATCTTTATGTAATATAACAGGCTGGTGGAAAATAACCAACCAATAGTACAAATGCCAAAGCAATTCAAACCACAAGTGACAATTCAAGAAGAGATGAACATCAATAGAAGAACCATAAGTGAAGTAACAAAAATTATGTGAGACTCTGATAATGAGGTAAGAAAAAAAAAAATACCTTCAAAAATAACATTATGTCCTTAAAGGTTATAAACATTGACATAGATAAATCTGGTTGGTACTTTATCTCTTGTGAAGTATGTCGTAACAAGGTAAAGTCAAGAGATAAATTTTTATGGTGCGACAATTCCAACAAAAAGGTATGCTTCCCAATCCCAAGGTACACAAAATGAAAATGTTTACTTTTTTTTTTATATTAAAATACACAATAACTAATATGATATTAACATTATATATGTCATTTCTTTTATCAGGTACAGAATTCAATTAAAGGTTGAAGATAGCTTAGGAATGGCCACATTCATTTTATTTGATTCAGAAGCAGAAAAATTACTCAACATATCAGCCAAAGACCTTTTTAACAAATCTTTAGAGGTGAGAATATGGAAGATAAAATTAGCATTTAATATTTACTAAATTTTACTTGAGTGTACAATTAAAAAAAGAGAGATGCTACATCTACAACAATTTTACAACAAATCACATGTGGTTAGTTGTTATTGGTTCAAATTTGAAACTAACACTAAGATTACTTTTTTGCCCCAACAATAACAACTAGTAACAACTTTCTACTTAGAATTTGTTGTAAAAATGTTGTAGACATATCATTTCTCTTTAAAAAATGTTACTTTTGTTAGGAGCCTGATGAAGTCATCCTTCCTATGCAAATAGAAAATCTGAAAGGAAAACAATATGTTTTCCAAATACAACTAAATGACTATAATTTCAAGTATGGATGGGAATTCTACACTGTCAAGAAACTTTTTGACTCTTTTGAAGAAACTAACAAAGCAATTCAGCTTGATAAAATGTACGTATTCTTTAATTTAGCAAAATTACAAATATGATATTTAAGATGTATATGTTGTAATACATTCCTCAACCTATTTTATTGCCAGACTTACATCAATGATACTTCAAATGAATGTAGCAACAATTTATCAACTGAAGAAGATGGTGATTGTACAAAATTTCAAAAACTTGAAAGCAATGTGCAACTCACACCAACGTGCAACTCACACCAACATCTGTACTCGAGGAAAACAAAAGGGCATATTCAGGGACTACTACAAAGCAAGAAAGGAAGAAGATACAAAAAACACTTTAAAGTTGTCTTTCAATCTCTAAGATTTTCTATGCACAATTTGGTTTTAATGGATTTGTGATTTTGGTACTAAAGAAATATTGGAACAAAGGAAATTTTTTTACTTTTATGCACAATTTGGTTTTAAATTGAAACAGAGAGGAATTAAACTCTTATATTTTTTTTTTATTTGAGGATATAGCTTTACTTCAACATTTTTTTTAATATAATGAATACATTGAATATTTA